>NC_142504.1:99264348-99575886 GCF_057876585.1 Rhinolophus sinicus
ATGTAAAAGATGCCAAGAAAGTTTTGAAGGAAGAACTCCCTGGAAAGGATATTAAATACCTACCCAGTTAACTGAATCCCCTAAGCATATTTTGTGACTGCCACCCTGGCAAGCATACCCCAGCTGGGACTCTTTGAACAAAGACCAAAGAATCTCCCACATTTCCTTAGGAAAATCCTTGCTGGGTATTGCATAAGGTTCCCGCTACTTTTGCCTCCTTGTATGAATTCCCAGTTCGAAAGTTCAAAGACCATTACCTCATATACCTCTTGTATATGAGGCAATGTGTTGGGTGCTTTCACTGGCATTATCACATGTCTCCAGGTACTGAAGATGGTTTCTATACAAGAGGTGAGACTTTCTACTACTGAGCCATTACATAGTGATGAGTGTAAAGGACCCCTGGCATCTGTTTCATTCATCCTCCACATTCTGCTCCAAACCCTTCCAACCTCCCCCTTCAATCTAGAGGTAATATGTCAACTGCCCCAACCTCTAGAGACTCAATTTACGACAGATGAGAAATAAGTCAGGGAAGGCAAATAACTATAAATATCCAAATTGGATCACCCCATGAACGGTCATAAAAATGCTTTCCTGCCTTGCTGTCCTCCGGCCCAAATCCCATTGGCTCTTTAAGCTCTGGTTTAAGACCCATCACCCTCCTGAAGCCCTCTGTGCCCCTGCGTCCCCAGCTGAGACAGGCAATGACCCATAGCCAAGAGATTATTGTCTTGTGTCTAGGGCTCCTTTCATCAATTTTTAAAGCAATACTCTGGAATACCTTGTTTTATTGTGTTTCGCTTTATGCACTTCCCAGATACTGGGTTTTGTTTTTTAACAAATTAAAGGTTTGTGGCAACCCTGCATCGAGCAAGTCTATTGGCAACATTTTTCCAACAGACTCAGATGATGGTTAGCATTATTTAGCAACCAAGTAGTTTTAAATTAAGGTACATACGTTGTTTTTTCAGACATAACGCTATTGCACTCAATAGACTACAGTGTAATGTAAACAATACGTTCATATGCACTGGAAAACCAAAGCCTTCATGTGACTGGCTTTACTGTCATGGCCTGGAACCGAACCTGCAGTATCTCCACAGTAGGCCTGTCTGCAACTTGAATGTTCACATCTCCAGAATAAACCAAGCCACGCCTCCGTGCCATCTGACCCCATGTGTGAGGCAAAAGCACATCATGGTAGGAACGTAGTCAGCATCCAGGCCACTGTAAGCCTGGGGGCTTCCAGTCCAGGTTAAACCAACAACTCAAAAATGAAATACACCATTAGCGAAAGTTGTAAACTTCACACAGGGTAAGGTTCAGTGGGATTCATGCTACACTTAACTGAAGTGCCACATGGGGCCTTGGCTGGCTCTTTGTTCATTCTAAATTATTCAGCACTCTGTTGATGTATTGCTAATTAAAATACTAGCCCCTCAGGCGCAGACCCAGCTAGGATCCTCCTGGCTTCTTGACACCCACAGCATCAGCGGGGGACCTCTCCCATTGTCCCCTCTCCCCTCAAACTGCCAGAGCACTCCGCAAGGCCTTCATCCCTACAAGTCCAACTTGTTCAACAGCTAAGGAAGTCAAGTGAGAAATACGATGACAAGGTGATTTACTGAGGTCCTTTCGGAGGCCTTCTGTTCCAGAAGACGCAGGAAGGAAGGACAGTTTTAACAGCTGGCATTTTAGAACACTGGGCTGTCTCTTCCTTGAATATGCCAATGTCCCCTTTGTCCCTCGTGTTGGAAAGGAGCAGCTGCCCCCTCCCCATTCATTCCCCTAGAGTCCCTGAGACAACCTGGGGTCTCCCCCACTCCCTGCTCCTCAGCTACACCAGTACGAAGGGACACACAGTCAACACTAAGGAACTACAAATAAAGCATGGATTTTAGTTAGTAATAATGTGTTAATATTCATTTATTAATTGTGGCAAGTGTAGCATGCTAATATGTTAACAGGAAAAACTGGGCATAGGGTATATAGCAACTCTGTACTATTTTTGCATTTTTTTCTGTAAATCTAAGACTGTTCTAAAATTAAAAGTTTATTTTAAAAAATAATGACAACACAAAATGCTGATGAGGTGGAAAAATTGGATCACTCACATACTTGGCAGTTTCTTTAAAAAAAAGCTAAATATGAACCACCATAAAACCCAGCATCTGGACTTCCAGGCATTTATCTCAGAGAAATGAAAACTTACGTTCACTCGAAAACCTCCACGTGAATGTTTATAGGAGCTTTATTTGTACCTGCCATAAATAACCCAGATGTCCCTCAATGGGTGAATCAACTGTGGTACATCTATACCATGAAATAATAATCAGCAATAAAAAAAGAATGAAAGAATAAACCAGCAATAAAAAAAATGAATTATCAATACACACAACCTAAATAAATCTTCAGAGAATTACACTGAGTGAAAAAAGCAAATTCCAAAAGGTTACATACTATATGATTCCATTTGTATAACATTCCGGCAAAATTACAGAATGGAGAACCGATTAGTGGATGTCAGAGGTTAAAGAGGAGATGGGGGTAAGTGGGAGTGACCATAAAAGAAATAGGAGGGATCCTTGTGGTGATGGAAGCATCCTGTACCTTACCTAAATATCCATGTCAATATCCTACAGTACAGGAGGTGACATGGTACTATAGTTTCGCAAGATATTACCATTGGGAAAAACTGAGGAAAGGGTATATGGGATCATTCTCTATTATTTGTTACAATTGCATGTAAATCTAGACTTATCTCAAAATAAAGGGTTAATATTTTTGAAGCCACTAGGCCTGAACAAGTAGGTGGCCTGGGGGAGAAGGTGTGGTGAGGCCCAAGCAGAGACATGGAGTCAGAGCCCAAACACAAGTGGGGTAGGAATCCACCCAGCCAGGTCGGGAGACTGGCCCCACACAGGAAGCCAGGCCCTCAGAGAAATGCGGTACAAATATGGAAAAGTGAGTCTGGCCTGATCTGAAGGTATTGGTGTGAACTTGTATTTCTCTATATTAAAAACCCTAAGTGTATACATGCATATAGGATTACATGTATATACACAATCCTTTCCTAGTTCTGTCACTCAAAGGGCCTGGTAGCAGCAACCCTCCAGAAGCTACTACTAACGTAATGCCCAGAAATCAGTTTCCAAGTACCACTCTCCACTAAAAAGAACCAGGGCTCCGTAGAGAAATGGTTGATTCCGGGCTGAGTTAGAGAAACACAAGGTGAGTCTGGAACATTGTGTTGCAGTGAAAATGATGAGAGCATATCAATAGGGCACAGAGGTCAGTTTAAAGGGGTCCCCACTGACCTGATCTGAAACAAAATAAGTGATCATCAAAATAAGTGACAATCATGTATTATAACCCATTGAACAAAATACAAACTCATGGACCCACACACGTAAGTGAAGAAATGGCTAGTGTGGGAAAAAGAAAGCACATCCTTACAATAAAAGCCAAAAAAATAAATGGACAAGGCATGACGGTAATAACATCACCATTCAGCAACCACGTATTAAAAATAAATCCAGGTAAGAAATATCAAGGATGCTAAAATTAGTAGGTGAAAGTCAGGCAAGAAATTTCCATCACCTCAAAGCATCTCCCCACAAAATATTTATTACAAAGAAGAGCAAAAAAGCAACTTCACTGAGGAGAAACCTGACACACACTATCTTAAACGATCAAAGTTACCACCACCAGTTACAGGACAAATGAGATAATGTGTGCCACCCAGCAGGCTGCCGTGAATATCACAGCATCTGGCCAAAATACCTAACTCAAATGAAGACCTTTTCTAGCAATGACTGCATTATCACCTTGAAAGGTGCTTTGACTTTCATGACTTGGGCAAGATGGAGGGATGTTCTCGATTGAAGGAAACCAGAGAGATGACAAGTGGGTGTAATGTGTAATCCTGGATTGCATCCTTTACTAGAAAGGATATTGTTAGGTCAACGGGCCAAACTTGAAACCCCATTCAAGGTATATGGGAATTCCTTGGGTTCTTGCCACTTTCCCATTAGTTTGGAATAATTTCACAACAAAAACCTTTTTTAAAGAAACAGACAGCTTTTGCTCTTCCGCCTTCCACCTTCTTTCTGCTTGGAACACAGGCATGCTGGCATGAGAGTCAACTCCCGAGTAAGTATTGGCAGCGGAACAGTAACACAGGGCTGCAGAACTGCCCACCAGCCCTGGATGCCCGCCCATCCCCACACTGCTCGGGACATGGAGAAAAATGAACCCCTCGGTGGTTCAAGTCACTGCAGCAGGGTTTTCTGTCACAACCAAAGCAACCATAACTCATACAGTTAATAGGGAGAAGAGGAGAAGACTACTAGTCCATTCCTAGTTCCCACCATTGCTGAGTGGAAAATCTACCAAGAAGTAACAGAAAAGCTATGTCTTGCTCCAGGGGCAAGAAGCCCGAGAAGCTGTGTGTTTAGCAAGCAGCAAAAAAAAACACCTGGCCAGAAACCCCAACAGCAGGTCCATCTCCACCCACGATTCAGTGAGCTGCCACGCTGGGGAGGGGGTGCGGGGAGAAGGAACAGGGTTAGAGGTAGAATCCCATGGCCAGGTTATGAAAGAGGGACAGGAGACGTCTTCAGGGGCATGTTCCCAGGAAGACGGCAGTGTATACTCTGCACAGCACAGAAACACCTGCTTCAGACACAGGAGAAATAAATACGCTTTCAGATGCTTGCTTTTCAATTGCATCAGTGCTCAGAACACTGTCTCTATGAGAAAGATTCTAAATGCTGGGTACTATGAACTCAACATTTGTGTCCCCTCCAGATTTATATGTTAAAACCCTAACTGCCAAAGTGATGGTACCGTGTTCCCCCGAAAATAAGACCTAGCCGCACTATCAGCTCTAATGCATCTTTTGGAGCAACAATTAATATAAAACCGGGTCTTATATTATGGTCTCATATAAGACCAGGTCTTATATTAATTTTTGCTCCAAAACACGCATTAGAGCTGATTGTCTAGCTAGGTTTTATTTTCGGGGAAACAGGGTATCAGGAAGTGGGGGCCTTTGGGAGGTGATTAGGTCATGAGGGGGAAGCCGTCATGAATGGGATCAGTGCCTTATAAAAGGGACTCCCGAGTTCTCTCACCCTCTTTCTGCCATGTGAGGGTACAAGGAGGGGAGAGCCGTACGCAACCTGGAAGAGGGTCCTCACCAGAACCTGGCCATGCTGGGACCCCGATCTTGGATTTCTAGCCTCCAGAACTGGGAAAAACAAATCCATTGTTAAGCCACCCAGCCTATGGTCCTTTGTTATAGCAGCGCAAATGGGCTACCATACTCAACTTCAAGTAACTTTTAGGACATAACCTGTCAATCAACTGGGGACTTCTGTCAACAGCTATTTCATTCACAATTCAACTTTGCTTCTTAGGCATCAATTAATATTTCATTTTTCTAATCATGACTTACTTTTATTATAGGACCTCATGTTGGGCCAGAATTCCTTCCTTAATCTCTGATGTTTCCTTCACACCATTATTTTCATTTCATTCTCACTCTCAACAGTACTGTGAGGTGCATCCAATTGCTTCCACTTAACATGTAACAAAATTGAGCGAGATTAAGCCACTTGCCCCGAGTTCCCACAGCACGGAAATGGCACAACTGGAGGAATTCTGAGCCATGACTCCCACTCCGGCGCCCAAATCACAGGCATACCACTAACGGCACTGTCAGTTTATAACGCTTCCTTCCTTGTTGTAAGATTGGAAGATTCTATTATAAATGGCTAGAACACAAGGTCAGAAAATAGCAAGCAGGAAGAAATGCATGCGTTTTACCTAAGCTTAGAAGAAACAATGGGCAGGCAATTCAGCATTCCTCCATCTTTCTCTATTTGTTCACAAGTGTTTCAGAAGGAAGAGCTGCCAAATTGCTCACCCCTGCTGCAAAGAGCTGCTCCGCACTGTTCCCCAGGGTGAGCCCACAGCTGCCTCCCTGAGATGCCCTTTGCAGCCAGCATCCCCTCAGCTATGACTCTCCAGGCCCTTGAAAACTTCACAGAGATAACAGAATCTCAAATTCTTGACTGACAGTCCCCACACATCTCTCCTCATCAAAACAGGACGTACCAAGCACCTGTTACGTACGGCACAGGGCTTGCCCCTGGGCGTGGTCTCTACCCTCATGGATAAGCTGCGGAGATAAATCTGTAAAACGTGAAGCAGTCACCCAGGAAACATCAGTGCAGACCAATGACAGAGCAGCGGCCTAAGAGGAGATGTGCCAATGCCAAGACCAAGGAATGGGTGGACCTTATGTACAGTAACTCCTTCCCAGTACAGAGAACAGGTTTCCTTAGGCTTAGTCAGGAAGGGCTCGTGGAAAAAGCTAAGTCTGACCTTGGTCTTGAGACACAATGAACATAGAAACAGAGAGGGAAAGAATATTCCAGGAAGAGACAGCACGGATGCAGAAAAGCTCACCGTACGTTCAGAAGATGAGGAGTGGACTGATTCTGCCAGGGGGGAAGAGCCGATCACACACGGCGATCACCAATGGAGAGTGTCAATCATCTGCTCTGGCTACAATGAAGGCTTCACGCGGGCGGAAACAGAAAGACACTTCTCTGTCATGTGACACGAAGTCCTGAGTTCTGGTGAGTTTGAGAGCTGCTTCAGCCTGAGGCACATGGCTGCACAGGGGAGGGGTTTTGCCAGGATCAAATTTCTGTCATGAAGTCAAAATGGGGTGTGGGTGATCCTGGATGGGAGCCAACCACACCAATGATTTCCATTTGGGGAGTGCTGAGCACTGTCCGTATAGCTCAGCCTGAAAACGCACCTGAGAGAAGATTACAGGGCAAAAGCCAGAAGAGACTCTTTATCTAACAGCCAAATCCAAAACTAGATTTGGAAATACAGGAATAGACCTTCTCGCTGCGCCTCTTCACAAAAAAAAGAAAAAAAGCACATGAGTTCTTAAGGAGATCTAACCAGTATGCAGAATCAACAAAGACCTTCATTCTAATGACCACTGGTGGCCTGTGTTCATTAAAGCAAAACCATCAGGACATTCCTTAGCATGCAAGTGAATGAATGAGTACAAACAGATGGGCCAGGTCGTGTCATCTCCTACAGTATGGCCCAGAAAAGACAGTACACTCACGTCCAGGCGACTGTAATTCCCAATATATTCCTGACACAGTGAGGTCCTATCACGGCGAGCTTGGGCAGAGTCTGACAGACACGTCCAAAGACTGACCTGGCTACTGTGTGCCTCCACACTGGAAGGAGACAAGGGAAGACGCAGGAAAGCCCATCAGGAGGCTGGCCACGATCCAGGCCAGAGACCATGGTGGGCTGGAGGGATGCGAGTGGGGAGCCCGCGAGAAGTAAGGATCAGGGCTCTAGTTGGGCGTCAACAGGCCAGGCTGCTAGACTGGGGACAAAAGGGAGAGGCCTGGATCGGGGCGTGGAGGATTAACTGAATTATGCCACTTACTGAAATGGGGAGACCTGGGAAGAAACAGGAATAGCAAGAAACAAGTTTGCTTCTAAGCATCTTTCATTGTAAGGTAGCAACTTTGGAAAATGTACACACTTTCAGATTGAACCATTTTACTCTCCACAGTGAGCCAGGAAAAAACGTAAGTGAGGCAGCACTGTTACTTTTTAAATGAACAAATCCTGACTCAGATTAAGTGACACTTTCACAGAATCTTAGAGATGAAAAGGACCCAAGAGATTTGGCCCTATTCCCTTCATTTGGCAAATAAGGAAACTGAGGCCCAGAAAAATACAATGATTTGCCCGAGCTAGCATCACGTGTCACTGTGTTAGTGTCATATAACATACGACAATCAAAATCTCCAAGCAGAGATTCCAGTGTTCTTTCCATTACACCATGCTCAGTCTCCATGCTACTTAGGACACATATGGCAAATCAACATTCATTTCTGGTGCACAGCCTGAATATACCAATAGACTGGCAACTGGAAAAATAATCAGTAATGCAACTAATAACATGAAACTCAAGTCTTTTAGATACAAACAAGCTATTATCCAAGAAAACACACACACACACACACATACACACACACACACACACACACACACACACACACACACACACACACACGGCAAGTACACAGGAGATGGCCCTCCCCCGCCCCCATGAGCCCACAGTTCCCAACAGGCTTCCCCACCAGACGCCACATGCTGGGAACCTGACTTCAGGGCTAAAGCGGGCAGTCCGGTCCTACCCTGCAGAGTAAGTCTGAATGCCACTCACCAGTTCAGTGCCAGCTCCTCCTTTATCTTCCGCATCTCAGAGGGCTCTTGTGAACAAGGAAAATGACAACTAAATGGGAGCACCACTTGGAAAGCAGTGTGTGTGTGTGTGCATATATATGTGATATTGCTTTAAGAATAAAGAGCTGATGAACAATAATGAATGTCAACTATAATTTTGTACATATATAAAGTTACAAGAAGCGGAGTACAGCATTAGGAACAGAGACAGTGGAAATGTAATGGCTCTGTGCAATGTCAGAGGGATAGTACATGGCGGGAGGGATATAAATGTCGCTGTGTGAGGGATATAAATGATAAATGTCCAACTAGTACATTGTTTTGTACACCTGAAACTAATAAAAAATTAAAAATTAATTTTAAAAAATAATGAAAAATAAAAAATAAAGAGCTGGTATTTTCTGAAGGGAAAAAGAAGCCAACCCACTGTGGGTTCTTTCAAGGCCACTTCTCCCTTCCCAAATGGCCAAAATCAGGGGTTTGGGGCAGGTCAGTTAATATACTCTTAGACACTGATGGACATGCGTGAGGAGAAAAACGTTTTATTTCTCTTTCATTTGCTTAAACAAAGGCCTTACAATAGGGTGCGAGTGGTTTGCCTGACGCACACATGCTTGGACATCAGGGCCTGCTCCTAGCAGGACACACCCCCGGCCAGGGCTATCAGGTGACAAGCACAGTGCCCAGCTTGAGGGCAGGGGAATCAGAAGGCAGCAGCCACGACAGGACATCAGCACATCTCGGATCTACCACTGATTAAAGTTTAATCTAAAGCTTAATCATCAGCTTGCAGGGAAATGACATCTAAAAAAAGGCAAAGCAGGTCCCAGCCAGCCTCAGGGGATTCGACCCCCTTCACTGCAGCAGCCTTTCTCCTGAGGCTGACCAGGGTGACATTCTGTACAGGAGGGTCCCCAGAACCAGCACAGCCAGGCGGCAGAGCCCCCACGGAGCCGGCCTGTCTCTTTTCTTTCACGCTCCTCCCCCACCTTGGTAATCTCCTTCCTTCTCATCCCTTTCCTGTCTGCACCCAAACGTGCAACCTACACATGGCTTCACCCTGAAACAGATGGTCATTTTACATTGCTTTCTACCTCCCACCACTAACTAATCGCCAAAACATGGGACTACAGCCCATTTTAAACTATTTTATACTGAGTCAATAAAGCTTTGTAATTCCCCATTCTTAGAATAAATTCAAGTGAGTTGGAAACCTATTTCTCTAAGGGAAACAAACTATGGATCAATTTCTTTATGTTTACCTTTATAGATAAGTAGAAGCGGGAAAACAAAAAATGGTTTACTCCTTCCTTACTTCTTTTACTGTTTGAAATTATTCCTTTTTCACTTTATTTTTTCCTTCCCAATAGTCATTTCTTGCCACCTTTTGGGTGGGCAAGAAGTTTCAAGGTCACAGGAGTCAAATTCCCATTCGAAGGCACTTCCCTAGCACATCCTTGCTGGACGGTGCTTCACACACCTGCAGAGATGACGCCCTCACTTCCGCCCAAGGCAGCCCCTTCCACTACCTAGGGGTCTGGCTGGCCATGTGCTCCCGCACACCAAGCTAAATCTAGCCCATGATACATACTCATCGTCGATCACTCTGATCTTTGGAAGAAGTCAGAGGTGAGAGATGAATCCACATGACAGTCCTGCTGTATTCCGGGATCCTATCTCCTTTTCTCTGGACCGTACATGCTGGCTCCCCCAGCTGTTCCTCATGTGCTATATTTCCAGGCGTTCTCTACTCCCTGCATGAGCTCCATTTACTGAGACTCCCTTAAATATGTCATCAACGTAAGAACATAGACGAGTGGAGTCATATCTCGGGAGAGGAGGGAGTTCAATTCTAAAGTCTACAATAAAGCAAAAGTCATGCAACACCAAAATTCCCCTTGGAAACGGACACTGTCCATCATCACAGTGAGATGCTCTCACTTCAAGAGGCTCTGAACTGCCTAAGGAAACAGTTCCCTCCTTCCATCACGCCCTCACCCCAGGGCATAGCCTCACTAAGCAGGGTGACCTCTAAAATGATTTTTTGTTTGGTTTCTTGGGGACTGCCTGCTTTTGCCTACCACACATTGCTGTACTCCTGACATTTAAATGCATGGAGGAGCCTGATGTGCCCAAGATGCAGGACAGTGCCACTGTCACTTTATTCTCTTTCATGGACATCTGGTGTCTTTGGGTCTTCAAGTTCAACCTCCCATCTATAGCTGGTCCTCAATCCAGGCCAATACTTCATGAAGACCAACAGAGAACCACCATTGGGCACAGTTCACCCAAACAACTTTGTAAAACTTACATTTTGAAGTCTCACTTTTGCAAATCATTGTCTTGATAAAAAAAGAGGTCATGAGGAGGTTAATGCGAGAGCAATCTTACTACAGTACATAAAATCAATAGCACTATCCTTTTCTAAAGGCTGAAACAAGTTAAACTTTTTTTCTTTTTTTTTCTTTTTTTTTTTTTGCTTAGAAGACAATTGTGCACACACTTATGATCATTTACTATCCCAGGTGAAAAAATTATTGGCGCAGGTTTCTTGCCTGTGTATTTCTGGTTATATCTGAATCACCTTAAGCCATATTAGTGCACCAGCACCAGACAAACCATAGTTAGGATAAAAAAACATTTAGGATAAACGTGTTATTTTATCAGGGAGATTATGAACACCGAGCTTTGAAAGAACTTCATATGACACCCGTTTAAAATGATGTCGAAACAGTAAAACAATTACGCAAATCAAGAGAATCCTAATTTTATGGAAACAAGGCCATTTTACCAACAACAAAAAAAAATTGAGGCTAAATTAACTTTATTCTCAAGAATAAGTCGCAACAGAGGGCTACACAGTAGGATGAAAGGTACAGCTCAGTGTATTGGAGGCAGCCCTGAACAGATTTATGCAAATACTCTTCCATATTTGGGGTATATTTTTATCTTCTAGAGCAGGGGTGTCCAAACTTTTTTCAACGTTTTTTACCAAGGGCCATATGTGGTAAAATACACAAACAACTGGGCCACTCACTCGAGGTGAAGTACGTATTGCCTCACCTGGTTTATTTAAATAAACTAAAGATATTTTTGTAATTTGCTGTGGGCCAATTAACAATGCATTGTGGGCCATAGTTGGCCTGCGGGCCGCAGTTTGGACACCCCTGGTCTAGAGGAACTCATTTATGAAAAAAAAGAAAGGATACAGTAAATAAACCCTTATAACTGCTTGTAAACATTTTGTTTGGATTTTTATGTACTCCCATCTTTGTCTTCCTGTTCAAATGGCATGGTGTTTTGGGGACTCATTCTTCGATGTCACTATTTGGTGTTTTCTCCATCCTGAAGAGCTCTGTAAACAAAGCTTCCGCCCTCCTCTACCCCATCCAATCTGGCTGTGGCCCCTACATCCCACTCTGCCACATGCAGTCTCGAGCCCCCGAGGCTGGAGGGAGGAAAAGCCGTTTTCCAGGTGAACAAAGGGGGGTCCCCCTCCAGTGAGCTCTTTTGGGAGCTGAGGAGGGCACAGCGCTGGAGGCTGGAAGCCCCCTGGTGACGTGATTCTCATCTCCACCACCACCCCCTGAACTGTGGCAGGAGATAGGAGGGCATGTGGAGGGACTGACAGCAGCAAGAGGTGGGACTTCCTCCCAAACCACTGTCTTAAGAGCTGCCGCGACAGCCAAGGAACCTCACCAACTTCCTTGACGGGGCCACCACACTCGTCCTGGTAAAAAGCCGCCCTGACACACTACCCCCGGAGAGCACTAATTACATCGCATACAACTAAGTTCCTTAACAAGGACTATGTTGTATGCGTAGTGCTGTGCCTGAGACACATCAAGATTCTCTTATTTGTCTCTGTTACACGACACTGCCCCACGCACTGAGACCCAGGGTAGAAGCTCTTTCAGCTGTGGGTGGGGGCAGGTCTGCCACACACAATGAGCTGAAAATGGACATCTCCACAGAGAGAGCTTCAAACTCACTGCCAAGTTCACAGCCCAAACTGACACAAAGTACAATCAATGCTACTTCCCACCCGTGTAACACTTAAATCGCAAAGTGTATGACTGAAAACTACCCAATTTCCCATCTTGGTGCCGTGAACTACCTCCTATGCTAACCACTATTTACCACCGTGACTAAGCGTGTGAAAAGTTATTTCTCATGGTGTCCGCCTCGCACAGTCAACTTAACAGAGAACACTTGAGATGCATCAACATAGCTCAGCAGGGAAGCGCGACCACTGAGCCCCTGACAAAGCACAAGAAGCACAAGGCGAGATTTTCAATTCCAGTGTTAAGTCAAGAGTTGACTTACTAAGTGAGGTCAAGTGGCAAATAATGACAGCCTAACTAATTCTTTGGCTGGCACTTAACTGCATCGTTTTAGATACAGGCTACTGTCCCAGGGCTGCTGGTGTTATTTACAGCCCAGGACACATCCTTACTCTGGCCAGCACTAGGCAGGTTCTGATTTCTGAGGTGGTTCACATCGCAACGTGAGCACAGCTCAAACTGATACCCTTAGCATCTGTCCCATTCAGTAAGAACTCTCTACATGGCTGAGCATTGTGTAACCTCAGCAGCTTGCTGAGTGGGGTTTAATTTCACGCCATCGGTGAGACTGCAGGGATCTCTAGAGCCCTTATGAAGGATGAATTACAGAAGGTTAAGGATTGTGAGACGAGGGAGGAAGTGGAGGAAGCAACTGGAGAAAAGGGAGAGGAACTACGACACTTTCAGCAAAGAAGACGGATAAAATCCAAGAATTAAAAAAACAAGTTTATTGTTGGACTATTTCCAATACCGTATTTCCCTGAAAATAAGACCGGGTCTTATATTAATTTTTGCTCCAAAAGACGCATTAGGGCATATTTTCAGGGGATGTCTTTTTTTTTTTTTCATGTACAACAATTTACATTTATCCAAATACAGTCATGTCATCTTCTTCTGGAACATCATCATAACGTACTAAATGTGTCTGTCTGGCTGACGATCTTAACCGGGGCTTATTTTCGGGGTAGGACTTATTTTCGGGGAAACACGGTAGTAGATGTTAAGGGCCCATACCCCAGCATTGTTTTTAGGGCACGATAGAAAGTTACACATGGAAACCACCACCAGAATCCAAGGCAGGAATTGATGCAAGTCAAAATCCAGATTAGAAACTCAGGCAGAAGAATGCAAGTACCATAAATAACCACAATCTAGCAAGATATGAAACCAGGTCCAGCACAAGCCCCCCAAATCCTACTCAGCAGGGGTGAAATGTAGTATCTGCATTTTCATAGCTCTCCGGATCACTGGCATACCCCAAAGTGGGAAAACCATGGCTCTACTGCTTGCAACATCCACAGCCTCTGCTGAGGATAAGACGTGGTTCCCAGGGACTGCGCGATCTTGGGTGACCTTGCGCATCCTTGGGTTGACCAGGTGGACCTGCCCAGGAACAGCCAATGAAGAAGCTACTTTCTGCACAAGCTTTGGAGCTGTTGTCATTAGTGACACAGGAACAATGATGCAGAGTGGAGCCAATCTAAACTGGAACTGGAGATTCAGAAAGCGTGCTTAACTCAAGGCTTGAGTGAGAAGAAAGGAAAGCGTACAGAGGCAAGAGTGAGTCACGTGGATGGCATCAGAATGGGAGGAAATGCATGTCTGCTCTTGACAGGATAACCCGGCCCCTCAAGCCTCAGAGGTCATGAGCATCTTGACTGCACCGGCCTCTGAGGCCAGGCTGCTCAGACCAGCCAAGCCTGGTTCCTGACAGCATCCTTAGAACAGAGCCCACATCTTCAAGTGCCCTTGCAACCAAAATAGCCAAGCACACCAAGTGCCAGGAAGGGCTAAAGATAGACATTAGGCATCCAATGAGTGGTGTCAAGGTGGGGTGCTCTTCTCAGTGCAAATGGGGGAAGTCCCACAATTGTAAGCTACGGAATAGTTAGGTCTGGAGCTCTAGGGTTGAAGACTTGAGATTACAGGTAGTCCTCAAAGCCAGGACCTTAATATACCTTTTGTTCCTTTCTTCCCTACACCTCAAAAAGGAAAAACACACGCATAGCCCTACAGCCTCCCCGTCAATGCTGGTGCTTTGCTAGGTAAGGGGACCCAATCCAAGGCTGCTGTCCGCATAGGGGAGCTGCATCCAGTGAATCAGCACCCCAGTACCCTTCCCAGCCCTTCAGGCTCTCAACCCCACACTGCCCTGCCCTGGACTGTGGCTTCCCCAAGGGTAAGACCTTCTCCTAGCAACAGGACTAGCAGCAACAAATAGTACAGTTCACATGTTCTCTCATTTTATCTCATCATTAAGCCCCTGAGGGTTGCACTATCTTCTTGCAGTTCTACAAAGCCTAGAGGTTAAGCAATTGCCCACGGTCACACAGCTAAAGGGAAAACCTGTACTCTAAAGCCAGGTCTAAACAGTCTGAAGGTTATGCTCTTAACCTCTATGTTCCCTGCCCTTCGCCCACCAGAGTTTAAATGTTTTTAACTGTGATATAACACACGATACAAAATTTACCACCTTAACCATTTTTAAGTGTGCAGTTCAGTGGCATTAAGTACACTCACATGGCTGTACAACCATCACCACCATGTATCTCCAGAACTTTTCATCTTGCAAAACTGAAGTTCTGTACCCCCTGAACAACAATTCCCTACACTCCCCTCCCTCCCACAACCACCATTCTACTTTCTATCTCTATGAATTTGACTCCTCTAGGTACCTCATGCTAAGTGGAATCACACATATTTGTCATTTGCTAACTGGTTTATTTCACTTGGCATAATGTCCCATAGGTTCACCCATGCTATACACGACTCAGAATTCCCTTTTTTTAAGACTGGATGACATTCCATCGTATGGATAGACCACATCTTGCTTACCCATTCATCCCTGGTACTGGGTTGCTTCTACTACTTTTGGCTAACGTGACTAATGCTATGTCAAACTCCTTTATTATCCTCCGCTCAGTGGCTAACACCCTGCCTGACGCACAGCAGGGGAAAGAACATACAAAGAGCATCCTTCCATCTACTTTCAAAAGAGCATTTTAGGAAATTAGATGACAGGGACTCTGATTTTGGAATCAATAGATATTAATGCTATTATACTTGTCATAACATTGAGGCAATTATACACCCATACATTAAATTATGTTAATATACACATATAAAGTGGGACTATAAATCAGTGTAACTACTATAACATTCTGTGAGCCTTTATGTTCTTAAGCCAACAGACCAGAACTGCTACATTCAAATGAGTATTTTTCTAACAGCCTGGGAGCTCTCCACTGATTGATCACTGAGCGGATTCGAAGCCCGACTGTAAGCGCCCCCAGAAGATGACAGCTAGTCAGAGGCCACACAAAACTGGCATCAGTACCTGGAAGTCACACTTAATCTATAACAGAAATAGGTGTCAGGGAATCCCTACCTTACTCAACCACCTTACTTCTTTGAATAACTTCTGGCTATTTCCAGAACAGAAATCTGCCTACCTTCCAGGCATAGAGTTATCACCACCACACAAAGGAAACAAAAGAATACACCATCAGATTTGAAGCCAGTTTCAGAAGAGGTATAAATGAACCCGGATCCTCGCTCTACTGCCAAGGAGGCCATCCTGAAGGAAACAGCATTCATTCAGATGGGTAGGATCTAGCATGTTCGTTACAAAGTGAATCACATTTTAAGGGCATTCTCATCATTTTGGTACATAGCGCTTGCTACATAGTTTTACACACATATGCCCAGTAAAATGACAATTAAAGAGCAAGCAGCTTGACAGCAAAGAAACACTACTTTCTGGCTGAGGAGACATTCATTTCCCTTATTTTACAAATTAACATTAGCCCCCATTAGTGAGTGTAGGCAAACTGAGAATGTCATTAAATCTGAGACAAGATAAAGCAATTTATCTCCTTTTAATGTACTAATACCTCCTTAGTGCTTATTCACACAAATGAACCACTGGATCGGAAGAACTCAAGGTCAAAAGACTACGCTGCAGAGATGGGCTCTTCCTCTCTGCCTGACATACACCCCGGCAGGCAAGTGGAACGTGCCGACACATTTGTTGGCTGAGTGAGAAATATAAAAGAGGGTATGAATCTGTTAATAGCTGGAAAGTGTAAGAAGTACTATTGTCATCCCTGGGGAGAGAAGACAACTGAAACAGACTCAATCTAATTTTTCTTCCCTGATTCATTGTTGTCTTTTGAAAGCCACCTGCTCTGTTCATTTCCCAGGAAGGACAGAGATCCATATGTGCGCCCACCCAATCATGCAAATACCCATGAGTCTTGATGAGATTGTTGGTAAAAACTTGTGAGTTAACTGGGAGAAAAATAAAAGGAGATTATGCTTTTAATATAAATGATAACCTTAGGAATGTAAGTGCAAAAAATATGTGTACTCAAAATTATATGTAAAATTAGGATGTTCAAAAAGAAGGCAGTTATATCAGCTTTCACATCCACAAATGTTACCTTGCTGTTATTCCACATTCAAACCTTGTGCTAAGCCTTCAGGCACAGCAATAAAAAAGAAAAACAACATTTAATTATCTCCTGACAGGGGCTCCACATTTCATAGATTTAGGCAAGTGCCAGAGGGAACAGATGGGCCTTCCACTGGGTACCCTAAGCCAAAAGCCAAGCCAAAATGACAGAAGATAACGATACAATCAAGGTGGCTGCTTGGTGAAAAAACGCCTTTCCTCGAAGTGTCATGGCCCAGGAATAGGAGGTGAGTATAGGCGGCCATTAAACCAATTCAATGGCATGTATTGAGTTTCTACAGCATGCAAAACTATTTCCTGGGAACTGTGAGGGATGTGAGTGTGAAGAGTCAACCTACATCTTCAATGAGAGCAATTCTGCAAATATACACACCCAACCATTAATGGTGTACACGTAAGAAGTAAAATGGAGAATCAGAAAATCTCAAAGCATCTTAAATTTGGCATTTTAGGTTCATCCTATTTTCAGAAGCATCGCCTCTCTGGGATATGTAAGTAATTGATGAAGTACAGTAATAAAACGAACGCCTGTGAACTTACCATGTAGTAGCTCAGCACAACCCCCACTCCTGCCACTCTCAACCCCTTGGGAACTACTATTCTGGTTTCCTCTTTCTTACTCCCTGGTTTTCCCTCACAGTTTTATCACGTGTATATCCTTCCACAATACTGTTCATTTCGCTGATTTCAGAAATTCGTAGAAATGGTTACCATTCTGTACGTATTCTTCTCTGAAGCACCTTACATGGTACCGCCATCACAGAAAGTCAGGTAATCGGTTCTGAGCATGTGTCATATCGTTGGTGGGACAGCACGGGGGTCTGGACGAGCAACCAGCAAAAAGAAGTTAAACCAGAGTCTAAAGTGAGTGGGCAGGGCACACAAAGTCGAGACCTGAATAGTACAATTTATCTGTTCAAATGTTTTACCTTCTCATCCTTCCCTAAAGAAGCACAGCACCCAGGTCCCAGTACAAATGGAACTGGCCTTCTAGTGCCCAGGCTCTTTCCTTGTAAAGGCTCGTCTCTAAGCCAGGGGACCAGAACTTCTCAGTGCCGAAGAGATTATAAACCAAGTTTTTGAATCCCATGCAGAAGGCGTCTGGATTCATTCATTACCTTTAGGAGTTCATGTCACAATGCATTTGAGTTTTATAATGGCTAAAGCTCTCTGGGAAAAAATCAGTAACTTTTCATGATGGGCCCTCTCATTCCTCCCCAAACTTCAGCAAAGGAGAGAAAAGCCTGCAGGGCCTGTGTCACGATTAGAATTGCTCAAAGAAGGGCAAAAGTATGTCAGTCAGTCAATAAATGTTGAGAGGAACATTATGAGCATTAACTCGGCACTCAGATACATAAGCTCGATCAGCGCCACAGCAAGTTATCAAGATATTATCACCAGCGCCAGGATCCAGACAACCTGAAGAGCTTCTCCTCATTTCCAACCCAAGATGCCCTTGCTTGAAGGATGGCCAAGATGACACCCTGAGTGAGAAGGGTGAGCTCCTTTTCCATCAAACACCTGCCCCATTCAAGTGGTGGTGAGCCGGGTATACCCATGAGGGTGAAGACGTCGGACTCACGGGCGGATGGGAGAGGGCTTCCAGGAGTATCATACTTGGTTCTCTGCTCCTAGCTTAGAAGGGGAACTAAATGCCCATTAGACATCAAGCACAGTAGGAAAGACAATGCTCTCACTGTGGGGCTTTTAGGGGGAGCTGGAGCCAGACAAAGTGCCGGGAAGTAGACCGTGCCCTGGAGTGAAAGGATGGTTCAATTTACAATCAAATCATTGTATACTGCTCAAGTTTCATATACATCTAGTTTGCCCTCTCTGAAGATACGAACCTCTCTGGGGGCTTACATGGCCTAAGGAAAGCCAAAGACAAAGTTTTTGCCTACACCTCGGACACAGTTTTAAGAGGCCCATGGGGCTGAGTGTGGTGGTGGCAAAAGAACACAAAGCCACCGATTCCCAAAGGAAATAAGTGCATGGTTAGACGGTCTGCCTGGCTTTCTGCACTTGGAGACTATCCTTTCTCCCTTCTCCTCTCACTGCAGGAGATTCTCTCTGCTGCTGGCAGGCAGGGCAGTGGTAGGTAGAAAGGAATCTCCATGTTAGGGACTCTCTTGTGCACAAATGTTCTGGAACCAATCATCAGTGGGACAGAACCTCATGGAAGGCAGTGGAGCAGAGAGGTCAGGCAGGCCCTTGGCCAGACACCTACCAATACCTACGAGGAGTACGGACGGCATCAGGCACGTCATGTAAGCCTGAGGTGCCTCATTGGTACATCGTAACGTTCTTGTTAAACAAGTTACTACAAAGCACTTAGAAAGGGCCTGGCTCAAAAGCACTCGATAAACGTCAGCTACCCTAACTAGTATTTTTCTAGTGGTGGAGCTTACAGAGCTGCAAGCTCCAAACTAATGAAGGGGGAAATACATGCCAACGTGCCTTATTTTACATACATCTGTACATTTTTTCTGAATATTCTGGTTTCCATGACTGCCTATCTCTAAAAATAGACACTTAATGAACTAAAACTTCGATGTCTTTTTTTTTTATTTCTTGTATTAAAACTACAAATGAACACACCAAACACATGAAAAGATGCTTGATTCACCAATGAAAGTCAACTGTAAGTCAAAAATGAAACATTTAGTGTTAAGTTTAAAGGGAGGAACAATGACCAGTGCCAGGGAGGAGTGAAAAAACAGACTGGTTTTCTTTCTGATGAAGACTGTAAAGGTGTGTGCCCGCAATTCCACCTTTAGGGACTTTTCCTGAGGAAATGATTACGCGAGGTTCCAAGAATGTTTGCAACATTTTCCAATGTATCAAAACATTGGAAAAAATATTCATCAAAATGGAAATGGTTAGAAACATCCAGGTAATGCATATTATGCAGCCATTAAAATGGTAAAATTACCTTTTAGGTTGTGAAAAAAGCCATAGATTAATACAGACGGGTATGGACTGCATGACCCTCTTTATTTTTTAAGTACATGTTGCAACGTGCGTAAGCCTGAAGCAGTGCTGCTCAACAGAAAGAGGGCATACCACGTAGGGAATTTAGAATGTCCTAGTAGCCACGTTACAAACAGGTGAATCAAATAAAATATTTTAGCCCAATAGAGCCAAACTATCATCACGGCAACACTTAATATAAAAAGAATGAATGAGCGACTTTACGTTCCTTCTTTGTAGGAGTCTTGGAAACCTGCTATTTTCCACTTCCAGTGCCTCCCTGAGGGGCGAGCCACAGGGGACCACCCTACTGGACAGCACAGGTCGAGAGACCCCACAGAAGTAGCTAACAGTAGCTGTTTCTGGGGAAGGGGAGTAAGGAGCCTTTGCCTTTCCAGCACTGTAAGAATTGTTTCAATAATCATTTGTATTAACAGAAAAAACAAAAAAAAGGAACGCTGTAAAAAATGCTTTCTAATTTTCCTTTAAAGCCAGAAGAGGAGACCAGAAAGCACAGCTTAAATTTAAAACTTCTTTCAAATTGCCCTTGCTCCTTCCCCAGGGGGTGGTGGGGGAAGTGAGAATGTTTCCCCACCCACGCCTTGGTCATCTACTGCTTGGGTGGCAATTCTTCCCTTTCTCTCTCACCAAGTCCCCCGTATGACCAACAGCCCTTTAGGACAGCAGTGGGGAGGGTCAGAAGAAAAGGCCGGCACCGGGACTAAAAGGGACAGCGGGGAGCAGCTGCTAAGCACATTCAGTGTGCCCGACACTGCCAGGCAGGCTCTTTACATGTGTCACATGTCACATCATCCTCCAATAACCTTGGGAAACATACCACCCTCATTGTGCAGATCAAGATACTTAGAAAGTCTCTGCTCCAAGATGTCAGAGCTAAGAGCGTTTCACCACAATACCCAGGATGGCCCACCGAGATCCTGGGCACACAGACCACGTGACCTGTGGGCCAGGGCTGCCCATTCCGAGATCATCATCTCATCTTAATAAAATCATGCTGGAAGACAGCTGCATTTCTTCATTAGAGGAAAACAAATTCCAGGCATCTTTTATTCACAAGAACCCCACCCAGATCCCGACACTTCTTTAAACCCATTCTTATATCTTCAAACGTAAATAAAATATTTCCACTTAAACCACTGTCACTCCAAACTCAATATGTGAAAACGGAGCGTAACCCTCATCCTATCCTGACTTATTTCTGTGCAGCCTCAAGAGGGAAACGTCAAGGTCACAGTGGACTCTTCCCTTACCCTTGCCCACACAATCAAACATGTGCTGAGTTCTAGGCTCAGTAATACCTAAGTTGCTTTAAAAAAAACTAAGCACACCTAGTACCTACATCTTAATTTCTAAATACCATTCTTCAATGTACATAAAAAATGAAAAAAAATTACAGCCATCTACTTAACTAAGGGATCAAAGTGACACCGTCAGTAATGAAACATATTAATACCATGTATCTCCTGAGATGGTGCACTGAGAAAGTCATGTCACTTCTGATACATTCTTGCCAACAATTCGTTACCTCCATTTAAGCATGAGAAAACATCAAGCAATCCCAAACCGAGGGTCATAACTGACCTATCCTCTTACAGGGCCAAAATCCTGACAGAAAAACGTGAGGAACTGTCACCAATCAGAGGCAACTAGAGAGCTATGATGCTAAATGCCATGCAGAATCCTACATGAGATCCTGGACCAGAAAAAAAGTCCTGAGTGGAAAAACTGGTGCAATTCCAATAAGGTTTGTAGGCAAGTTGATAGTATTGCACAAATGTTAATTTCCTGGTTTCAGTAATTGCACTATGCTTATATGAGGTGTTAACACCAAGGGAATCTGGAAAAACACACACAGGAACTCTGTGCTATTTTTCACAACTTTTCTGTAAGTCTAAACCTATTTCATAATGAAGCGTTTCAAAATATTACCATTATTACTACCCGCCCAAATATGTCTAGCTCATCCCTGTCGTTGGGCTGAAACTACCCTCCTCTTGTCTCCTGCTAGGGCCTTCTTCCCGGTGTCCATGTATATTCAAATCCCATTCATTCTTCAAGGCCAAGCCACATCCCACCGCTGCCCAAGGAAGTCTTTCCCCACTACTACAGCCCACCTGCCCACCGCTTCTACAAAATGCCCTGGAACTGTATCTGCCCTCCTCTCGTGACACATGGGTGATGCTGTATTGTTAGTTAACTGTGTGTGTTTAGGTTTTGTTGCCCAATGACGATGTAAAATGTATTTGGGTAACAAGTACATCAGAGCACATGCTCTGTTCACTTTACAATGGACGGCCTTTTAAATGTGCTTTCTGAGAACCTACTGAATTACAAAACAGAGGTCAACTACTATTTCAACCCCATGGGGTTTATCTTGACAATTCTGCATGTACAGTGACAAACATACTATCACTTAGGGAAGGCAGTATTTGGACTTCTACAGTGTAAGCAATATGGTTTATAGCTGAACCTTACCACAGAAAAGTATACTTTTTTTTTAATCTTGTCAGAATTTAGAATGTCTAGTTGGTTTCCACTCAGGTGCCTGAGCCCTGACAGAAAAGAGAATGCCATCTCTGTTGAACAAAATACAGAGGGCTGCCAAAAAGGTTTTGAGAAAGGAAATTTCACATTTTAAGAAAGGAAAAAACTATTAAAATTACGCTGATGGTAACCACTTTGTGCACCTCCCGTAATTGCAGAAGTCAAATGTGACTTGTATTCATCTTTTGTTATCGGTATATATTGCGTATTATAATTTTAATATAGTTTTTCTTTCTTAAAATGTGTATACATCTTTTTGGCACCCTCTGTAAGTGCAATAACATACCTAGACTCCAACCAGACATGGAGCTGTCGAAAAGCCTTCTAATGTGCGACTATCCTGCAGCTAATTAAATGAAATATTAGGAGCACATGAACCAAAAGAAAATGGAAAAACAACTAGCAGCTAAAAAGCAAGCTTTCCCAAGAGGCCCAAGTGGGGAGCCTGGGGGTCACCAAACAGCTATGAGGAAATTCTAGCAGGACTTTAGGCGGGGCAGTTCGGGAGCTACCTAGGAGACAAGCACCTACGAAAGCAGAACGCTAAACACACTGGAGCCTCCAAAAAACGTTTGCTGCACCCTCTGCTCTCCAGCTCTCAGCCTAATAGAGATGTGGCATGACACAAAAACTACAAACAACGGGGGACAGGGCAACCTGGTTTAGTGTGTACAGGTAACAGGCAGAGAACATGCTGTGTGAACTGGGTAACAATTTGCCTGCAAACTTTGAAATTCTGATGGATACCATCAGGCCCAAAAAGGGCCCATTGCGTTTATAGGCCTACCTGAGAAAGGGGAGCAGAGAGGAAAGGAAGTGGCGGCTAGGGATGGGAAAAGACTTATACTTGGGAGGAACCTACATTACCTGAGGCACAGGTAAGGGCCAGTTAGAGTTCACCAGCCCGAAAGCACATGAGTTCTATTTTCCAAAGGACTGACTGACCCCAAACTGGAGCCCTTAGGATAAAGGCCTCTGGGCTCAAAGTCACCACTGTCATACACAGGGTGCGTCTACCAGTAAAGCAACCTCCCAAGAGCCCCCCAAAATCCAACTGCTCAGACACCACATATCAATTAAAAAATCAAGCAGGAAAGAAAGGCTTAAAGGGAGTGATTTCAATCTGGTGATTTCCCACTCCACTGGTTAGAATCAAAGTAGTATACTGAAAATCACATTACTTGAAAGAGCAATACTTCAGTTTTTCCTCCAGAATAACCCACAGTTGTATTATTCAGCCTGAGGGAAAGGTTACGTATTTTACTTAAAAAAAAAAAAATAAATCAGACTATCTTCTGCAACTATCATAATTAAATCATACCATGCTTGCACAGTTGGGGTGTCTTCCTGGGACCTGTACAAATCAAAGGAGTCCCTATTGTCTTTTCCTGTGGGTTGGAAACAAAAGTCACACTTGCCACATCCGTGCCAGCTGTGCCGAGAGCCCTGAGGAAGCTCCACCTTTCTGTAAGAGTGAATGCGGCTGACTCACCTGAACATCAGCCTCCAGGTGTATGACATGTACTCCGAGTTTCTTTTCCCATCCAGAAAAACCTCACTACAAAGAAAGCAACTTCTCAAATGTGAGGTGTTGGGTTTTCTGAAAACAGGAGTGCCTTTGTGAATGGGAAGGGCCCTTTGCCAATGACTCAAATCAACGCCAAAATATATATATATATATATATATATATATATATATATATATATATATATATATATATATATATATATATATTCACAGTACATGAGCCAGCTGAAGAGAGCTGACAAAGAGCAAGAAACTAACTTGGAGGGAGGGAAACGGAGGAAGTCTTCTCTTGGATAACTAGGAATAGACTAATATACTAAGTTCTTACCTGAAACTATTTATACTTAGCTAATTTATACATTTAAGTCCCTCATTCTCATAATGTCTTCCAACTGTGTCACTAACGCAATAGGTATCATCAATAAAGGGCTTTAAAATGTCCATCCCAGGTGTAAATACCGCTGGCATAATGGATAATTATTCCCATCATACATAATACACTGAAGGGTGTGCCTGGATCCAGCATTCATCACATTAGAAAAGCCCCACTAGCAGGTTAAAAACAAAAGGGAACACCGGCTACTTTGATAATACACAAAAATGAACAAATCGTCTCCCCCAAGAAACAAAGCGAATATAAATAGCAGACACAATTTCTCTGTATAATTTATGGGTCATATGCATACTGAGAATCCAGCTTAGCAAGTGAGGTGACAATGGTTAGGAAACAATGCACCGTTTCTCATAGTAAAGCCTAACTGCATAAGTGTGTTTAACTCTGCCAGAAAGAAAAGTAACTGCAACACAATCTTGAAGATACTGCATTGATCATAGAAAATCTTCTCAAATTCAGATTTATAGACCTAAAAATGTTTAAGAACTAGAAATCTATTAACACAGGGATATACAGTCGCCCCAGGAAGAAAGTCTAATACTATTTGGATTACGCCAACTCTCACACCAATAAACTTAAAAATATGTGTCTTGTATGTTCTCCCAAGACCTTTGCCTGGTGAAACAGTTTTGTCCATCTCCATAAGTCCAGAAAAAGTACACTAAAACTTTAGCTCAGATTCCCCCTAATTCATTTTTAATAGTTAATATACAATATACTCATTTCTAACATGCAACAAAATTTCTAAGATTGAGTGGTCTCCTCTGAAAGTGTTGTCTTTAAAAGCAATCCAATATGAATTCTTTTTCCAAAACTCAGGGCTCCAAAAATTAAGGGTTTATTCAGTTATCCATTAGCTTCATATAATGTTGCAATCATCTGATAAAAGACTTCAGGATACATTGCAGGTATATTCACTTAAGTCACTCATTTCACTTGGGAGTACAAGTGGCATTTTCATGAACTTTCCTGTAACAAAGCTCAGCACTTTATACTTCAGATTTTTCCCTGACTCACAGGTTTCCAACCTCCAGTCAAAGTTCCTGATAACCCACTTCAGGGAAAGAACTGAAGCCTGGAGCTTTGAGAGCTCCTCCCACGGGTAAACGGGGTGGGGTGCTTTTCCAAAGCCAGAAGCACCCGAGATTCCCTACACACACCCCCACCTCTCCCGGAATCTATCCTCCGACCATTCGTGATCGCTGCTATCGCTGTGAGGGGAAGCCTGGTGGGGATGGTGCAGGTGCCCCCAGCCGGGTTACATCCTCTGCGGTGGCGGCCTCAGATCATCCCAGTTCAGCCCTGCCCCCCTCCCGGAGGTACGATGAAATTAGAAAACTTGCTAAACGAAAAGTAGCCAGCCCACCCAACGGAAGGACCGGCCCACGTGCGCGGCAGCGGCAAGCAATCGCCAGGTGAGGAGGCGGAAGTAGCTCTTCCTCCTCCACCCAGACCTGTTGGCCCAGGTAGGTGTCCTGAGGATCCCACACCCACGAGTGTGCGTGTACCCCCCGCACACATGCACACCTCTGCATAAAAGTGAGCACAAGGCATTGTCAAAAGTGCCCCGGCCACAGCCAAGACGAGCACGCAGGAAAGGCGCAGGCAGGAAAGGAGTGGAACATCCAAAACTGAAGAGTGGGTTGGAGGTGGGCACGTGCTTTAAATGCCCCGACCCCTCTCACCCCCAGCGCCAGGTCGAAACTCGAGGGTACCTGGGCGGCGGCTAAGCACCGGTGGGCGTACGGGGAAGCGGTGACTGGTCCCTAACTTTAACCATAGCAACTGCCGCCGAAGCAGGGCGTCTCCACCCGCTGTACCTGTCCCCGACTGAGGACAGCCCCATACATCCATCCTAACCCTGCAGGCATCCTGGAAATCCACACTCCACACTCCACACCACCCCACCCCCGCCGGCGTTACTCCACCCCCCTCCCCACAGTAACTGAAGCCCTCCTGGTACCCACCCAGAGGGGTCACCTCCGAGTGCCCCTCCCTGTCAAACTACGAATGCGCTTCCCTGGGATCTCCAGCGATCCCATGGCTTACGTCCCTCCACACCTCCAGCCGCTGCACCCCTCACACCAAGTTGGGACCCCTTCTCTCTCCACCCTCAAGTGCAGGAACATCCCCTCCAAGTTCAGGGTTTCCCCTCATTGACCTCGGGAGAAAAGGAAGCCTTACAAGCCTTAGAGGGTCGACCTTGGGAGCTCACGCTGAAGAGCACCTGGGGTAGGGTCCATGATTGAGACGGGCGCCACCGCAGGGGGCTGTCCCCACGCACCGGGTTCCGAGCTGGCCCCCGCGGTCGGTTCGGGGAATTCAGGCCGAGCCGGAGTCGGGGCGAGAAAAGCGATGACCAAGGGTCGGGGAGGGGGCCAGAGCCCTAGCCAGGGGCAGAGCCGCGGCCGGTCAGTGCCAGGCTCTCCCCGAACAGCCAAACTTTCTCCTCCACCCCGAAGTTAAGGGCGCCGAAGAGATCGTGAAGGAGAGCCTAAGAGGCAGCTCAGGTGCCTCCCGGCTCCCGGAGCTGCAGGAGAAGGCGCCCGGGAGGGCCGCGGTGGCCTGGAGCGCACCGCCCCCGCCCCAGCAGCCCTCACCTGTGCCCGCCCGGCCGCGGCGCGCGGCCCGCACTCACCTGGCTGTAGAGCTCGCTGACCGACATGACCCCGCGGGCAGGGCCGAGCCCGGGGCGCCGTGCCCTGCAGACTGCCCTCGCTCGTGTCCCGGCGGGCGGCGGGTCCCGGCTCCTCGCTGCCCCGGTGGCGCTCAGTCCACGGCCAGCCCGCCTGGCGCCATCTTCCTGGGCTGGCCGAGAGTTTGTGTGTTCCTCGTCCCTTTCCCCCGACCTGTCCCGCCGGCTTCCTGGAGGCGCCGCAACCGGCTCGCTCCCTGCCGGCGCGACCTTTACTCCCGCGGCAGCGGCGTCGCTGCGGCCGGGCCGGAGTTGCGGGCGGGCGGGGCAGGAGGCCGCGCGGCGCCGCTCCCCGCTCAGGTATGGGAGGCGGTGCCGGCGCGGGGCGAGGGAGGGCGGGAGGACTAGCGGGCGTCAGAGCGGGCGGCGGGTGTGTGCCGCCGCGCCTTTGCGCCCAACGGGGCCGGGCTGGACGCGCCCTCCCGCGTCCCCGCCGCCGCGGGGTCCTCCGAACTGGGGGCGGGGCGGGCGAGGAGCGGGCGGCGGCCGCCCCCTGCTGGACGCCGCGCGCACGCGGGACAGGTGCGCGCCGGCTGCCGCACCTGCCGCGCCGCGCTCCGGGTCCACGCGGGCTGTGCCTCGGGAGGCTGGGCCAGGAATGGAGTACGGACAAAAACGCGAGAGGAAAGTAATCAGAGAGGCGGCAAGAGGAATAAAAGGAGGGATGTCTACGGTGGAAAGGCTCCATACACTGTCCTCTGTATTTTACGAGGCTGTAGCCAATGCTTTCATTATTTAAATTCAGTTACGTCGTAGATTGTTATGAGGTGACGGGGCTATGCCAAAGATTGTCTCCGCCCAGATGGGCTCCCTGCGCTGAAATCTTAATCGGAAAGGTGGGAGTCCCAACTCTTCTCCACTTTGTTTGCCCGTCCCCCACCCCCACCCCCAGCTTCCAAGTAGGCACCCCGCCACCACCTGGGAGGATTGTTGGCTTCTCTGGGAAGTGTCACGTTTTCTCCCCTCGCACACTCTCAGTCCCTCTGCTACTACCTACCTCATCTATTTTTGTCCCCTCTGCCAATGGCATGTGGCCACCTGCAGCAGCTTCAGTCCCTCTTCTACTTCCAGCAAAAAGCAGACATTTCAGCCAAAAAAAGGAAAATAATTGGCAGGAGTAGGTGGAGGGAGAGCAGGAGCTGTAGGAGGCGACAGGACCTTGGTTTTCTGAAGGTGACATTTGTACCTGAATGAGGGATGGCCTCTGAAGGTGGTTCCCAACCAGAGCGTCCATCTACACCGGCTGGAACAGTTGTCCTGGAGTCCTGCCCTGGAAGGGTTTTTAAACTCATCCTACTTAAGGGCTTCCCACCTGGCGTGCAAGATCCCCTTTTAATTCACGTGTCTGGCCCTTCTTACCTGTGCCTCCTCCATGAGAATTATCACCTGGGGAGCTTTAATAGCTCTAAGAAAGGCCCCCCTCAGGAATTCTGGTATATTGGCCAAGACTGGGACCTGAATATCTGAAGTTTTTTAAGTTCTTCTGTAATTCTAAAGAATTGTACTTCCAGGATTGACAAATGCCGTAACCAAAGCTTGGGCAACTCTCCTTGGAGCTGAAATGGGAGCTCTTCCTATCACTGGCAAGAGCAGAAAGGAAACAGTTCCATCCTTCCTCACTCAAAAATTTGTCTGCATACTTTCCTTCCCTGTATTCTAGTAGTTCTCCAAGTGTGGCCCCAGGGCTGTCAGCATCACCAGGGAACTTATTAGAAATACAAATTATCAGCCCTCCAGCAGACCTACTGAATCAGAAATGCTGGGGGTGAGGCCTGAACTCAGCATTGTCACGCCTCCCTAGGGGTTTCTCCTCTCTGGGACTAAGACAGCCCCCGTGGGGCTGTCAGTTCCCCACCGCTGCGCCAGGTAACCTTTGCTTCTCCAACATAATGCTCCACCAGCAACCCCATCTCTCTACCAGCAACTCTCCACTGGCTCTTTTTCTCTCTTCGCCTTTCCAGCTCGTACCAGCTGGCTCCACTTACACGCAGTCCCTCCAGAATTCATTGGCTCTCAACACTTTCTGCACATTGGAATCGCTTGTACAAAAACGAGTGCCTGGCTTCCACTCCCAGAAATTCTGTCTGGGGTGCTGCCTGGGCAAAGGGATTCTTAAGAGCTATGGAGTGTTTCTAATGACAGCCAAGGTTAAGAGAGCCACTGCCTTAATTCCTTCCTTAGTGGTTCCTCTCTGCCCCATCCTAGTGAAATGGCATTCTTCCTCTGAAGCACAGGGTGGGGGGAGAGGGAGAGCGTAATGGACTCTCCCCACCATGTTAAACTGTCTCCTATCACTTTTCTCCTCTTGTCTTCCCAGCCTCTCTAACCACACCTTCTCCATGTCCTTTTCTAGCTCTGCTTTTTCTTCCTGATTCCTGAGTAAAACTGTGGCCCATTTCCCAGATCTCGTCTTTCTTCCTCTCCACACCCCGTTTCACCGCTTACCACAAATCCAATTCTCATCTTAATTTAGACCCACCTTTCCACCTGCCAGACAGGCAGCACTTACAATCCCAGTGAGACCTCGGGCCAACTTGAAACTCATTTATTTCCATCCTTCTTCCCCCGACCCGGTTCCAACTTTCTGGCTTCCATCATACCTGGCACAAATTAAAAGCTCAATTCACGCTGATTGAACTGAACCACATCCCTGAGGAGACTACTACTCTTGGCCAGAGCTCGGTGAATGTCGAATCCCACAATCAGATATGCTCTTTCCCTCCTTTGAATAAAAACATTTAAAAACGTACTTTGTGCCAAGGGAACTTGCCAAGTGTTTTACTTCTGTGATCTTGTTTGAGCCTCAGAGCAACCTCTGAGGGAGGTTCAGACAGAGGAATGGTGAGGGCTGGGGGCCTCAACAAGAGAGATGGGGACATCATGACTGCCTTCAGATATTTGAAAATCTGTCATGAGAAAGAGATGAGGCTGGTTCTGCTTAATGAAAGCCAGACCCAGACCACAGGGAGGAAGGTTCAGGGTGATAGACATTGGACAACCATGAGGGATAAGTACAAGTTCTAGTAAGAAAAACTGTTCATGAGAGGAGCAGGCATCTCCTGAGAAGGGAGCTCGCTTTCCCTGGAGGATCCAAGCAGAGGCTGCATTATCACTGTCGAGGATGCTACAGATTCTACCAGTTAGTGGGAGGGTGGGCTACACCCCTGCTGAGAGGCAGTGGTCGTGCCCTGGTGGCTGCCTTCCATATCCCTGGTGTATGACACCAAAGCAAGTGCAGAGCTGTTGTCATAAATGCCGCATGGCTAACCTCCGGGAAGAAAACCCCCCTTTCAAAGCTTGTTCCCTGGGAAAGTTTGCTATTAGTCCTTTATAACTCAGTAATTCGGTCCTGTGTTCGTTCCCTTTAGGAGGGTTTCATTTAAAGCTTGACTTTAATCCTAAATGGAATGAAAGGCTTTGCTTCCCACTAGGCATCCTGACGTCTGCAAATGGATTGGATTCTTTCCTGGGGTAATAGGGAGAGGGGTGGAGTTTACGCTTTCCCAGAACCTCCGAAATCTCTTCTCCATAGACACTGTTCACAAAGCCAAGGGCTATTGTATAAATAATTGGTATGAAACACACACCCCTGAAAAAAATGGAATGACAAATTTGTTGGAGCTTGGATGGAAGGAAGGGAGGAGAAAATGAGGTGGCACGGATCAGAGTAAACGTAACAACAGCAGCCTGCATGCTCACGGTCTGCGCATGCCCACAGAATAATTCTGAGCCTCTAGTCCTCCAATACCTGGGCACCCTCACTGTCAACTTGCTCTCAGGTAAGCAGCTCCCTTCCCAGAAGACGGCCAAAGCCACAATATAGTTTATCCCTTGCATCTTGCACCCTCTTCTGGACACTTCCCAATAGCTAGTTTTATTTTTGCTTTTTCTCCCATTTTCAATATTTCATAATTCCCTGATCTTTCAAAGAATCAATTTTACCATCTCACTTTACAAGTGAGAAAACGGAGCCCAGAGAGGAGGTGGGACTTGCCCAAAGCCACACAGTTTGTTGGTTGCCAAACTGCTCTTGGCCTGGACATTTCTAGGAAGAACTAGGAAGCTTGAGTAGCAGAGGATTCCACTCACAACCTCCCTCCACCTGCCTTGTTCAGAAAATGTATCTTTCATCCCATGTCTCCCATTAATAAATCAAAATTGAACCATTAAACCAAGATCTTGCTGTGAGGCCCCAGTTTCTACCTGATTCCAGGTGAGACTCCCTCATGTCCTATGATGAAGTAAGGGAATCAGAGCCAGAGGTTGGGTTGAGGATGGGCTGTGGGGCTTGTATTAATTACATAACCCTGTAAATTAGTAAAACCTGCCTGGAACCTACTATTTCCAGTCCTACGCATCCTTTAAGGCCATGATTCTCAGTCTTGGCTACACCTGGGAATCACTTCAAAAAGACGGATCCCAGTGTCTCATCCCAGAACCTCCAATTTCCTTGTTCTGGTCTTTCAACACTCCCAAGTAATCCTGAAGCAGAGCCAAGGTTGAGAGCCTCTGCTTTAGGGCCAACCCCGTGTTTCACCTTGTCCACGAAGCCTTCCATCACCACATGGATGTGTGACAACAGGGCATTGTGCTGGGTCCTGTGCCAGTCCACGCGGAGGTGGCTCCTCCAGGGCCACCCACTAGCAAACACCTGCCGGCACCTCCGATAACATTGGCATCCCAGCCTCAGCAGCTTCGGAGTGTGGGGAGGCATATCATTTAGGATTTTATTTTTATGCTCTAGCTAAAAGATTACGGTCTACTTCTATTTCAACATGTGTTACTCCATAAATTAGGCTGTGAAGTTCTCCTAGACATAAGTAGTCTTTTGACTCAGGCATCTTGCTATTCCTGCTCAAGCTGGTTTTAACACTTATTCCGCAAGTGGTCAGAGAAGTAACTGTCCGGCCCCTGGCTCCCCACTCCTCATACCTCCGCACCACTTGCAGGTAAGCTCAGCCCCAGGAGCTGCAGCCAGTTGTAAGTCCAAAGTCAGCAAGTTGTCCAACTCCGTCTTGATGCTCATCTTGCCTTGAACTACTTCCCAACCCCAATAATTGGAATCCTGCTTTATTCCCTACAACCAAGCCGCTGTCGCAGTCTGGTTCTAGGAACCGAATCCTTCTCTCGTCCTACTGTCCTCTTCTTTACCTGGTTCCCTGTCATAGCCAGGTTTTCCTGGAACAAGACTCGGCGTTACCCAGCACAGTCTTCCCTTCATCTATGATCCCATCTTTAAGCCCAGGTCTCATGACTTTGTCCCAATGTTTGCAGCAGTTCCTTCTGGATGCCGAGACCTGCCTATATCTTGCTTCCAGATTCCCGATGCTATGATGACTCACCTGTCAGGATTCCTGTGACCACTGCTGGGCCTTCCCAGACTTCCTGCTCCCCCACCCCCACCAGGAGCTGCTTGGCTATTGGGTCAGTGGTTCTTAATCAGAGTCCCATGGCGCACTGAGGAAGCACTGAGAACTGTCACTATTGGACCCCCAAATTCTGATTACAATGTAAAATTAATTTTTGTTCTGACTGAAGACACACACTTTGATGAACAGGATGCCACTTGCTTTGAGAGGGAAGAAGGAAGGTAACATGTTTGCTGGCACATCCCGGGCTGAGAGTGTGGGTGGTGCAATCAAGCACCCCACCCATGTGCAAGACACCAAGTGCAGAGCAGGCCGGCCTGGCTGCTTCTACAGACGCCGGGAGACATCATGCTGCTACGGGAGTAGCCATGTTGTAACGGCCGCCAATTTGTCTAGTTTTGTGTCTTTTGATCCTTTCAGATCTATCAACAGATATTTTTTAACATACACTTCTTAAGGATACAAAAAAGTGGAAGAAACGTAACAGGGGTCAGGTTCATCCTCCCACGACTGAGCTTGGCGCCGTCCATCAGCCGTTTCTGTCTAGTCAGGGACAGGGACAGGGATCCTGCTGGCTGCTTGGCAGTAAGGATCAGACACTGAAATGCACGTTTTCTTCAACCCAGAAATCCCGCTGTAGGAACTGGCTTTCCTGATATACTCACGAGTTTATTCACGGCAGCCTGATGAGAAACAGCAAGAGACTGGAATCCAGGTGAATGTCCACTACAGAAGTGAGCCGGTGGCACGTAGCCCGAAGGAAGTTTGTCCGTGGAGATGTCGGTCCAAACCTGGGTCATAGCAGTTTCTGAGATTAGTTTGCCAGAACATCGTCAGGGAAGGGGAGGGCACTGCCCACATGGGAATGAGAACAGGTGAGTTTGGGGTCAGAAAACAGAGAGAACCGGCTGTGGGTGGGGGGTGGGTGGGCAGCTATGGGTCCTTGTGGGAGAAAAAGGCATGAGAGATGTGTCCAGGGGGTGGGATTATAACGTGGAGTCCTCCCCACTGGGTACTGAGCTGTGACGGGACATGAATGTCATGGGGGGAGGGGCTGTCTGAAAGCGGACACAGGAACGTGCAGAGAAAAAACCTGATTTTTGTATTTTTTACCATGTAACCTGGGTGGCTTGGGTGACTCCTTTTGCTAAGTAATGCAGGGGGCTCCCCTCTTCCTGACAGTGCACATGCCTACATTTAGCACCTCACTGGGAAAGCACGTTCAATTTGAGTGATGTTCTCCCTTGACTTTTTTCTGCACATCAATTTCTCCGGTTCTTGGCCCCAGACTTGGAGTTTGATTTGCAGCATTTACTGATGAAATAATTTGTTGTTTTGTATAATTGCCCTAAATCCTGGTCTGGCTCTGTGTTCCCCACCTCAGTTTTCTACAAATCACAGAGCTGCCTCCAGCTTCTCCGCCCGTTAGGTGCCAGACCTGGTTGCTTCTGGGCTACAGTGAGATGCTGCAGTTAGCCCTTTGGAAAAAGAGCTCAAGTGGCCATGGCTGGCGCCTGAGAGAGGCCCTGAAAGCCAGGCCTGCAGGGGCAGAGTAATGGGCCTGTTTCCAATGCCAGGAGAGGTGTACGCCATATGCACAGCAGGGCTTTCGACTTCCACCATGATTAGCGGCATGCTAAGCACATGTGCATACACACGCACATGCACACACACACCAGGCCAGCCAACCACTGTAGGGACGTAGTATTGCTCAGGCTGCAGCTATAAACGTAGGAAGTTAAAGAACTGAATCCATGACTCCAGGGCTTCTTCCATATGAGTCAGGACTATTAAGCATTTATTCAAAGGCCGCCACAGACATGGGGTTCATTTTCAGTACATACCTACATCTTCACATGAGGCTTCCCAACAAAATAGGGTTGTATTTTGGCTTTTGCTTTTTGCTTGAACTGCTTGCTCTCTTCAAGTGATTGAAGATGCCATCAGTCATGTGGTTCAAAGCTCTACAACCTGAAAGAAAAAGTTTCAGAAAGCACTGCTTTACAGTTAGGAAGAGCACTGGATTTGGAGCCAGACAACTCAAGTTCAAATCCTGACTCTCCCAGCTGCCTGAGCTGAGGGTCTAAGGGGCTGAGTTACTCTGGCCCTGGATTTCTTCATTTGTAAATTTTGTTTAATAATCCCTGCCGACAAGAGAAGGGTTAAATAAATCCTGCTATATTCCTACAATAAAATACTACCCAGCAATGACCAAGAATGAACTGCTGGTATACTTCTATGAAGCAACATAGATGAATCATATATACATGTTGAGTGAAAGAAACCAGACACAGAAGACTACATTCTGTATAATTCCATTTATAAGAAGTTCAAGATCAGAACAAACTAATGGATGGTGGTAGAAGTCAGAATAGTGGTTATTTCTATGAGGGCATTGACAGGCATGGGGCATGAGGGAAGCTTCAGGATGCTGGAAATGATCTACATCTTGATCTGGTGGGTTATACAGAGCAAACATATAAAAATTCACCACACTCTGCACTTTACACATTTTACTGTACAAATATCAAACCTGTTACAAAAGGAAAAATCCCTGTCAAGTGCCCATGACAGTGGTGAAGACCAAGTAATGCCAGCCGTGCTTGTAAAACACCAAACACATCTGCATGATTATTGTTCAGTAATAATAATGTGTTGTGAAGGTGTTACAGTCTAAAAAAAAGTCATACTACTACTCTAGACCAGAAATAACTTGACTAGGAACAGAAGCTGAGCACTTCTGGGAAGGTACATAATTTCCCTGGAAAGATAAGATACATATTATGGTCTACAATGTTTCTGATGTTGAGTTATGGCACTTAGCATTTGTTGAGTGCTAACCTGTGGTTGTATCATCTCATTTAATTTTCTAACAGTCAGGGTGGGGTTGTCCCTCCTTCCCTGAGTTCTCTGACGTCTCAACTGGCCTTGGAAGTCAGTCTAGCAGCTAGACCCCAACTCGAAAAGCTACCAAGACTCTGCAGGCAGCCTGTTACCTGTCACCTAATGGTACACCTTCTTCTTCCCAGTGTTAATAGTGCAAATGATTACATCTAGTAGTGTTAACGGTACAATCAAGATTGTGCCCTTAGTGAGAAAGGAGGTAAGGTGGCCTGGTCACAGAGCACGCCTGAGATGGAGTGGGCGGTTAGTGAAATTCTACAGGCAATTCTGTACTATTGAAATCTGGTGGGGTTTAGGACATTTTCCTTTTTCTCGTTTGGAAAGTGGGACTTTTTGGTCTGCCCTGGAATGGTCTGATCTCTTTCCCGCAAGATAGATTCTCCGATTAAGTCAAGTCCAGTTCCCACTATGGGCCAGCCCCCAGCAGACTCACGTCTAAATATCCTCTTCCTTGTCAAGGCATCTACAACCTATAAGTCCAGCTCCAGTGCCACCTTTTCCTGGAAGCCTTCCTTGATAACCCCACCTGTACTAAGCCTCCTCCTTTCCCAGAACTCCAGGACAGCAGTGGTGTGGCTTCAAAGTGTGACTTGTATAGTACCACCCTCCTCCAAGCCACCGAAAGCTCCTCCGCCAAGCTACCCCAAACAAACATAAAATCTACACCAAAACTGTGCACTGCTATTCAAGACATGCTCTCCACACCTGTCTGCAAACCAGTGCCTCCATTCATCCCAAGCTGCATACAAGTTCTGGAGCCTTTAAGAGGAGGCTGCACAGTGTCTGTTCCACACACGTGATTATACTTAACACAGCACTTGATTGTCTGTTGCCTGGTACTATTCTCAGTCATCTCTCTCTTTTTTTTTACCCCCCCTCAATCATCTCTTTATTCAGTTAGTTAGTTTTTATTAGTTTCAGGTGTACAAAACAATGTCCTAGTTAGACATACCCCTCACATAGTGATAACCCCCCACCCCCAATCTACTACCCCTCTGACATCGTCTACAGCTGTTACAATTCCACTGACTCTATTCCCTACGCGCTCCTCCACATCCTGTGACTATACACATTAAATTACAGTTGCCATTCAGTATTATTCTAGGTCTTGATCTTCAGCAAGACCGTAGACTCCGCAGTCTTATTTTGCATGCTCCTGGGGTCTAGCAGAGGGCTTGACATAGCCAAGACAGCACTCGTTACTCAAGACTTTGAAATGCTCTGCTGAAAACATACTATATTTTGTAAATTCAGTAAACTATTGTTATGCATATTATTTGTAGTATTAATGCTAATATTCCTAAAGAATAATCGTTGATGTTCTCATAATGGCATTTTTATTGACTTCTTCAGTTAAGTACAATTTATAAAAAGCCAATTGGACTGTAAACTACACGGCTGCTAGTTTCCAAGGTAATATTGTACTTTTCACTACATTTTTTAAAAGTGTACTCAGCACATTTGGTAGACAGATGAAATAAATGGCTCAAAAACAACACTGACATCTATAGAGTGCCTATCAGTAAACGTGTTCTAATTCCAATCACGTATCTCCCCAGTTTAGGATTAAGTGATTTCACACTCTGTTCAAATAGCAATTGTGATTTATTTACACACTGGATAACTAGTGTTTCTCATGGTCTTCCTCAAGTTGACAACTGTGGAGTTGGTATTAACCCCTATGTATCACATGTCCACAATCCTTTATCCAGAACCCTTTGGTGCCAGATATGTTTTGGAATTCTGAATTTTTTGGATTTTAGAAAGTTAGTAGATGCCTAAGGCATTGGTTTTATTACACTCTCAGCCAAAGCCAGAGCAGTACCCAGTAATCAAAAACATTAATAGTTCTATACTGTGTTTCCCCGAAAATAAGATCTAGCCAGACAGTCAGCTCTAATGCGTCTTTTGGAGCAAAAATTAATATAAGACCTGGTATAATATAATATAATAAATAGTTTCACACTTGTACAGGTCAGGTTTTACTGCTAAATGAGGTTTAGAATCCAACTTTCTGGTTTCAGAGCTTTTTGAGTGTTGCACCTATACAGAATGGCTGGTGGCCTGCGCCTGCCTTCTAAGATGTACTGGAGCAGGGCTGGCCACTGGGTTTGCCAGAGATTCCAGACCTGGGCACCACCAGCACCAGGCATCTCTCATTCATGTGGGGATTACAATTCAATTAGTCATTTATTGCAGGGTGTCTGTGTGCCAGACACTGTTCTAGATGCTGTGAGACATTTTAAGGGGAATAAAATGGGGCTCTGTATTAGTGGGTTCAGGCTGCCATAACAAAATAGCCCAGACTAGGGGAATAAAACAACAGACAGGTATTTTCTCACAGTTCTGGAGGCTGGAAGTCCAAGGTCACGGCGCCAACAGGCTGGTTTCTGATGACGACTCCCTTTCCGACTTGAAGATGGTCACCTTCTCACTGTTCCCTCACAGGGCTCTTCTCTGTGCATGCAGAGAGAGGGAGCAATGTCTGGTGCCCCTTCCCCTTCTTATAAGGACACCAATCCTATCTGAACAAGGCCCCACTCTTAAGACCTCATGACACCTAATTACCTCCCTGGAGGCCCTATCTCCAAACGTAGTCACCTTGGGGTTAAGGCTTCAACATAAGAATTTGCAGGGGGTGAGAGACAACCCAGTTAATAGCAGACTCCTTCCCCCAGCAGCTCACAGTCTAGTGTGGACATAAACCAGATTGCAGCTAACCTGCTATCTGTGATAGAAAGGGGAAGCAAAGCGCTGGCACTGAGCAGAGAGGAAGGGCTCCTCCAGGGAGTCTGGGAGCCTAGGAAGAGACGACATTTGAGTGTAGTTCTCAGTGAAGTACAGGCTGGAATTTCTCGGGGCATGAGCGTTGCTGGGGAGGGGGGACGGGGGGGCAGGGGAGTAGTCCCAACACCCTGAAGCCTTGCTCTGAGTAAAAGGCATAGCAGTGGAGAAATGTGGGTGTGGAGAGAGGGCAGGGTGTCTGGGGACTATTGATTTTGTGTCACTGATTCTCAGTGCTCAGAGAGTGTTACACAAAAGAGCCAAAGGTGGCCTCTGTGTTGTTTATGGCCCCTAGGTTGTTCCTAGGTTGTTTGTTCCTTCGCTGCAGGTTTAGCCCCATTAGTTCAAAAGCCTGCAGGTGCCAAACTCAAATTTTTACACACCCAATTGTTTTAAAAATAGTCCAAACATGCAAATTTTTAGCCATTTAGAGACTGCTTGCTTTGCATACCCTGTGGCACTGCACCCAACAGCTGTTACCTGTCATACGATTGGGCTTTGCAGTAAGACGACCCATGTCTTTAGCGCCCCTTTGGTGTTCTCTGACCCCGAGACTTCCCACCATGCTATTTAGCAACATCCCCCGGGTGTGAACCCTCTCCCTGGTCTCCCTCTTCCCCAAGAGTTCCCTGTCCTCCCCATCTCGATGGTGGCCTTTCTTCTCTGTGAGCCTCTGGACGGTCCCATGCTCTAAGACACTAACCTCTCTTGCAACCCTCTCCCCGCACTGCCCAACTGAAGTTTGTGTGTGCTACTGCCACCTCGTGGTCGGAACTTTCCTCCCTCGAACCCCTGCAGAGAGCCAGAGGGAAAACTGCCATCAAAAAAGGGACTTTTACTCAGTGAGCAGAAGACATTAAAGGGGCAAGATGCTTTTCATTTCAACCCCACACTCTCCACGTCAACCTGGCTAACCTGCTTCTGGCCTGGGAGGTCATTCATCTGAAAGCCCTAGAATTGGTCTTTGCATCTAGAGGCACAGCGAAAGCAGAGCTCTCCCTGCAAAAATAGAGAGTGCAAACACGTTACACCCCTTTCAGGAGCCCTTTCCCTGCTCTGAGCCAATGTCTGCGGCTGCTGGAAGCTGAAAGACACTTCTTTTTTCTTTTCTTTTTTTCTTATTTATTTATTATTTATTTTTTGGTGAACATCAGTTTTTATTTCTCTGGGTTCCGTGCCCAGGAGTGCAATTGCTAGGTCATGTGGTAAGTATACGTTCAGTGTTATAGGAAACTGCCAAACTTTTCCAGAGTGACTGTACGTACCATTTCACATCCCCACCGGCAAGATGTGTGACCCAGTTTCTCTGCGCCCTCACTAGCATTGGGCATTGTCACTGGTTTTATTGACAATGGTTTTATTGAAAATTAGCTGCTCTAATAGACGTTCTTCATTTTCATTCCCTGTTGTCTAGTAATGGTGCCCACTGTCTCATGGGCTGATTTGTCGTCAGTGTATCTTCTCTGATGAAATGTCTCATCATGTCTTTTTCCCATTTTCCAATTGAATTTTTCACTGTTGAATTTCAGACTACTTTATATATTCTAGATATCAATCTTTTCTCATATATGTGGTTTACAAATATTTTCTTCCAGTCTATGGTTTCTCCTTTCATCTTAAAAGACATTTCTTGTCCAGAACTGGGAGCTGTAGAAATATCCACTTCTTGCTACCTCCAATGACCCATCTCCTGGCCCAACTGCCTGCCTGCCGGCCTTAGGTCTCACATGGCCCCATCATCATCGGGGTTCTCTGCCGGCTGCTCGCCATGTCAGGTGTTCCTTGGGGCCTGTGTCTTTCAGCCCTCAACTTACCCCATTTCAGACTTGCTTGGCCCTCTTCCATCTGGGTGTTTCGGTCACCCTTTCATTCTGGCCACTGATCCTTCCATTTTTTCCCCCAGAGCAAATCAAATATTTTCTGAGAACTTGCTCTGGGCAAAGCCTTGTGTTGAAATCTTGGGATTATCCGTAGTCTAAGACGTGGTTCCTGCTTTAAGCAACTTGGTGTCTAATTGGAGAGAAAACACAGATAGAAAACATGCAAAGAAAAAAGTGTAGTGGTAGCCGTGCAGGTCAAATCACTAGTCCTCGTAACTTCTCTGGCCTTGCAGTGCCCAACACTGCTCTCCCCTCTGCTTACCAGATTCCATGAGGGTTCAAAAGCCCTGTTCCTTCCACCTCAGGCACATGCTGTACTTCACTCTGCCGCACTGGCCTTGGGTCATCTCACAGCCTCCTTAGCCTCTTATCTGGTGGGGGTGAGGAGGAGGGCAGTGCCTCGGGGGCACCCCTTGACCAAAGGTGACAGCAGTGGGGTGCTAGTGCCCCAGCCTTCACCTTGGGCAGTACACATCTGGGGGCAACCAAACCCAAGACACTGTCTCATCTACGTGAAGGATTTGGACTTGACACCCTCTCAGGTCCCTTCCAGCTCTAGAAGCACTTCAGTTGAGACAAGAAAAGTAGATCCAGAAAGTCCTGCCCAAGGTCACACAGCTGATTCATGGCACATGGGGCAAGAACTTATGTCAGTTTTCCCAGAACTCTATCTATAAAGTCACTTCAAATAAAAGTCCCATGTCATAATGCTTGGAAGCACTAAACTAATAACCCTCATCCTCTGTCCAAAACACACGTCTCACAATCTCAGAACTTTATAGAAAAGAATTAACATTTGGAGGCAACTTTTGGCTTCCAGAGCCCTTGTCCAGACAACAGCTTCCAGGAGATATAAACAGAATCACATCTTTTTGTTGTGACCTGCATTAGGTATGATAAAATACCCATTTCCACTTATCTCAGCTTCTTTGTATAGAAGCTATTCTTTTTATTAGATGAAACTCTCATTTATATTCTGAGAGGCTGTTTGCCCAGTTTACATAAGGTAATCAAAATATCAGAAGGATGGTTTATAGAAGGAAAAATATTCATGCCCGTGTGTAATTTATGGAATGTGTATGCATAAGTGTACTTGATGGATTTGCACATAAAGGTTTGGGTAGAGACCGCAAAGTGATGGAAATGGAATGAAAATAGCCTCTTGCTATATATTGCCTGAACACCAAGGTTGATTAAGAGTGCTTTGATAACAAATTGGGTTTAAGTAAGAAATCATGACGTCATGTGATGGGAAAAAAGTGCTGACTCTGGAGATTTCTTTGGGCTTCTGTTTCTTTATTTGTAAAATAAAGAAAACTAAGTAAAATATTTGTGATGGGTTTTTAAGCTCCGGAAATCTGTAATTCATTGATTTTATCTGTCCTACCTGTTGTGGGAAGCAGTAAAGCAGAGACTAAAAGCATCGATTCTATAATCACACGGGCTTCAAACACCAGCTTAGAAACTGGGGTGTCTTCCAACACCAAGAACCAATTCTCTGATTCTCTAGACACCAGCGTTCAATAATTCAATTCACTTCTGACACTGACTACCCAGTCAGCACAGACCCCACCGATTAAAGGCTCAGTCCTACAAGACTGCCCCACACTTCAGAGGCCAAACTTAAGTCCTGGGCCACCTATACTTCTGACCTACTGGCTATAAATCGGGGGAGTTCCTCTGACCCCACCGCACATCAGATTCAGTAATTTGCTAGAACAGCTCACAGAACTCAGGAACCCTTTTTACTTACATTTACTGGATAATTGTAAAGGATACAACTCAGGAACAGCCCAATGGTAGAGATGCACAGGGCCAGGCGTGGGAGAGGTGGAGCTTCCATGCGTCTCCGGGTGCATCACCCTCCCAGCACCTCCACTTACTCACCAACTGGAGCTCTCCAAATAACAAACATCGTTATTCAAGTGTTTTTATACAGCGGTCTCCAGCCTCTCCCCTTTCTGGATGGGGCTGAAAGTTCCAGTCCTCTGATCTCTTGGTCTTTCAGACGACCAGCCTCATCCTAAGGCTATCTCAGGGCCCTGTCCTAAGTCACCTCATTAGCATAAACTCAGGTGTGGTCAACAGGGGTTCCTTACGGGCCTGCTGGGTGGCTCAGTGGTTAGAGCAAGGTGCTCATAACACCAAGGTCGCCAGTTGGAGTCCCACATGGACTAGTGAGCTGCGCCCTCCACAACTACATTGAAACAACGACTTGACCTGGAAGTGAGCTGCGCCCCCCACAGCTATACTGAAAACGACTTGACATGGAGCTGATGGATCCTAGAAAAACACACTGTTCCCCAATATTCCCCAATTAAAAAAGAGGGGGCTCCTTATGAAGAACAAAAGGCATTCCTATCACTTGTGGAACTCCAAGGATTTCAGGGGTTCTGTGTTAGGAAGTGGGAACAAAGACCAAATATTTATTACACCACACGATCCCTGCGGCCTCAGCAAGTTTCTTCACCTGCCATGCCTCAGTGTCCTCAGCTGTGAAATGGGTATGAAAGCAATCGTACTTCCCTCAAAGAGAAGATTAAATCCTCATGATTCACTGTAAGTCCTATTTAAATGAGTAAACACCTGTAAAGAAGAGTAGGGTGATAGCTAGTACCTAGTAAGCTCTATTATATAAAGTTTGGTTGTCATGATTGAGCTAATTAATTAGAACTGAAAGATAGAGGGAAAGGTCAATCTGAAACAGAAAAGTCAGAATGACTCAGGAAATGCAGTGCTGTTTATGAGCGTAGAAAGCAATTCAAATGAACTGTTAACAAACTGTTGCCACATGGAGGCCTTGCCAGGTTTTCATTAACATCTTGGTAAAGTCACCGGTAGTTAACACACTGGTAACTTACTTCTAAGCAAATCAAAGGTTAGAGTGAGTGAAAATACTTTGTCCTTTTAAACAGTATTAAACATAGTTTCTCACTGTCTTGTTTATAACACAGTGGTAGGGCCTGCCAAGGACAAGGGAGTTGTGCCTCCATTTATTCGATTGTGCCTGGAGGGTGGGCACTCAACCATGGGCTGCATTAAATGAAGTATAATGCACCGATTAAAGGAGGTGATGGTCCCACTCTGCTCTGCTCTGCAGACCTCTTCTGGAGGGCTTTTACCTAGTTCTGAGCATCCTGTTCTAATACAAACCTGGGAAAGTGAGGTGTGACCACTAGAGGGCAAGCTGGTGAAGAAGGGTCTAGAGTAGATGGACAAATGAGAGAGGCGTGTACCTGGAAAATAAATGGAGCGAGATATCATAGAAGCCTCCAAATATTAGATTTAGTCTGTAAAGCACCAGAAACCAGCACCATGACCAATGGTAGCTATGTCAGGGAGGTTGGTTTAAAAAAAAAATTCAGTGGAATTATAAAACCCGTACAGAAAAGAGTACAAATCTTAAATGTACGCTTGAAGAATTTTCTCAAGGTGAACACACTGAATAACCACCACTCAAGTCAAGAAACAGAACATTAACACCCAGAAGTGCCCCTCCAGTCACTCTCCCCAAAAGAGTTAGAAATCCCCTGATTTCAAACACCAACATTTTGTTTTGCTGCTTTCGAGCTTCTCGCCCTCATAGCACATGTTGTTCTATGCCTGACTTACTTTGTTCATTATGTCCGTGAGGCTTGTCTATGCTGTCAAACACAGCGAAGTTCATTCTCATTATGTACAGCATTTTCCATCCTATCTGGATGGGCATTTGGACTATTTCTAACTTGGGGCTATTAGGAACAGTAACACTATAAACAATTTCATACCTGTCGTTTGCTGGACACACACACACACACACACACACACACACACACGCTTTTCTATTGGGTAAATACCTAAGAGTGGAATTTCTGGATCACAAGGTACATGTATTTTCAACTTTAGTAGATACTACCTAATATATCCCAAAGTGAGTGTGTAAATTTGTACTCTTACTATCAGTGTATGCGGGTTCCAATTGCTCTGCATCCTCACCAACACCTGACGTGCGCGTCTTTTTCATGTCACCCATTCCGTGAGTGTGTAGTTATTGCACGGTAGTTTTTACTTCATTTCCATGACGAGCAATAATGTTGAGCAGCATCTCTTCCTCTGTTTAGTGGCCATTTTCCTATTTTCTTTTGTAAAGTGTCAGCACAAGTCTTTTGTCCATTTTTCTGCTGGGTTATCTTTTTCTTATTGATTGTAGCCGTTGTTTATATATGCTAGAAAGGACTCCTTTGTTGAATAGGTTTTGCAAAAATCTTCTCAAGGAGAAAGATTTCAGTCTGATACAAATCATCTCCCTATCACTGAAGAGTTCAAGGAGGGTACAGGTAGGCACAAAATTAGGGGTACTGGGGGAGAGAATCCTGCACTGAGTGGGTGGGTGGGCTAGATAATAATGCCCAGGTATTATAACATTTCATACTTCATCAAATCATTTACACAGATCATTACTTGACTTCATTTGACCCTTTATACAACCTGGCAAAAGAACACTCATGTCTCTGCTCATTTTCAAATACCTGTTGCATGTTTAAGTTTGGCTTCCCAGGGTCTGCTCTAAGCCAGCGTAGTGGTCATTGTGATTGAGCGAGTAAGGCCTCCACCTTTTCTTGCTGATGGAGTGAGAGGGTTGGGGAACACAACCGAAGTTTAGGCCCTGTGCAAGTCTGTCCCAGCCCTTACTTTCTGCATGTGCAGACCTCACATCTGGCCAAGGACCAGCAGACTGCCAGGGCCTGTGCAGGTCTCTCCTGAGCATGAACACACAGGAGCTCATCAAAGCCCACTATGGCTGTCATGTCCCCCCAAATCTTCCTGTTAAATTTCCGGCTGGTCTGTCTGTTGCTTGCCCCGACCAGTATCATGACCTCAGGCTAGCTGTGATGTTGGCCTTCCCTGATGGCCAAGACCGCCGCTATTTTGACAATGCCCCAAGCAGGGATTTTGCCAAATTCTGCTCCCAATCAAGTCAACCCCCTCTGGCATGGCAGCGGGGCTACAGGTCCTCACAACCTGCCCTGCCCTGGTAGAGCTGCTGCTCCATGCAGCTCAGGGGGATACGGAAAAACATGCCACAGACGCCCACCATTCTAACCAAGCTTTAGCAGATTTTCTCGAATAAATGCTTCTAAGTTTATTGCATGCCTTTGGTCAATTTCCAGAGTTTTGAAATGGCTGTTTTTGACAATGCTTCCCATTGTATCATTGCCTTTTGAGGAGACGATTTGCAGAGCTCCTACTCAGCCATTCCAAAGTTTCCTCTTCTCCCATGGAAGGAGACTTCCTAGAAGGCCCATATAACACTTAATATCTTTGGCCAGAATTTAGGCACCTGGACACACACTGTCTGAAAGGGAGTATAAGAAGGTAGTCTTTATTTGCACGGCAGTGTGCCCAGCCACTCACACACATTCACAGATACACACACATGTGAACATGCGCACAGTAAGCAAAACAAAAACTAAATCGTGCTAATTCAAGAGAGGAGAGGAGAGGAAATGGAGAATTGGTAGGCAATGAAGAGCGCCACACTGTGATTTATAGATAGGAAAAATAAATATGGTAAAGATGACCACATCCCTGAACAATCTAGAAACCCAATGCAATCTGAATGGAAAGACTAGTGGAATAACCAAACGATACTAATATTGATCTGGGAAAAAATGATATGATAGCTATGAAAAAAAATTTACAAAGAAGACCAAAGACGTGAAATCAGTCCTTCTAGGAAATAAAATATCCAGGCCCTTTACAGCTTTCTGCTCTGCCACCAATAGGGCAGAAAAACAAGGGAAAATGTTTGCATCCATATGATGAAAGGCTAGTTTTCTTTACACAAAAATAAGTATGAGAAAGACGAACAGCATAATTTAACACTGATGTAATTTTTACTTTTTGTGTCTTAAAAATTGCTTTCACCATCCTAGTACCACACTCATTGGTAGAGAGTTATACTAAACTGGGGTCAGCAAAAGGCACTGGATGGAGAGGCCATGATTTCCAGTAATTTACTCATCACAGAGTACAAAAAAATAACCCAAATCCAAAATGAATAACAGAAGTACATTACTATGCACCCCTTAGAAATTAAAACAATTATAAGGAAATTTTATGAACTGCTTCATGTGTTTAAATTAGACAACTTAGATGAAGTAGGAAAATTCCTAGAAAAATACATAATGATGTTAAGAGCTAAAATTCTGAAACTTCTGGAAGAAAACATGAGAATATCTTTGTGACCTTGGGTTAAGCAAAGATTTCTTAGATACGTCACCAAACGTATGGTCTAAAAAAGAAAGAAAAAGAAGATAGACCTCATCAAAATTTAAAACTTTTGCTCTTTAAAAGACACCATTAAGAAAATGAAAAGACAAGCCTCAGACTGGGGAAAAATATTTGCCAGTCATCTAACCGATAAAGAATTTATATCCCGAATATATAAAGAACTCTTATAAATCAGTAATCAGAAGACAAACCAACCCAATTAGAAAATGGGGGAAATATTTGAACAGACACTTCACAAAACAAGATCTATAACAAAGGGTTAATACACTCATGAAAAAATGATCAACATCGTTAGTCATTAGAGAAATGCAATTTAAGAAATAAAACATATGTTCCTAGCAGCCATACCTGGAAATAACCCACATGTCCCTCAATTAGTGAATGATTAATAAAATGGGGTATCTTCATAAAATGAAATATTACAACAATAAAGAGGAATGAACTATCAATGCATTCAATATCATACACAGACCTCAAAAACATGCTAAGTGAAAGAAGCCAGACACAAGCAACTACATAGTGTATAATTCCATTAATAGGAAATTTCAAGAAAAGGCAAAAAACTATAAAGGCAGGAAACCTATCAGTGGCTGCGTGGCACCAGGTAAAGGAGCGGGGATTTACTATAAACGTACGAGTGAACTTTTGCAGGATGATACATGTGTTCTAAAACTGGATTGTGACGGTGGTAACACAACTCTCTAAACTTATCAAAAATCACTTACAGTGGGTAAATTTTATGATATGGAAATTATACCTCAATATAGCTGTTAAAAGTGAGTCTAAAAGAATAAATTTAAGTTGTCTAAAAATTTTACATAGAACATAGGCTAGAAATAAAACAGTTTTATTTAGAAAAGACTGTCCTGCGGAAAGCTTCTCTGAATGTTTTGTGGGGAATGATGTAATAAATAATGTGAACATGTAGAAGAAAGGTGAGTACATCCCAAAAGGTATTGTAATCAATACAATGAAAAATTGGATTTCAGGATCAAGTGGGGGTAACAGAGGGTTAAACAAAGGCAGCTGGCTTCCATTATTTAGGGTTTCTCGGAGTCTAGATAGCTCTACGTGTCTAATGACTCTCCAAGAAAGGGATCTAGACTGTAGACTTTTCCAAATTTCTCTTTCTTGGAATATCTCCAAAACAGGTATACCACACAACACACTTCCATGTATGAAATACGCTTTGCAGAGCAGAACCCAGGGATAGAATCCCAAGCAGAATACTGACCAGAACTACCCAGTAATTTCCTAATTTCTTTGAACTCATTTGGCTGAGAACACTTCAAAATTAACAGCTTGAGGGGTGTAAACTGTTTCCCAGCACAAATGCAGTTTACTCATCTGTTGCTCAGATCTTAAGTATGGAGATTCTATTTGACTTCCTTTCTACGTCTACATTCAGCACATCCATCCATCAGCAAATCTAGGTGGTTCTACTTTCAAAACAGTGACAGAATCTGACCTCTCCCTCGGTGCCCCTAATACTACTCTGATCCCAGATACCTGTATTAGTTACTTAGCAGGGATCTAACAAAATACCCCAAAACTTAGTGGCTTAAAATCATAATAAATATTTATTATCCCTCTTAGTTTCTGGGGGTCAGGTATTCGAGAACTTCTTAACTGAGCACTCAAGATGTCAGTCAAGGGCTACAGTCATCTTAAGGCTCAACAGGTGTGGGAGCTAAAGGGTCTTCTTCCAAGGTGGCTCACTCACATGGCTAGCAAGGTAGGTCGCCTCTTGATGAGACTTCAGTGCCTTACATGGGCCTCTCCAGAAGGCTTCTTGAGCATCCAATCCTTACAACATGGCAGCTGGCTGGCTTCCCTCAGAGGAAGCAATCCAAGAGACAAAGATGGAAGCTGCAGTGTCTTTTATGACCCAGACTTGGAAGTTATACCCTGTTGCTTCTGCAGTATTCTATTGGTCACATAGGGCAGGCACGATGTAGGATGGAAGGGGACTACACTAGGGCAGAAATACAGAAGGAGAGGGTCATTGGGGTCCATCTTGGAGGCTGGCTGCCACACTACCATCACCCTCACCTGGGTTACTGCGATCACTTCTCAACTGAATCCCTGTTGCTGTCTCCCTGAAGTCTATTCTCTACACACAGCAGCCAGCAACCCTCTTACAGCACGCCATGTTTCTCCTCTGTTCAAAACCCTCTACGTTTCCTATAGCCACGTCAAAGCCAGTCTTTACCATGACTCCAAGGCCTTACATCATCTGGCCCCCACTACTTTCCTGATTAATCTTCTACCTCTCCCTCTTCACTCACGCTCTCCTCACTCACTCTCCTCCAGCACAAGTACTACACCTCAAATGCACAAGCAGACTTTTCCCCTGGTACCACTGCACTGGCTCTTTCCTCTGCCTCGGATGTTTTCCCCCCAGCTAATCACGTGGCTGGTTCATTCAAATATCAACTGCTCAAAAAGGTTTTTTCTGACCACTGCATATAAAATAAAATAGACTCCTGCCATTTCCTGCTTTACAGCTTTTAACATACATCTCCTGGTTTCGTCCACTAGGATGTAAGCTCTGTGAAATCAAGAGGTTTGTTTTGCTTTGAAGTCTCAGGATCCAGAACAGTGTCTGGCACGTGAGAGGCACTCAGTAAATATTTGTTTAATGACTGTATAAGTGGGTTAATTAAAGTGGCCGACAGTTCCAGCTCGCCTGCAAAAATGCCCTGCTAATATTGTGAGTCACGTCTATGAGAGAGAAGAGAAAGGAGGCAAGAGGACACGGGCATATGGGTAGAGAGATACAAGAAAGTGTAGCTATTAATAAAAAGAACAAGAAAGGTAGGCAAGGGGGTAAGTCAGGAAAATAACTGTGTGCTATGAGGTAGATCATTCACATTTGTAAGTCTATGAAATCGATAAAGAGGAATATTTAATTTGATGTATCATTATGCAAATTCAGAGGAGAAAAAAACAGTTTATCCATGGGTTAAAAGGAACATAGAATCAAACATAAATAGTTAAAAGTGTGAAAACACTGAAAAAAATGTGATGTTTACGAAACTATGGTGGCAGCGTATTGGGGCATGCCCTCCTCATGGGATGGATGTTTCGAGGCAGCACTTGATGGGTGGACAGAATCTCCTGGATCTTTTCCTGGCAAATCTTGTTTGCTGCTATCCCTGCTTCCAACTCTCGGCGTTCCTCTTCCTTCTGGGCTTCCCGGGCCTGCTGCTGGTAAGACATTTGCATCTGAAGTTGCTTCCTGTACTCCTGGGCTAACCCAGAGCGTCTAAAGTGTTGGAAATGTCAAAAGATAAAGTTATAAAAGTAAGCATTTGGATTTATTTTGGGCATTACAATTAAAAGGTAATTTGTGATGTCAAATTTAAATACCCATTAAAATCAGGGTGAATGGGGAATAGATGAAAAATTCAATCATGTGTTTATTACACAATAATAATTAAGATAATCTTAGAACAAATGTTGATTTTTAGGGAGGGAATATTTCAAAATATTCACTGCAATGCAGAGAGCGTCCTGGGCCTTTCTCCATCCCCTTTCTCATTCCTCTTCAACATTGGATAAAACTGGGAACAGGCTAGCCTGCCAGTTTTCTAGCCCTTTTTTTGTTTAGGTAGTAAATAATAATAAAGAAAACAAAGTCATACCTTGCAAAATTCTCCTTCTCTTCACGATTAAGCTCTTTCAGACCTTCATTTATGACTTCCTGCTCCATAGCACGTTGTTCCTGTTCTTTTGCTTTTCGTTGCACTAGGGAAGACAGTAATTTTTGCTAAGCGACTTTTTCAGACAAGACTTGCTGACATCTTTCTGGGCATCAATGCCATATTGTTTTTGGAAAGGCAGAGCTTAGAATTACTGGGCTGGATCGCCATTGAGGACAGAATAGGGTTTTACGTCATATGTGCTGTGATCTACATATGTCTCTTAATCATTTTTTTGTGGAGTATCTACAACTAGCTTTTTTCAAACCAGATTATCACTCTTAGAACAGTCCTTACCTTTCTTTTCTTGAAGACAAATAGTTCTGTTGCCATTTTTTACGTTAATGAGATATTTCATGCAAATATTAAAGAAAGCCTTAAAAGGCTTTTATAAATTAAATAAGAAAAACTGAACTATACCAGTAGGAAAAAATGAGGGGGGAAAAAAAACCCACAACAGATTTCACAAAAGAATAAACACAACCGGGCAATATACATCTGAAATGTAGCTATCTTTGGTCCCAAAATCCACTTACAGGAATTTATCTTAAATAATCATACATGAGCCAAAAAAAAATTATTTACAGAGATAATAACCTGCAATGCTAAAGTAGTAGTAAAAAGATTCAAAACAATCTGAAAGTCAATTAGTTATGTTTAGGTAAAATAAATTACGGTCCATTTTTATAATGGATTTTTAAGCAGCATTACAAATCTTATACTTGAAGAAAAATGACCTAGAATAATGTTTATGATAAGTGGAAAATTCAGGATGTTAAACAATATATACAACATGATCCTGACTTGTGAAGAGAAATTATACACATAGAAAAAATACTGGAAGGAAATACGCAAAGTTGTAGCAGCTATTCCTGGGTTAATGGAATTATGGTTGATCTTGTTTCCTTGTTTATAAATGGTCCCAAATATTTAAATTTTGTAGGTTTCCTCTATATATTCTAAAACATTTATCATAAGGGAATATAGAAATCTTTTCAGCTTATTAGTGTTCTTCTCATTTTCCTAAAACTCCATCTAATGCTGACTTAATTTCCAAGTGCTGTTTCAATTCCTGGAGTGGAGAATTAATCAATGGAACCAAGAGGACTTTTGTCTTACGAAGACGACTAATGTGGAGTCTAATGGGACCCTAACAGTAAATCTATCCGTCTACTGCCTCTCTGGTTCACTGGGCTGGACGTGGAATGGCGGAAACCTGGAGGTGGCTGTTCATCCTACAAGTACTTCCCTTTGTAACCAAAACCTGAGGGAATACAATTGTGTGCTGAGACATCAGCAAGACGCAGGGAGAGCTCCAGAAAGAGGATTTATTATGAGTAGGGGAACACAGAGGGCCTCTCAAGGAATGAGACGTTTGAGCTGTCTCGAAGGATGTACAGAATTTCTCAAGGTCAAAAGCATAAAAGGCAGAGGAAACTACCCAAGCAAAAGTATGCACGTAGGGAGGTATGGAGATACCTGCAGAAAGAAAAGAGGAACAGATAAAAAGGGGGTTTGGGGAGGAGAGATGTGTGTCTCTGCCCTACCTTCTCACTGTCCTTTACAATGACTAAGGCACAGAGACCAAAGGACATACTGTTCCTTTAACTTTGAGAAAATCTCCCCCGTGACTGCTCAGAGTCTGCCAGACTATAAAACTCTTTATATGTTTACACTTCACGTATTCAATTAGATAAGTTCTGCAAAGCAGGTATCTTGCCTTCATCCTTTTTACATCCCTCATAGTATTTCATACATAATGCTCACTTAGTAAATATTTTGATTGCTCATTGAATTAAGTCCCAACTAAGATATAATTCACTTCCTTACACTTTTCTTGAACTTGAAGTTTTCTTGTACACATGACCTCATCCACAAGTTGTTTCCTTGCCTCCTTTTCAAGTTTCAGCTGCTTGTTTTTCTCAGCCGACTTCTTTTCCTTCTCTTCCTCTAATATTCTGTCCAACTCCTTCTCCTGAGCTTTTTCTTCCTCTCGCCGCTGTGCCAAATATTGACGATATATCTTCTGTTCTCTTACCATATCTACCTATGTAAAATAAAAATTACTTCATGTTGTTAAAACTATTAGGTGTGATAATGAGATTGAGGGTGTTTACAAACAATCTTTCAGAGCTACAATCTCAATGTTTTAGAACTACATACTGAAACATTTATAGATGAAATACTATGTTCAGGGTTTACTTCAGAATATTCAGGTGTGGTGATAGGGAATGGGTAGGGAATGACCATCAGTTGATGGTTGTTGAACCTAGATGAAGGACACATGGGGGTTCATTGTACTATTCTTTGCATCTGTTTAAAATGTTTAAAAGCACATTGTTGAATAAGTTAATACAAACACTTTCCCAAAGTGTTTCTCAAAGCAGTTCCCAAATAATTTGCAATTATACAACTTTATTTTCATTTATTTTAATTTAGGTAGATGGAATCTTAACCTGATAAACAAAATAAGTCCCTACTATTATATCACCATCTCTGACGAGAGGATGAGTCACTGATATTTTATAAAAGCAATTCTCAGTCTTAGCTACACTTCGGAAGCATCTGGGGAACTTTAAAAAGTACTAAGGGCTGAGTCTCACCCCCAGAGATTTCTGTTTAATGGATAGCTTTTAAGTTCCCTGGATAATTTTAATGTGCAGCTAAGGTTGTGAACTGGGCTTTAAAACAAAAATATTTTCAGTTGGCTTCTCCGTCTTTCATGGTATTATGTTTGTGTTGTTCCGTCCAATCTCTAATCCGAACATCATTGATCTGAGGAGGACCAGCAAGGTCTGAGGGTGTAGCTGCACCCTCAGAATGGCTTGAATACATAGTCTCATACTTACTTAGGAATAAATTTAACAAGAGAAGGGCAAAACCTACACTCTGAAAATGAAGAAACATTGTTGAAATAAATTAAAGAAGACCTAAGTAAATGGAAAGACATCCTATGTTCATGGATCAGTAAACAATATTGTTAAAATGGCAACTACCCCCAAATTGGTCTATAGAATTCAAAACAATCTCTATCAAAATCCCAATTGGCTTCTTTGCAGAAATTGATAAACTGATCCCAAATTCATACCGAAATGCAAGGGAGCCAGAATAGTCAAAACAATTTGAAAAAGTAGAACAAAGTTAAAAGATTCACATTTCCTGATTTCAAATTTACTACAAAGCTACAGTGATCAAGACATATAGATATGTGATACTGCATAAGGATGGAAATATAGATGAATAGAACTGGGTCCAAAAATAAACCCTCACATTTACTGTCAACTGATTTTTGACAAGGCTGCCAAGACAATTCAATAGGGGGAAGAAAAGTCTCTTCAACAAAGGGTGCTGGGACAATTGGATATCCACATGCAAAAGAATGAAGTTGGACCTCTACCTCACACCATATACAAACTTTAATTCAAAATGGATCAAAGGCCTAAATGTAAGAGCTAAAACTATAAAACTCTAAGATGAAAACATAGGACCACATTTTCGTGGCCTTGAGGTAGGAAGTATTATTTTAGTTAGATATGACACCAAAGGCAACAAAAGAAAATATAGATAAATTGGGCTTTATCAAAATTTAAAACTTTTGCACTTCAAGAGTCACCATGGGATGAGAAAAAATATTTACAAACCACTTAGGTAAGAGGACTTGTAGAACATATTTAAAAACCTTACATCTCAATAATGAAAAGGCAAATAACTCAATTAAAAATTGGGCAAATGACTTCAATAGACTTTTTCTTGAAGAAGTCTATACAACAGACTTCAAATAGACTTCTTCAAAGAATATATGCAACTGGCCAATAAGCATAGGAAAAGAGGTTCAACATCATTAGTCATTAGGGAAGTACAAATCAAAATCACAATGACATACCATTTCAGACACACTAGGATGGTTAAAATAAAAAAGACAGACAATAACAAGTGTTAATTAGCATGTAAAAAATCAGAGGGCCAGCCCAGTGGCTCAGGAGGTGGGAGCGCAGTGCTTCTAATGCCTAGATCGCTGGTTCGATTTCCACATGGGCCAGGGAGCTGCGCCCTCTAGAGCTAAGATTGTGAACAACAGCTCTCCCTGGAGCTGGGCTGCCATGAGCAGCCAGCCAGAGGTTGGTGTGAGCAGCCGCAGGCTGCTATGTGCTGCGGTGAGCTGCTGTGTGCTGCCATGAGCGGCCATGAGCTGCTGTGAGCGGCCAACCGATGACCAGAAATCGACTTCCTCAGCGGGGGGGAGCACAAGGCTCATAATACCAGCATGGGCCAGGGAGCTGTGTCCTACACAACTAGACTGAGAAACAACAGCTTGAACAGGGGTGGGGGGAGAGGCAGAAGAAAGGGGGGGGGAATCAAAACCCTCAAATACTGATAGTGAGAATGTAAAATGGTGAAGCCACTTTGGAAAACAATTAGCAATTACTCAAAAGCTTAAACATAGAGTTACCCTAGGACTCAATTACCTTAGGTATATGGCCAAGAGAAACAAAAACACATGTCCAAATAAAAATCTACACATGAATGTTATAGTAGCATTATTCAAAGTAGCCAAAAAGTAGAAACAACATAAATGTGCATCAACCAACAAATGGATAAACAAAATGCAGTATTTATATACAATGGAATATTATTCAGCCATAGAAAGGAATGAAGTGCTTATACATGCTATAACATGCATAAGCTTTAAAAACATTATGCTAAGTGAAAGAAGCAAGTCAAAAGGTCACATAATATATGATTTCATGATGCTTTAATAGTGTGAACAATTTATAATAAGGAATATATATTTGGTTTTTGCCCCCATTTCTGGCACCTTAAAAATTTCATAAGCGATTAGAGCAAAAAAGATATCTTATGTTAATAAGGTGACTTTTGGACAGCACCTAAAGTTGGGGGGCTGGTTGCCATGGGAACCAATCGTATTTAGAGGGTTAGAACTTCAAGTCCTACTCCCTGACCTCCTGAGAGAGAAAAGGGCCTGAAGGCTGAGTCAATCACCAATGGCCAATGATTTAATCAATCATGCCTATGTAATGAAGCCTCCATAAAAGTCCAAAAGGAGAGGGTTCAGAAAGCTTCCAGGTTGGGGAACACTTTCATGTTCCACTCTGCTGGGCCCAAACAACAGGAGGACAGAAGCTGCTTTGTTTAGGACCTCACACTATGTATCTCTTCATCTGGCTGTTGATTCGTATCCTTTACTATCCTTTGTAATAAACCTGTACCTAGTGAGTAAACAAATTTCCTGAGTTCTGTGAGCTGCTCTAGCAAATTAATCAAACCCAATGAGGGAGTTGTGGGTACCTCTGATTCATGTTGGTCATAAACCTGAATGTGCCATTGGCGTGCTGAGTTGGAGAGGGTTGTTGGAAGCTCCAATTTGCAGCCAGTTGGTCAGAAGGACAGTTAACCTGGGCTTGCAAATTTATATCTGAAGTAGAGTCTAGTCTTGCAGGACCAAGCCCTTTCCCTGTGGAATTTGATGCTATCTCTGGGTAAAGAGGGTCAGAGTTGAGTTGAAGGGTAGGACACTCTGATGGTGTCCCCAGCATTGCTAGACAGTGTGTGGGGGGAACCCCCACCTCTACACACTGAAATTGGGTTAAGAACCCGTAATGCTCCACATCATATGTCATCAGAGAAACACAAACTAAAACAACAGTGAGATACCACTACACGCCTATTAGAATGGCCAAAATCCAGAACACTGACAACTCCAAATGCTGGTCAGGGTGTGGAGCAACAGGAACTCTCTTTGCTGGTGGGAATGCAAGATGGTACGGCCACTTTAGAAGACAGTTTGGCAGATTCTTAGAAAACTACTCCTATTCTTACCATATGACCCAGAAATCATGCTCCTTGGTATTTACCCAAATTAAAAACTTAGGTCCACACAAAACCCTGCACATGAAAGTGTACAGCGACTTTACTCATAATCACCAAAACGTGGAACAACCAAGGATGTCCTTCAGTAGGTGATGGATAAACAAACTGTGGTCCACCCAGACAATAGCATATTATTCAGTGCTGAAAGGAAATGAGCTATCAAGCCATGAAAAGATGCGGAGGAAACCTAAATGCATAGTACTTAGTGAAACAAACCACTCTGAAAAGGCTATATACTCTATCATTCCAACTATATGACAGTTTGGAAAAGGCAAAACTATGGAGATAGTTTTAGGCCATTGGAGTACTCTGCAGCATCACGTTGTCATGGTGGCCACATGTCATTATACATTTGTCCAAACCCATAGAATGGATAACACCGAGAGTGAAACTTAACATATGGACTTTGGGTGAGAATGCTGCCAATGCAGGTTAATCAATTATAACAAATGTCCCACTCTGATGAGGGATGTTGATAATGGGAGGGGGCTCTCTGGGGGCAGCAGGTGTATGGGAAACTTCTGTATCTTCTGCTCAATTTAACTGTGAACCTAAAACTGTTGCAAAAAAATTAAGTCTATAAAAAATCGTACTGTAGGAAAAGCACAACACCCTTAGGAGTGCAACACAAATTTCAAAGGAACAGACAGCTAAATAAATACTAGAAGGTGTTTCTCTACTCTCCTTGCCTGACAAAACTGTACATATCCTTCAAGGTCCAACTCAAATACCACTTTCTCAGTGATGTCTCCCCCAACTTCCAGGCATATTTAATCACCCCACTTCCTGCAGTCCCCTCCTGCTATCGCCGTGCTAACACCATGTGATAGATCAGGAGTTCTCAAAATTCAGTAAGCATCAGAATCACCTGGGGGAGCTCGTTAAAACACAGCTTTCTCACCCCAGCCTAGATCTAGATTTGTAAATTCTGATGCTGGAGCTTATGAATTTCCATTTCTACCATCCTCCCAGGGGCTGCTGATGCCGTTTGTTCCTGGACCACACTTCCTGGAGTAGCACTGCTATGGCTCATTCTGTATGTGGCTGGCTCCCGTAAGACTGACAGCTCGACAGGGACTCTCGTCCAGCACATAACAGGCACTGAATAAACGTCTTACTCTCTTTTGCTTCTTTTTATCATCCTCTTCCTGTAAGTCTTGCAGGGCCCTTTGCACGAGCTTCATGTTCAAGTCCTGCTCTTCCCTGTATTCCTGCTGAGCATGTTCCATCTTCTCTTGGAGGGCTTTCTGCAAAGTGGTCCTAATTTCCTGTTTTGTCTTCTGTTTCTTTAAATTCTCCTGCTCGTTCTCAAGTTTCACCTGAGCTTTGTCATTTTCCTAAGGTAAAACAACAATGAAGACAATGCATCAGTACAGTTGGACAAAACCAATAAATTAATGCACTTCATTTAAGTGACGGGAATAAAGGGTTTTTTTAGAAATACGCACACCTGGATTTAGCGGGACTGTAAGAAATAAAACTCACCTTTTCATTGCTGAGTCAGCAACAAGGCTTTGTAAAATTGCTCTCTGCGTATGTGTGTGTGATTATAAAGTAATAAATAGTTGTTGAGTTCAAAATGCAGAAAAGTATAAAGAGAAACAACCTTTAAACCTAGTACTCATCACACACCACTGCCCTCAAAATTTCAGTGCACTGGCCTTCTAGATTTTTCTATGCAAAGTTGCACATTTAGATTTGGATACATTACTAAAGAGCAAGAAGAGTCCAAACATGGAAATGTGCACATCAGCTAAATATACAAAACTTAATGTTAAGCATTGGGTTTTTTATAAGTATTCCCCTCTTCCTCACATATTCTTATCTTTCTGATGCTCCGGGCTGGCTTAATTGCCTGGCCAATCAAGCAGTTTTAACCAGAGCACCAATGCTGCTGGGCATTCTGGGTTTGGTAGAAAATCTGGGTACGGTACAACTAAGGCATTCGTCCTCCTGCTAGAGGCAGCAGAACTCTCCTGAAGAGATAGGTACTTACCTAGCTGGGACAGGAGATGACGTAGAAATAGTGAGGATCAAATACAAATCCCAATTTAACTTGATTTAACCAAGACTCACAACAGCCACGATTACTGGTTTGTGACAGGGGAGTTATGTACTAGACTTTTCCATTAAGGCCATGAGCAGTACATCCACACTGAACTGGGAGGGTCAAATGAGATAACGTACGTGAAAATACTCAGCAGGATATGAGGAAAAGCAAGGGGTATCGAACATGAAAGCCAGTGGAATAGCAGGCCATACTTTTTTAAAAGTAAAGTTAAGCACACCAGGAGGAAGCAATCAACCAAATCCAGACCACGAGACAGGTAGAGATGGGATGGGGGAAAACTTCAAGACGAAGAGCCCTAAAGTAGTTTACCATGTTTTTGTTTCACCAGGGTAGTTCTAATTTAACACCTGTTGTGCCGATGCAATGAATTTATTGCACCCCTTTCTATTTCAAATGTGCTGTGGTTTGAATAATAAACAGCCACTCTTAACAACCGTGTACAGATCCTGATTTAAATATCAAATAATTTAGACAATGATGGAAACTTGATGCTGATTTTAGATAAAAATGATTATTAATATTTTTAGGTCTGATATTGGCACTCTGTAAGAAAGTGTCCTTAATTATGTTGTTGCCGAGATGCACAGTTGAGATGTATTTAAAAAGGAAATGAGCTGTCTGGGATTTATTAAAACATTAAAACAGAGGGTATGGGAAGGACAGAGGAAACCAATATAGCAAAATAGAACGGCCACTGAAGCTGGGAGATGGGTACATGGAGGTTCATTGTACTCTCCACTTCAGTGCTTTTAAAAATGTTCATAAAACATTTAAAAATGTGGAATTTATATAACATTCTCAAAACCACAAAATAATAGTGACAAAGAACATACCAGTGGCTGCCAGGGGTTAGGGTTGAGGGAGGTTATAACATAAAGGAGTAGCTGGAAGGAGTTTCTCTGGGTGATGGAACAGTTCTGTATCCTGATTTTGGTGGTAGTTACATACATCCATTCATGTGATAAAATTTCATAGAATTATACCTCTTCCCCCAAAGAATGCATGTCAAAACTGGTGAAATCCAAAGAAGGTTTTAATTTAGTTAAATAAGGAATAACTGTAGCTGAAACTATTACAGCAATGTTAATACACACACACACCAGGGGCGCCAAACAAATGTATACACATGATTTGTATTCATCTTTTGTTATTGGTATATGTTAAGTATTACAGTTTTAATAGAGATTTTTATTTTCTTAAAATGTGTATACATTTTTTTGGCACCCTCTGTATGTGTATATGTGCGTGTGTGTGTATATATGAATGTTAGGTTATTAAGGTCACACAGGAACACTCTATTTATTTTTTGCAACTTCTTGTGAGTCTAAAATTATTTCCAAAAAACTTTTCAAAACAAAAAAAGTTTTTAAAGACATGTAGAAAAAAGAATAAAAAACAAAATAGAATTTTTTTTGAAAAGAACAATAACAAAAATAAATGTAGAAATAGATAGCTAGCTGTGGTATAATGGAAAATAAATATTTGGTCTTTGTCCCGCTTCCTGGCACAGAGCTCCTAAAACCTTTGGAATCTCCAAAGTGATAAGACTAACTTTTGTAATCTGAGATGAACGGTGGCTGGAGCTTCAGGATAGGGACTGTTAACTAGACAGACCAAACCATGTGATTAGAGGTTTGGGACTTTCAGCTCCACCCCTCGATTCCCAGGAGAGGAGCTGGAGATGGAGTTTGGTCACCAGTGGCCAAGGATGTCACCAATCGTGCATACATAATGAAGCCTCCACAAAAAACCCAAATGATGGGGCTCGGGGGGCTTCTGAGCAGGTGAACACATCGAGGTGGTGGGAACATGGGTGTGTCCAGAGAGGGCACGGAAGCTCTGTGTGCCACCCCCACACACACCTTGCCCTGTGCATCTCTTCTATTTGGCTCTTCCTGAGTTAGATCCTTCACAATAAATCAGTAATGGTAAATGAAGCCTTTTCCTGAGTTCTGTGAGTTGTTTTAGTGAATTATTGAACCGAGGGGCAGTCACTTTGTAACCAGAAGTGTAGGTAACCTGGGGACCCACTACTTGTGCCGGGTGTCTGAAGTGGGGGCAGTCTCATGGGACTGAGCGCTTAAACCTGTGCAGTCTAACGATATCTCTGGGCATTTAGTGTCAGAATTGAATCAAGCTGTAAGACACTAGTTGACATCCACACAAAATCAGAGAATTGTATGGTGTGAGAAAAAACCCACACATTTTGATGGCAGAATGTTGTGAGTAAAAATGGCTCACTAGGTACTTTACACCAGAGGATGGGTAAATATCAGGCAGTTTGGGGCCCACCATTTTGATTTTCTTTGAGAAGTGAAAATAGTTAGATATCTTCCACTAAACTCTTCAAAAGGAAAGTTTCAAACCCGGAGAAGGCTTCCAGGACTGTAAAATACCTTACCTTTGACAATTCTTATAGTTCTAAATTTTACACTGGAGATTTCCCAGGAAAACAATACCTTTTCCCTAAATTTAGTGGTAATAAAGTACCAGTTGCTGCAAGCTGTACAGACATATAAAATTGCTACTTGTTCGAGTGCTTTCACATATTTCCAGTGACAGCTCTACTTTCTATACAGTAGGGGCAGTGATCGTGTGGGAAAAAAATTATCTATGCTGATGGCTAGAGGGTCACAGTAGCTATGGTATCGCACTTTGCATAGGGTTTAGAAACTGTCCATTTCCCTATCAATGTTGCCAAATTGTCACTAGACCTCAGTAGCACAGCCAATGATTATCCCATTTCATCTTTACAACAAAGACATTTTGCCTCATATTTCATATGAAGAAACTGAGTCACAGTAGTGAAGTAACTTGCCCTAGTCAATGGGATGGCACTATTAGCTGGACCTTGAAATCCAAGGCTCTGCCCATGGTGCCCTGTGAACGAGCCCAGACCATTAGGCAAACTGTACAGTAACAAGCCTGCAAACTGCATACTCGTCCCACTAGGCCGATCAGCCTAAGACAAGCATTTTGAAAAGCCCACCACAAGGTGCGCCTCTTCTTCCTTCAGCTGCTGGGCTGCCCGCCTTTGTGCCTGGATGTCGGTGATCTGGGCGTTCAGCCCCAGGCGCGTGTTCTCCACTAGCTCCTTCTGTCTCCTCGCCTCTTCGGCTTCTCGCTTTTCCTTGGCTAATCGATCTGCCTCCCAAAGCTTTGAGAACATCTGCTCTTCCACTAGTCTTTCCCTTTTCAGCTCCTCATTAAATGCAATCTGTGTTTTCCGCTCCTCGGACACCTGCTTCTGGCGGATACAAAACAATTCACCACGGAGCTCCTCACAGCGTTCCCTGAAAGGACAATTTTAAAAAGGCAAAACCAAGCCTTTCGTGAGACACTGCTCTATTTAGGTATATATCTGTAGTCAGTATGTGTAGTCAGACCCTGAAGTGAGGAAAATTCAAGATCTGGACACACACCATCCGAGCAGAGGAAATATGTGAGGGGGCAGCGGGGAGGCAGGCACTGTGACGTCACAGACAAAATACAGGCACTGGAGTCAGACAGAGCAGGCTTTGAATCCGAGTTTTAACATTTCCTATGTGACCTTGGATCAAAAACTTAACCTCTCTGAGCTTGTTTCTTTGTCTGTTTCAAGGTTCTAGTAAGGATCAGAGCTAATGGATATAAATATCTGGTAGATAATAGGAGATCAATTAGTGGTAACTGATTATTACTGTAGAAGAGATAGAAGCGAGACGAGTCCCTGCAATATTACAAGTGGATTAAAGCTTTGGTAGGAAGAGACCCCACATGGACAGCCAAAGAAAGATCCAAGGGTATAGAGTCAGCACATCATGGTGAAGCTTCCCCACTGCAACTGGACTCACTCTTGGTAGAGCATATGTCCGCTGAAAGGGTTTCCGCCAGACTTGAGAAAACAGCCCCACTGTTGCCTTTTGACATTCATGCTTATGTCCCCATTCCATAAGAAATCCTCTCTCAATAAGTGTTTAGACCACATCCTTTCTTTCAGTCTTAGTAATTCAAATTTCTTCAAAAGTTCTTCATCGATTCCTTTTTTTGTTTGTTTTTCATCGAGTCCCTTTTCAATTTAAGGGTTGTGAAATTCAACAATGTCTGCACTTTAGAATTACTTAGGGGTGATTTCGAACTCCCTGATGAGACACGTAAAAAGTTAACAGGAGTGGGCTTGTGAGCTGACAGGATGGGACAGGCAAAGAGTTAACAGGAGCGAACTTGTAAGCTGGCAGGAGCGAGCTTAAACAGTAACTGCTTGGCTCTGACTCCCCTGACCAGCACTGCACCTGCAGGCTGACAAGCCCTTTACATCCATCATAGGTGGGAAGAGAACGGTTCCCAATCGCAACAGCAACCCCCTGCAAGCTAATATCCATCACAGATGGGAACAGGGCAGTTCCCAGGAGAAGACAATTGTAACGACAGACCCCTGCAAGCTGACAAGCACCCTACATCCTGCTTAGAAAAATATAAAACCTGAGCACTCCTTCTCATCAAGGCAGCTGTACCTATCGGGCTCTGTCCTGGCAAAACTTCCCTTTGCCAGCACTCCTTTCTCTCTGCCTGACTTTATATAAAGCTCTCTCGCTCTCCCACTTTGTAGAGTCTCGTGAATTCTTTTCGCGTTCTGTGAATGCCCAGGGGTTAATTCTACGCCAATACACTCCCCACTTCTTCCCTCCCCTCCTCCCAGACCAGACTAGTTAAATCAGAATATCTGGGGGTAGGACCCAAGAATCTGTATTCTTTTTTAGAGTGTCTCAGGAGGCTCTGGCAAGCAGCCACGTGTAAGAACCTCTGATTGAAGGCAACGTTAATAAACATCAAGTCTTCCTGGTTCTAAATCAAATTCCGTACCAAGAAGCTGAAGTTTGAGAATGGGCTCAATAAAGAACTTCTGATGAAATTTTAGTTACTAAGATTGAAAGAAAGGATGAGGTCTAAACACTTATTGAGAAAGTGGTCAATACCTTCCAAATTGACATTTATAAATACTGTTGAGTATTGTTCACCATTTGGCGAGGATTAATCTCATTTTCCTAACTAAACTGGAATCACTTTGAGTGATGGCACTCAGGAATATATTTTAGAAATATGTGCCCCATACTACCTACCCAATGTCCAATAAATAATTGTTGTTTTATTTGTTATATAGCCATGCTTATTAGCAACATAAATGATAACCAGCAGTTATTCATATTCTGCGGATGGCTCAAAAAGACAACAGAAACTGAAATTGCTAGGTTATCAACAAACAAAACAAAACACTTTAACATTGAAAAATAAATTCATCTGTCTGAAATTCATCAGTGAAATTCTGTAAGAATAGACCATGATAATTTATTAAAGTCCTTCCCAATCCTATGATTCATACTCTAGGAAAGTTATTCAAATAATGAAAATGTAAAGCCTAAGAATAACAAGTATGGCTTATGACATTTTTGCCTTTAAAAAAAACAACAACCTCTTTTTTCCTAATTACAAAACTAATACATGTTCATTGCAGAAAAACTTGAAAATATAGAAAAATATGAAGACACTAAAAATACTTACTCACACTACCACGAGGTAGTTAGTCTATTAGCACGTTAGTGTAGTTTTTCCCAGTCTTGTGTGTGTGCGCATTTTTACTAGAATTGGGGTTATTCTGCATGACTATATATCTATATCAATATCTCCTTGTATCTTAATTTTTCTACCTAACATTATATTGGGAATGTTTCCTCATGAAATACTCTTTAAAATAATTCTTACCTTCAAAACTTTATTATACTTTACGAAGCTGTGTAATATAGGAGGGAGCCTATAAATATATGATAGTTCATTTAAACATTTCCCTATTTGATGAACATATGTGTTTATTTCTGACTTTTATTATAATGCCACAATGAATCTACTTAAATGTAGTTCTTTCTGCTTATCTCTGATGATTCCCTTCCTAATATAAAATCAGAGTACAAAAACATTGTTAAGGCAGTTTGTGATGCACGCTGCCAAGACAGCCTGTCAACACTATAGGAAGGTGCCCATATCACGTATTTCTTTAGATCAGCAGGTCTTCAAACTATTTTGATTATGTATCCATTCCAGTAAAAAAAATTCTAAGTACGTACAAATATGACTATTGTTTACACATTATTCAGTTATTACCATAACATAAATTATTAAATATACGCAAAAATAAAAATTAAAGAGATGAGATAAAAAATGAACATCAATTATTTTCCCCTATAAAGCTCTCTCACTGTCCCACTTTGTAGAGTCTCGTGAATTCTTTTCACGTTCTGAGAACGCCCAGGGGTTAATTCTATGCCAATACACTCCCCACTTCTTCCCTCCCCTCCTCCCAGACCAGACTAGTTAAATCAGAATATCTGGGGGTAGGACCCAAGAATCTGCATTTTTTTAAGAGTGTCTCAGGAGGCTCTGGCAAGCAGCCATGTGTAAGAACCTCTGATTGAAGGCAACGTTCATAAACATCAAGTCTTCCTGGTTCTAAATCAAATTCAGTACCAAGAAGCTGAAGTTTGCGAATGGGCTCAATAAAGAACTTTTGATGAAAGTTCCTATATCCTAATGATTTACCTACTCACTTGACCTTAGGAACCTTTCATTTAAGGATGCTCACTTTTATCTATAGATTGATAGAACAGCTATCTATTTTAATGATAATAATCATTGATAAGAGAAAACCTTTTTGTTTGTGAGTGCTTTACATGGTACTTTCGCACATAAAATCTTATTTCATCCTCACAAATATAACTTAGATGTAATAGCAAATATCTGCAATTTGTATGCACAACTCCCTGCAATAGCTTCCTTCTCCTTTGGGCCTCTACTACGAGCAGTTAGGGCAGTCTATATGATTAATAGCAACTTCACGGCAGACAGAGACAGAAGATGGCAAAAACTTTGTCTCTGAACCATGTTTTGATCACTCCATGACTGGTTTTGCAGCTTTCTCACACTTGTTGACCTTTGGATTTCTCACCTATTCAAATTTCATGTGCTGTGAAAAATGAACTCTTGTGTTTCTTCTGTATTCTACCAGACTTTAACTCAAAGTTTACATTTTACTTTATCTTGGGCCATTCTGTTACTGAATCTAGAGTAACATGACGCACAACCTACCCCACTCATACTTGGGGTGACCTGATAGGGTAAGTGACATTTGTTCTTTGTTTCGCCAATCAATAAAAGTACCATCCTTCTCAATGCTTCAAAAAAAAAAAAAAATTAAAGAGAAAAGAACACTTCCAAACTAATTTTACAAGGCCAGTGTTACAAGGCCAGACATGAACACAAGACATGAAAATTACAGGCCAATGCAGAACAGAAATGCAAAAAATCCTCAATCAAATACTAGCAAGCTGAATTTAGCAGCACATTAAAAGGGTCATAAACCATGAGTGAGTGGGATTTATCCCTGGAATACAAGGATGGTTCAACATATGCAAGTCAATAAATGTGATACACCACATTAACAGAAGGAAAAATAAAAATTATATGATCATCTCAATAGATGTAGAAAAAGCATTTGATAAATTTATGATAAAAACTTTCAACAAATTAGGTATATAAGGAATGTAGTTCGACACAATGAAGTCCATATATGACAAGCCCACAGCTAACATCATGCTTGACAGTGTAAAATTGAAGGCTTTTTCTTCTAAAATCAGAACAAGACAAGGGTGCCTACTCTTTCCACTTTTTTCAACATAGTACTAGAAGTCCTAGACAGATAAATTAGGTAAGAAAAATAAATAAAAGGCATCCAAAATGGAAAGGAAGAAGGAAAATTGTATGTTTGGGGATTACAGGATCGTATATATATAAAACCCAAAGACTCCAAAAAAAAACACAAAAAACTGTTAGAAGTAATCAGTAATTCAGTTAAATTGCAGGATACAAAATCAATATACAGAAACCAGTTGCATTTCTATAAACTAAAAACAAACTATCTGAAAGAGAAATTTAAAAAACAATCCCATTTGCAATAGCATCAAAAACAATAAAATACTTAGGAATAAATTTAACTGGAGGTTAAAGATCTGTACGCTGAAAACTGTAAGACACTGAGGAAAGAAATTGAAGAAACAAATAAATGGAAATATATCCTTTGTGCTTGCATTGGAAAAATTAAATTTGCTAAAATGTCCATACTATACAAGTGATCTACAGATTCAATGCAATCTTTATTGAAATTTCAATGACATTTTTCACAGAAATAGAAAAACAATCCTAAAATTTAGATGAACCACAAAAGACCCTAAATACCCAAAACAATCTTGAGAAAGAAGAACAAAGGTGGAGGAATCACAAATTTGATTTCAAACTACATTACAAAGCTATAGTAATCAAAACAGCGTGGTACTGGCATAAAAACAGACCACTGGAACAGAATAGAGGGCCCACAAATAAACCCATGCATATGTGGTCAAATAATCTTTTACAAAGTGGACAAAAACACAAAATGGGGAAAGGATTGTCTCTTCAATAAATATTCTTGGGAAAACTGGTATTCACATACACACACACAAAAAATGAAACTGGACCCCTATACACACAGTTTATAAAAATTAACTCAAATTGGATCAAAGAATTAAACATAAGACTTGAAACTGTAAAACACATAGAAAACAGGGGGGAAAAACTCGACATTCGTCTTGACAATGATTTTTTGGATGACACCCAAAGCACAAACAACAAAAGCAAAAACAAGTGGGACTACAAGCTAAAAAGCTTCTGCTCAGCATAAAAAACCATCAACAAAATAAAAACCTGGGGTAGCCGGATGGCTCAGTTGGTTAGAGCACGAGATCTGAACAACAGGGTTGCCGGTTCGATTCCCACATGGGCCAGTGAGCTGTGCCCTCTACAACTAGATTGAAGACAACGAGCTGCCACTGAGCTGCCGGAGGGGCAGCTGGATGGCTGAGTAAGTTGGAGCGTGAGCTCTCAACACCAAGGTTGTGGGTTCAATTCCCACATGAGATGGTGGGCTGTGCCCCCTGCAACTAAGATTGAAAACAGCGACTGGACTTGGGAGCTGAGCTGCGCCCTCCACAACTAGATTGAAGGACAACGGCTTGGAGCTGATGGGCCCTAGAGAAACACACTGTTCCCAAATATTCCCCAATAAAAATTTTTTTAAAAAAATGAAAAGGCAACCTAAGGAATGGAAGAAAATATTTACAAACCATCAATCAGATAAGGGGTTAATAGCTAAAACATATAAGAAACTCATTCAACTCAATAGCAAAAGAACAAATAATCCAATTAAAAAGTGAGCAAAGGTCTTCAATAGACATTTTTCCAAGAAGACATACAAAGGGCCAGCAAGTACATGAAAAGATGCTCAACATCACTAATCACAAGGGAAATGTAAATCAAAACCACAATGAGATATCACTTCATACCTGTCAGGATGGCTATTATCAAAAAGACGACAAATGTTGGCAATGGAGAAAAGGAAAATCTGTACACTGTTGGTGGGAATGTAATTTGGTACAGCCGTTATGAAAAACAGTATGGAGGTTCTTCAAAAAATTAAAAATAATGTTCCCATATGATCCAACAATTTCACTTCTGGGTATATAGCCAAAGCAAAAAAAATTAGTATGTTGCTATCTGCAGTCCCGTGTTCACTGCAGTATTATTCACAATAGCCAAAATTTGGAACTAACCTATGTGTTCACTGATGTATGAATGGATAAATAAAATTGTTTTACATATATATAATCAAATATTATTCAGCATAGCATAAAAAGAAGGAAATCTTGCCATTTGAGACCACATGAATGAACGTGGAGGGCATTATGCTAAGCGAAATAAGCCAGACAGAGAAAGACAAATACAGTATGATTTCACTTACTAAAATCTAAAAAAAAAATTAAATAAAAAAGTCGAACATAGAGAAACAAAGTGTAGAATGCTGGTTCCCAGGGTATAGGGGATGAGGGAAATGGGGAGATGTTGATCAAAGAATACAAACTTTTACTTATAAGATGTATGAGGAAGTTCTGGGGATCGAATATAGTATGGTGACCACAAGCAATAATACTGTACTATATACTTGAAATTTGTTAAAAGAGTAAATCTGAAGTGTTCTTACCACAAAACAAAAAACCCCCAGTGCCTACATTTTACAATAATGTCAATTAGCATTCCTAACATTTTCAGTACACCAACTTCAGTTTCTGTGTGTGTGTTTTTCTGAATTCATTACCTGAATTGCTGGTCTAGCTTTTCAGCCACAAAAGCCTTTCTTTCTTCTTCTTTCTTCTCTTTTAATAATCTGGTTTTATCTTTCATTCTATTTTTTTTCTCTTCAACTGTTTCTTCTTTCAATTGCATTTCCGTAAAATACTCATTTTCTTCTGATGCCAAAAGTTCACGTAGCCTGAAACAAAATGGAAAAAAAAAACAAAAAACTGTAATGCCACATGCACCATTTTACTAATTGATTTTTATTTTGTTAAATTTGATTTCAGAAGTATGCTTAGTCATAAATGTTGTAAGAAGGAAGAGATCATTGCAGTCTTCCATAAAATAAAACGACTTGCCATGTAAAGCAATAAAAAGACTGACCTGTGCCATAGTTTATTTGATCACATACAGATGAGATGTGTAAATGTATATCTTCAACAAAAGAAGAAAAATGAGCAGATTTTAATTAAAGAAACAAAATATGAAACAATTATTCTTTTGCTATCATAATACAGGTTTATCACAAGTAAAATATAAATAAGCAACAGCTATTGATTTGGTAGGAATATGAATATCTCAGCCACGATTCTTACTCTTAAAATTCACTTGATTTTTGATTGGTCAGTCTCAAGTTTTAGAGACTATTTCACAGTCTGGGCATCAGGTCTGTGAGCCTTACTTATTGCGTCTTTCTTCAGTGTTGATGATAAACCCTTGCATGGCATCCTTGACTCTTGCTTTCACAAGACTATCCATAAACTTGCGGTCATTGTGCTGTTGCCACTCAACTTTCAAGCGCTCCCGCTCCATTGACTTAATGGAATCCAAAACAGCATGATGTTTCTGATAGTTGCGTCGGATTCTTTCCAGATGTTTCTCAGTCCCATGGCCTTGAGGAGGCTTGGCTCTCTGAAAACAAATTACAGCTATCACTTATGATAGAGCTGAAATCAATAGCATATTTTCAATTAATCATGACCTCCACCAATACTCATACTAAATAAAACCTGGTATATGGCACTACCACATCCTGCTACACCTGCAAACAGCTTAAGTGGCTACGGTGTAACCTGTTTGATTCTTTGAGCCTATACCTAAGATGGCATTAAATTAGTCTCAAATATTTCTCAAGTGCTGTTGGAGCAAATGTTCATAGAATTCTAAAGTAAAAAATTTGAATGGTACTCTAAAGATGATCTAGTCACACAAGAGACATTAAGTGATTTGCCCAAGCTGCTTCAAATAGTTAGGGCAGACCTGAATAGAACACGAATTAGAAGTCTTCTAATTCCTAACCTTTATCTTGCCAGCCAGTATCCCATGGTTTCTCAGGGGTAAGCAACAGTTACCACCATAAATATTTTCAGTTAAGAGACGCTGCTATCTAAGTACAGTTGACCCTTGAACAACATGGAGGGTTAGGAACACCAACCCCTATGCAGTCAAAAGTCCACGTATAGTTTTGACTCCCCCCCAAATTAAGCTATTCTTCAGTATCTGCAGATGATTGGTTCCAGGACCTGCCCCCCCAGATACCAAAATCTGCAGATGCTCATCTGTATAAAACGGTGTAGGTCCATGCATACAGTTGGCCCTCTGCAACGCTGGACTCCCGCCTATAAAACCAGTACAGGCATTTATTGAAAAAATCCATGTATCAGTGGACCCAGGCAATTCCAACCCGTGTTGCTCAAGGGTCAACTGTATATAGGATATACATAAAAAGAGTTGTGAGAAGAACAGAAGAAAGAGAGGGAGAGAGGAGGCATAGAAGGAGAAAATATGGGGACAAAAATAAGAACTAGAGGTAGAACTTTATTTCTATTTCTATTGTGCCCAGAAGTTGAATGCAAGTATTGTGATCCTGACATTCTGGATAACTTGAAATTCTGTAAATATGTTCGTTTTATATGAACATCTACTAAGAAGTTGGAAATGCATACACCATTTTGAATGCATATTGGTATTTAATAAAATCACATGGACTATATCTTTTTCATTTCTGTATTACAAGCATAACGCTTACCACTATCAGAGTCTCGATTGGCGGGGAGAGGAGGCAAAATGGAGGGAAGGGGAAGGAAAGGAAAGAAGAATGAAAAAGTGTTTCTGGGTGGGCTTGCTGCAATTTCTGCTCCTCCTAGGGCCACCATGGAATCCATGGTCTTCAGCTTTGTATTTCCAGCCAGTTTTATCAAGTCACCTTTCGGTGAGTAGTGAGAGTCTGGGGTTCTGATTCATAGGAACAAAACTCAACTCATATGGCAGAGACAATCTGATCATTTACACTTAACATCACTGTCAGGGTTACCAGAACACTAGGGTTGGGTCTTGGCAAAGGAGTCACCAGGGGAAAGAAAACCGACATTTAAAGATAGCTTAATAAAAAGACCCAGGGTTCAGGCTACACATGTAACTACCTAGATTTAGTAGAACAAGATAAGGCAGGGCTGAGTTGGGGAGAGATGATGATGTTGGGGTCCTATCATGGGAAGTAGCTAATCTTTATCAAAATTAGAGTCTGGAGCCAGTTAACAAAGTACTTTTCTCTAATACGTATAGCATTTTATGAATTCAGTGACAACACAGCAGAGCAGGGTCAAGAATGCACCTTAGGCGGGATAAACACAGGAACTCGGGCTCCTGTTAGACGTATGGGCTGAGAACAGGAACCAAGCAACAAGGTTGTCTCATCAGGGCAAGAACCAGGTTCTGAGGTACATTTTGACTGAAGATGGGAATGGGGTTAGAGGTGGAGACACAGTAGCAGTAGCCCGGGGCTCAGGAAGCCCTGTAAGGCTCGGGGCATCCTGTGCAGGACGCTGTGGTCAGGAAGGACCCAGTCTCTAGATGAGTAAGGTATGACCTGGAGTTGTCTAACAAGGTGATGCCAATCCAGGCACAGTCTTGGCATTAGTCAAAACTGCACTGTTCAATAGAAATATAATGTAAAACAGATCTGTAATTTCACATTTTCTAGTAGCTGTGTTTTAAAAAGCAAAAAGAAACAGGGAAAATTAATTTTAGTAATATATTTTATTTAACCAATATATCCAAACATATCATCTCAACATGGGACTAGGCATATTTCAAGTGCTCAAAAGCTATGTGTGGACACTGAGCTCTAAACCATGCTAACGGCAGGAGAACAAAGAATTTTATAAATACCTTATATTTTAAGTCACTGAAGGCTTTTGTTACTGTAACATGTCAAATTGTCGTTTCTAGCATTACAGTTTACAGTTAATGTCTTAGAGAACAATGTCTTACATCCTAGGTTTGATTCTGACCTCTACCCCTCTACCCATGATCAAAATAAATGTCCTTCTAAAACTATTTTGAGAAGTAACTGGGTCTCTAGGAGGCACTCACCAAATAGCGGCTTGTTTTGCTTCTCCATTCCTTCAGATGTGACATCTTTTATTGCTTCCTCCTGGAGGAGTTGTTTAGCACCCAAGTCTCATCTCTGGTGGCTTTTATTATTCCTCTCCCACCACAACTCTGCAATCTCGAACATCTACACTTCTTATCACACTGACATCCGAGATGCACGGACTCTGACCTGTTCCTTTTTATTCTTCTATAAGCTCAAAGTATTAAATAGGCCTACTTCTCTGGTTTGGTGGTCATTTGGTGGAATAGAAATCCATACTGGTTCCCAATACAAATAATGGCACCTGACCAATGGCACCAGCCCCTGAGCTCTGTCTGGATACTGAACCCAAAGGAGATCAGTTTCTGTCCCTCGTGAACTCTATCTGTAATTACCACCTTGACTCCTACAGTCTGTAGAAGCCTCCTGTGTACTGATTTCCAGACCCAGACCCTACAGTCCTTGGATCTAGAGAAGAGTGAGCAGGTCTATAAATTAATTGAGAATTGCTATGTGCACCATGGAGCATAAACGTGTATCCTTCATTACCCCTGACCTTTCTCCCATAAAGTGCCATCACAGACAATACAGCACATCATTATCTATGGTTAACCTTTAATGGTTTTATGCATGAGAGTAGTTTCTGCAATTAGATGATACGCGAGTCAAAGGCAGGGATCAGACTTCCATTGAAGGGTAAACCTCCCAAGGTCATTGTATTCACCCTTTTATCTCCCACAGTGCTGTGCACACAGCAGGTACTCAAGTAATACCCCTGTAATTGCTAATTACACGTGGACTAGCCTGTAGATACAAAGGAATCCAGGTGCATGGACCAAGTGTCTGAGGTCCTGAGCAGGACCAATCAAATTCTGCGGCAGGCAGCATTCGCCCAGCCTTACAGGCCACAAACGATCCTATTTCCATCCAGGCCTACAAGGACACTTGTTAGTTTGCACACTTCTTGAGTTAGCACAGGAGGGGCTCTATAACCACTCATACTTCACAGCCCAATCCGCCTTCCACAGATAATTTTCCTAGGGGTGCAGGACCAGCCCAAGATCATTAAACTTAATCACCACCAGCTCAGACCCCAGATTTCCTTCCTGCTACATGCCCGATCACCCTTTTTGTGACACACACTCCACATCGCATGGCGACAACTTTTCAGGTATCTCGGAGACTGAAAACCCACAAGATCCCAAGTGGTGATTCTCCATATAAAGAATCTACATATTATAAATGACGCAAGGGATTTGGGGAGTGGGGGAGGGATGGAGTACGGGAGCTAGATGAGCAATCTTATCCTTCCTTCCTCTAAAATCCAACCCACCGCGTCAGGCACCTGCTCCCCTGAGAGAGCCCGGGCTGGGGGCCAGGTTGGGCTCAGCTAGGCCTGGAGTGCGGGAGGATGCAGAAAGCGGTAGGATCCCGCACACACATCTTGTGCTTACCACGATCACCACTTTGGGAGTGGGACCCTTAACCTCCCGCTGTACGATGCCAAACCGCTGGCTGTACATTTTCAAGCCCCTCGTGATGGGGGCGGTGTTCGCTGGGGTTCCCCAACCGTGGCAACCGGCCGGACCAGCTTCCGCGACGCAGAAGTCTGGTTGCCATGGAGCGCCTCGCAGGGCGATGGGCAGGTGGGTGGAGCGGAAGTTGGTCCCGTTACCATGGTGACCATAGACGCCGGCACTCGCGATTTCCTCTTGAAGGGGAGAAGCTGAGTCTGCGCGGTCTTCACCCCGCCCTTGGCCAGGCCTCCGGCCGGCCTCGCCCCCTTTCTCTAGGGTTCATCAGAACAGCAGAAAAAAGCCTCCTTTACCAGAAGTCGAAGATCTAATTACATTCCAACTGACTGCTATTTATATCCTGTAATCAGTCTAAAAACATGAGAAAGGTTAGTGGACATTTTGTGGAAGGTTCAATTTTGTGGACATCGCTGTTAATCTTGATGATGCAAATCACAGGACCACCTTGTATTTGTGTAGTTCTTTACAGTAATCTGCAAGGTATTTTCACACATAAAACGTTTGGGCCCCATGAATATCTTATAGGGCTGACAGAACAGCAGAGCGGGTGTTATCCTTATATTACAGCTAAGACAAGGCTGAGAGAGCCTAACTGCCTTGTCTGCCTACCCAACCAGTAATGATAAATCTATTATTAATAAAACCTTACTGTACAGGGCAGGAACCAGGGCTTAGATTCAGGGTACCCTAGGATGGGGGCAGATCAGATGAGCTGGTAGTACAGTGACACGACTGGCTGGGCACAATAAAAACCAAGTCTGAGTCAAGGGTCACAGTGGACCAGGACAGGACACGGGGATCAAAAGTGCAGATAATCGGGCCCGAGAATCTGGATTCCAGGCAGGGAACTTAGAAGGGGCCCTCAGCACTGATGGAGACCACAGTGGTACTTACAGCCGAGAGCACACTGGTGGTTAATACCTAAAAGCCAATTAAGAATGACACTTTGGTACTCTCATTCTAAATTAGGGGCAGACATAGAACAATAGTATAGAGCACAGAAAGAAAATCAGTACCTAGTCAGTCACTGTCATGTAACAATAACCAAAGTACAACTATTGTACACACCATCTTAAGGCTGCAATTTACTGTAAATTAGCATTCCTTAATCATTTGTAATCCACCCACTTCGGATTTTGTATATGGTACGTTTCTAGCTTTGGATTCCATTTCCTGAATTGCTGGATCAGCTTTTCAGCCACAAAATAATGTCTCTTTCTTCTCTTTTAATAATCTTTTAATAATGCTCTCATTGTCTTTTTTCTCCTATAATGCTTCTTCTTTCAACTGCAGTTCAGTAAAATACTCATTTTCATTGACTGCTAAGAGTTTATGTAGCCTGAAACAAAGAAAGAAAGAAAGAAATTAGATGATGGTCTCGGTTCACTGGACAGAGTCCCGAGGGCGTTTCCTTGATCTCCACGTCCCACGGGTGCCTGGCCTACCGGTTGGTCTGGGTGGAACCACCCGACACCACACCCTTGAGGAGGAAAGGAGGCAATGAAAACGCCCTCAAGCAGGCGCGGAGGTTTGGGAGAAGCAGCTGAGATTAAGGGGCACCAGTAGGGCATCCCCGAGGTCATACAGCCTGGAGGGTCCTGTCGAAATGAGTTTTGGTGACGGGGGAAACCGTCCCTTGTGAGGGGAAACCCGGCTGTCCTGCGTCAGTCCAGAGCTCGTGGTTCCGCGCCCTCTCTGGGAGAGCTCCGTAATTTAACTCCCGCTAGGTTTGGCCTGTTTTACCACTTTGTGAAGGGGAGTCGACTTCCCTTCGGGCCGCACAGGAACAGACATCTGGAAACCTTGCAACCACGCCCCTGGACCGCCCAGGCCAGGGGTGAGGGGCTGTCCCCCAAGCCCAGGCGGGATGACCCCCGGCGCCCTCTGGTGGGCCTATTCCGAGGGCGGAGGGGCCGGGCTCCGCGCTCGGTGAACCTGGGCCTTCAGCCAGACGGAGGCCAACCCGCGCCCCCCCCAACCCCTGCCCCGTCGGAGGCCTTAGGTGATTTGCCCACGGTTGCTGGACAGAACCTGACCTTTGTCTTGCCACCCACTATCCCACTTTCTCAGATGCAGTCAACACTCTTACCATCATTACATTCCCCAAAGCAACACTAAATATATGAATCAGTAAATGGGACAATAAATCATTTAAAAATAATTTTAAAATAGAACAGCTTAGAGACAGAAACTATTTATATTATTTCCAATTCCTATCGTGCCCCAGCAAGGTTCACACAAGGGCTGTCCTCCAGATAGTTCCCTGAATTCTGTATTTTCACCATTAAATTCCATGATAGAGTTGGAAATCCATTCACCATTTGTAGTACATATTGATGTATTTAATAAAACTGCATGGACTATATCTTTCTCATTTCTGTATCCCAGTATTAAGTTCAGTGTCTACTATGGGCCAGGTGCTCAGTACTTGAATGACCAAAAAGAGCCAAGATCAATGTTTTAATGAGTGGGCTTGACACAATTTCTGTACTTGCTGGAGTCACCATGAAACCCATGGTCTTCAGCTTTGCATTTCCAGCAATGTGGCTTTATCAAGTTATCCTCACGTGAATAGAGAGATCCTTGGAAGCGGATTCATGGCAGAGTGGTTTTGTACTTTTGTACTGTCACCTTGACGAGTCTGTTTCCCAGGACTCCCTTCCCCATATGCTTCCGGTTGGGCCACAGGAAACATTTTACATAATAGTTGGAGGGCAGAAGTGAAGCAGCAGCAGTTTTTACACTTGGAAGGGTGGTGCAGGGGCACCAGGCACTGTTACAGTTCACACGTGGTCATCTATCTGCTGGCTCGCCGCCTTGGTGTGGGGCAAGCCATGCCTGCAACCGTGCCACCTTCCCCGGGATCTTCCTGCAGCTTTTGATTCCCAGGCCAGATGCCTATTTAACTCCGTGATGAACGGCACCAGCTTCGCCTGCAGGACACCCACATCATCGAAGCTGGAGGTGGCGTGCGACTGACATGGGTTCCAGGCCATCCTCGGGGATTCCGGCTGGTGCTTGCGGGCGCCAATGTGTCCTCGGTCTCCCACACTTTACATCCATCTTCCTTTCCCGACTGCCTGCCCTGTAGACTTCAAGCTCCAGCATTAGATGCAAAGACAACAGCCTTACAGAGACTGTTTAACCAGCTCCCACAATTGCATATGATCAAATCCCTATAATAAACTCCTTAAATAATATACATATACACGTATAAATATATATATATACACAAATCTTTATATTAGTGGTGCTGCTTTTCTAATTGTATCCTGATACACATGGTAACCAGACTCTTATCTCATGAGTCAGAATACCAATCAAATAAATTTCATTGTAAAAATTATCGGAATACTAGGGTTGGGTAGTTGGATCTTGGGGGGAGCAAAAACAATAGCAGAAAATTATCCGGTCAACTCTGGATGAAGTAGGTAGGATGAAGCAAAGCAAGGGGCAGAGGAGGGGGGCAGGGGGCTGTATCATGAGTTACAGTAGAGAAATGGCTAATCTACATCTGAATTATGTCAAATTGCAGGGCTGGGAACTGGAGTAAAGCAAGGGAGGCACATAGGCTACAAAATTTAAGGAGGCACACACTTAGTCCCAGCCCTGTAAGGCTGGCTAAGCAATGGATCCCAAGTCTAATCACTTTTAGCACGATGCAAAGAACTGGAAAGTGAGACGGTGAGCCAAGACTGGCCCTTTGACAGGCCTTGAAGCAGGAACTCAAGACTCCTAGTCAACAGGGTTGAGAACAGAAACCAAGCACAAAGGTCATCAAGGGTCAGGGGACACAAGTTGTCAGGGAAGATGAGCCAGGCTGGGAGCTTTATGTCTAAAGACTGCTTTGGCGGAGGAGGAAGAATGAGGTAAACAAGCAAAAAACATGACTAGTTGGGAAGGACGACCTTTAGGGTCTGAGGAATCCTATGTAACATCCGAGGCCTGGAAAGAACCCAGTATCTGGATACACAGATGCTCTGACACGGTGACCCCGCCCACACAGCCCTGGTACTCCTTAAGCCATGCTAGAGGCAACAGTGTAAGGGATTTGTTATAAGACTTAATCTATCTTGTTTTCAGGGTCACTGGAAACTTCTGTTACTGTATTATTACACATTACTGAATATAGGACTACAGTTTACAGGTTAGTGGCTTAAAGAACAAGGCTTTTACAACCTGGGTTTGATTCTCGGCTCTATCAATACTAGCTGTTTGACACTGGACAAGTTATTTGAATCAGTTTTCCCATCTGCAAAATGGGCAAACTCAGTATCTTCCTAAAAGGACTGTTTAGAGGAATAAACTGTATCCATAGGAAGAACTCACCAAACAGCAGTTCCTTTCCTTCTTTATTCACGTTACATTTTCAATTGCTGTCTCCCAGTTACTTAGAGACACTGCCAGGTCTCACCCAAAAGCCATTTACTATTTAAGAAGATGGCTTGTTTAGGTTATTTGTGGCGGCTCTAGTTCTAGCCCCAGCCCCAAGCCCAGTTCTTCCACCCCTAACATCCAAACTTCTTATCACACTCAGGCTTCTGAGATTTGCACCAGTTGGAGAAGACACCAGCTTCCTCCTCTCTCTCCCTTTCTGCTTACTTCATCTATAAGCTTCAAGTACTCAACAGGCCTGGCGCTCTGGTTTGGTCGTAGGTTTTTCCAGTTCCTACGACTCCTACACAAGCCCTGGCCATCGCTCTCTGGTCCAGCCTGAGCACATCAGTGTTGTCTCTCATAGAGCCGGTCTCTATGTATCACCTTGAATCCTAGTCTGCAGAAGCCTCCAGTCTACTGGTTTCTAGTTCCAGGTTTTTTAAGGTCCTTGGACCTAGGGAAGAGGGAGCAGTTCTGTATGTTGAATGAGGTTTGCTACGTGCAAAATGGAGCATCACAAAACCATTTCCTACTATTTTGTGTCGGCCATCCATTTCCCCTTAACTATTTCTTCTCTCTTCTCTCTTCTAAAATCTTCCATTACAAACAACATAGCACATCATTACCTTCTGCTATATGTAATGATTTCTCGTACATGGGGAAGTTGACTCCCTACTTAGATTTTAAGCTCCCTGAAGGCAGGAAACCTGTGTCTCCTGAAGGATAAACCTTCTACAGTCATTGTATTCACCACTGTATTTCCCACACTGCAGTGTATCCAGCACAGATTCAATCAGTATGAGGTCTGACAATTAAGTTCGCGAACTTGCAACCTTGCTAAAAATGGCAGCATTGTACAAACAGCTCGGTAAGGTTTCATAACCTTGGGATATCTGTGTCTCACAGCTGTGTTCTTGTTGATGTGTGGCGGTGTCTTGCTGAATGGAGCTCACTATTGTGGTTGCATGTTTTTGGGTGTCGTCGTGAAAAAGTGTGTGAGCTTATATCAGAGCTACAAACAAACATTAAATTTCTTGTTAAACTTGTCAAAGGTGGAAGTGAAATCAGGGACATGTTAGTCCTAGTTTATGGGGAGAATGCCATGAAGGAAACAGCAGTGTACAAATGGATTAAACGTTTTCCTGAGGGGAGAGAACGCATCATGATGAAGAGAGGTCAGGGCAGCCAGTAACGAGCAGAACTGACGAAAACATTGCAAAAGTTCATTGAATTGTGCATCACAATTATCCGCTGACTGTGAAAAGCATAGCAGACGAAGCAAACATCGATAGAGAACAGGTAGGAAAATCTTAACTGAAAATCGTGGCATGAGAAAGGTGTGTGCAAAAATGGTCCCAAAGGAGTTCACCAATGAACAAAAGCAAAGGAGAGTCGAAGTTTGCCAAGACCTTTTTGAGAGACAAGACGATGTTTTGGGCCGTGTTATCACTGGTGATGAAACACGGGTGTACCAATACGACCCTGAAACAAATCGTCAAAGTGCGCAATGGAAGTCAGCCAATTTTCCATGACCAAAAATGTTCTGTCGGTCCAAATCAAGAGTCCAAACAATGTTGCTAACCTTTTTTGATATCAGAGGGATTTTTCATCATGACTTTGTACCAACTGGACAAAAAGTTAACCGAGTTTATAATTTGGAAGTGCTGAAAAGGCTGCATGAAAAAGTTAGATGAAATTGACCTGAACTTTTCACCAACAATTCATGGCTCTTGCATCACGACAATGCACCAGCTCACACGGCACTGTCTGTGAGGGAGTTTTTAGCCAGTAAACAAATCACTATATATTGGAACACCCTCCCTACTCACCTGACCTGGCCCCCAATGACTTCTTTCTTTACCCAAAGATAAAGGAAATACTGAAAGGAAGACATTTTCATGACATTCAGGACATCAAGGGTAATACAACCACAGCTCTGATGGCCATTCCAGAAAAAAGTTCCAAAATTGCTTTGAAGGGTGGACTAGGAACTGGCGTCGGTGCATCGCTTCCCAAGGGGAGTACTTCGAAGGTGACCGTAGTGATATTCAGCAATAAGGTATGTAGCACTTTTTCTAGGATAAGTTCGCGACCTTAGTTGCCAGAGCTCATCCCTCTGTAATCGCCCAAATACAGATGGAGGAGTTTCTGGCCTACAGAAGTTAGTCTGCAGGAACAAAGGAACCCAGGTACTGCAGCCAGTAGTTTCTGTTGCCTGTCTAGGGCTCTGTAGGGCTTGTCAACGTCCTGCACGAAGCAGCATTTCCCTGTCCTCCTCCCACCATCCCAGTCCTCACAGGCACCTATCCTTCATCCTATTGCCAAGCCTACATGGACAGTTCTGCACAGCAGCTGAAACTGTTAATAACCTCTCAAAAGGCTCAAGAAAAACAGCGTAACCCCCTCCACAGAGGATACTCCAGAAGGTACAGGACTAGACCAAGACCACAGAGTTGCATGTGGCCCGAGATCACAGAGCCATCTCAGGACTCAGAGCTCCTGCCCATCCGCCACTGCCCAGCCCACCTGGTCATCTCTTGGAGACTCCAAATGTATTAAAGTCCCCAAAAGATGATTCTTTGAGTAAGAATTTGAATGTTAATTCTGACCCCTGCTGGTTTTTCTTAGGGAGATGGGCACCAGGTTTCCTTCCTTTCTCTTCCTCATCTCACCACACTGCACGGAGTGCTCTCCCTGGACTCCACCCCCCGCCGGCCCCCTTTCAGCTCCCTACCAGGGAGCCCTGACCTGGACCTCAGGGAACCTCTGGGTCCTCCACAGACCTCCCCACTGACCACTATCAGCGCAGTGCTGTGGGGCCTCACCTCCTACTACAGCACGCCAAACTGCTGGCTGTCCTTTCAAAATTCAGGGCCCACGTCTGACCGGCACCCACCCCACCTCCACCCCTCACTGTGTGGGGCACACCTTGGCAACCAGACTGCTGTGTCCCGGAGGCGGGTTCCACCCAGGCTGAAAATCTCCGTGATCTGGGGAAGAATTAACATTATGGGTCAACATGACTGGTGGGGCTAAAGCAGGGTCAGGGCAGGGTGATGTGTCCCCCAGCACTGACCACTGGCGTGCCAACCCCTGCTGCCTCCTCCTCTGGGGCCGAATCAGAGGCTGAGTCATCCTTGCTCTTCTCCTCCTCAGGGTCAGGTGGCTCTTGCTTCACAAGTGGCAGGCCTGGGTCTAATGCCTGAGGAAGGTGGGAAACGGGCAACAGTCAGAAAGGCAGGGTTGGCCCGAGGAAAGGGTCTCTATTAGCCAACCTGTCACTGTGCTGACAAATCCCACTTGTCACACTTCAGCACAGAAAAACTGTTTGTCTACAAACCTTTCCCATTCCTCACAGGTTTCCATTTTTCTGTTAGCTGGGCAGCAATGCAGGCAAAGCTAGCTGCCTGGGGAAGGTGGGGTAATTCTGTGGAGAGGCTGCAATCAGCACGCCTATTGCTCTGCTCAAAGGACCACCATCTTGGCTCACCATCACTCTGCTCACAGATCACCCATCACTGACCCCCACCTTGCTGGGGCAGCCAGGCAGCAATACGGGAGAAGTCAGGATGGCTGTGCCCGGTGTCCATTCTTCCTGGGCATCCACCTTCTCTTGCTTCACCTGGGGTAAGGCCACAACCCAACTCAGGCCAGGGCACTGCGCCTCCTGTGTGAAGGAGGATTGCAGTAGACTTGGTCCCAGCTTTCTGGCACAAGGCTGGGTATGGCTGAGAAGGGCAGGATAAGATGGGGTCCTCACCTGCAACAGGGCTTCTGTGGAAGCTGGGGCAGGTCCAGGTACCTGCACAGGACTGCTTGCACCCTCCCGTAAAAACACAAGGTCAGTGCCAGGTGGGGGCAACACAAAACCACCGCCAGCTTCCTGCTTCATTGGAGTCTGGACATGTTCTGGTGGGGCTGTGGACACAGCCAACGGGGGCTTCAGGGTATGGCCCAGGAGGGGCCGTCGAGTTGAGCCAGGCCTCTTTCGACGAGGGTAAGTTGGGGGCGGCCCTGCCCCATCCTCAGACCCTGCCCAGACACTGGGCAGCAGACGCTTCTGTAAGGAAAGGCTGAATGTCATGGCCACCTGGTGCAATGCCCCAACCACACCATCCTGCCCTGATCGACATGTCTGCTGATCCCCCATTACTACCAGCACAGAATCTGCTTCTATACGAGTTCCTCATCACGGAGACTACCAGTCACCTGTTAGCAATACCACCCAGATTCCTCATTTACCTCAGTATGATGTCTGCTAATGCTTGGCCAAAACCATGTGGGAGACCCACTGGCCTGCCCCACCCACCTACCAGGCCTGCCCACCACTCCCAGGCACTGGGGGACCTGGCCCAACTTATCCCGCCCAACTGATCCTTCCTGCCCCACCCACCATGGCAAACTGCAGGCATTGGCGCCAACGACACTTCTGGCGCTTCTGGTTGCTGCCCCCGAATTTGGGCTTGTCACAGCAGAAGTCACAGTGGCCACAGTCCATCCGCCGCAGGCAGGCTGCACAGGCCCCACACTTACGATTCTGCCGGCGGTTTGTGTAGGGCTGCTGGGGGACAAGGAGAATGGGGGTGCTGTCACTAGGACTATTACAGCGCCGGTCCGCTGCTCCTCCACTAGCCCCATCAGAGGAAACTGGCTACACCCTAGTCTTAGCCTGACTCCCACTAGCCTCACCGTCTGCTAGTCCCACATCAGGTACTGTCACGGCACTGGAGGGCCCTCGATACTGTTAGGGTTGTGGCTGCTTCAACAGTGTCCATCACTATCTGCTAGTCCCCCACTGGCTCCCAAGACAATGTCTAACCCCGCCCCCCCACCCCCCCACCCCGCCTCCAGCAGCATCTTGTTGACCCTCTATCAGCTCCCATCACCACACCTGCTGTGTCTACTCATCCTATGTCAACTCCGGTCACGGTGCCAGCTTTTCCTTTTAGCCCCACCAGTGTCAGTTCATGTGACATTAGGTACTGTCAGCGCACCTGTTGATCCAGTATTAGTCCCTCCCCCATTGTCTGCTTATTCCATACTAGCACCCACTACTGTGCCTTGCTGTTCCCCTATTAGGCCCGTTGCAGGATCTGCCTCTTTGGGCTTAACCAAGTGCCCTGGGAGAGTCTAGATAGTCCAGGTATGATGGGGCCACTCACTAGCTCGTCCTCGTCTACACAGTAATAGATGAACTCGGCAGGTGGCGAGGGGGCCAGGGCTCTGGGGTGCTGCAGAGGCAAATGGGGTGGGTCAGGGTAGGTACTGGGTAAGGTAAGGGTTGTGCCTTCCCCCTGCCCACTAGGGCCTCACCAGCTCTGGGGACTCTGGAGGCTGCGATGGGGGAAGTGGAGGCAGAGTCTGGGTTCGGGGACGCCACCGGGCAGTCAACTTGGAGTCGCAGCCTCCCCTGCGGCGGCTACGTTTACCCTAGGAGAAACCAAGAGTAGTTTAGGCTTGGTCGCATCAGGCAGACACAGAGCCCTCCCCGCCCAGGAGTGCAGAAAGCATGCGTGGGACAGAGAGGCAGAGTATGGGACGGGGCACTCACAGCAGGGGGAGCCACAGCTAAGGGAGGGCGTCGTTGACATCGCTGATGGTGGCGACGGAGGCGATGGGCAAGGTGCTGGCAGACAGGGGCAGGTAGGTGAGGCCAGAGAGGTGAGCGTTGGGTCGGGGAGAAAAGAAGACATGAGGTGGGCAAGGCCAAGTTGGGAGGAAGCAGCAGCAGCAACAAGTTTAATAGCAGAATAAGCTCTGTCCCAGCCCTGGCCCCACCAGCACTGGCCCCTCCAGCCTAACTCACCCGTAGGCAGCGCCGCTGGACGCACCTCCACTGGCGCCTAAGACCAGGGCGGGGAGGGCGGAGGCAGACTCGGCAATGGCCACAGTCCTCTCGGGTCTGACAGCCCCGGCACACTCCACACCCTCGGCTCTGTGAGGGGTGAGGGGCAGAGGCATGATGCACGGGGCCAGGGCTATGAGGGCCAGAGGCCAGGTGAGCCTTGGGCCCACTCCACCTGCCCAACTCACCTTTTCCACGATCCGGAGGCACCGTCTCTGCTCACATTTGCAGAACAGCCCCGAGGCCACATCATGGGGCAGCTGCAGAAGGCAGGTGGAGCAGGCCCCGCAGTCCTCCGTGACCTGGCAGGCTGCACACTCCCCGCAGCCCACACGCTGCCAGGAAGGGGTGAGGCAAGGTCACAGGCCCAAGCAGTAACTCTAGGAGCACAGCCCCTCAAGTGCCTGCTGACCCTACATTAGCTTCCGTCACCATGTCTGCCAGTACCCCATTTGCCTCATCGCTGTATCTGATAATTACTGGTCAGCCACCATCACTGAGGACTTCACAATGTCTATGGTCCACTGTTAACCTCACCTCTGTGTCTCCTAACACCCCATTAACTCCTATTACTGTCTCCTGATCGCGGCCAGTTCCCTGCAAAACGCCTCTGACGCCCTATGGATCCATCACCGTTCCGTCAGACCCTCCCCTAGCCACCATCACATCCGGCTGCCACCGCACACCTGTGAAGAAGAGGCAGGTCGTGCTTACCTTAAACATCCTCTGCTCCCGGTTGAAAGCAATTCTCTGTGCTGGGTGGAAGGAGAGGTAAGAAGAGAAGTGGAAAAGGGAACGTCAGATGCCGACCTCATCCACCACCTCTGCCCCGACAGCCATCATTCGACCTCGAGCCCTCCACCAATGTCCTCGTCGGACACCGGCCTGCTCCGGCTCCTACCACCCGTGCCCTGGGAGCCACTCACCTCGGCAGTCCTTGCACAACGTCTTGAGCCGCTGCCTTCGGGTACCATCTCCTGAGAAGCTGATTCCACAGTTCTCACAGTACCTGGGATTGGAAACATGGGTGTAGTCCCTGAGTGTACCCCCACCCACAATCCTCACCCGCTTGGTCAACTCTAAGCCAACACTCACCCAGGCGCAGGGAGAGAAGCCGGGGCTGTGTCCGTGTCAGCCTTGGTCTCAACTCTTGGGGCCTCCTTCTTGTCCTCACTTTTTTGGGATCCAACCTGACATTTCGGAGCCTTGACTGGCCTCGAAGGCTTCTTCCGCTTCTTGCTGGGGACAGGCAAGGACCGGGCCTGGAGATGAGAGCAAGGGCAGAAAGAATGTAGGTCAGTGGGAGGGAGTTGGGTGGCTCAGCCACCCCTACACCCATGTACCCCACATTGTGTAGTACCTTGGGGGCTGGATAGCAAAGGATGCCTTGTTTGAAGTCGAAGAGAGTGAGGTCGCACGCAGGGCCCAGGTATCGGGTCAGCTCAACTTTGCTTCGGATCCTGTCTCCTGTGGGGCTAGGGGTGGGCCAGGATGGGTTGGTACCCAAGTGGTGCCATTGCCTCTCCACCCACACAACCTCCCCACTGGGTTAGCAAACAGGCCTGCAGGGCTGGTGGAATATAGGAGATAGCCTGGGATAGGCCTGCGAGCTCTGACCAGGCCCTACCCCAACTAACCATGAATAGCAAAAAAATTTAAGATGTATAAATGCCAGCAAGTATACAAACGTTAATAAATAACATAAGTGTAAATGAATATGTCTGTGCTTATAACACATATTACTAATGGTATTCTGTATCAGTGAAAATAAACACAAATATATTAAATAACATGTATATATGTCAATTTTGCATGCTAAATATACAAACAAGAAAACTTACGTAAGAAACAAGTGTTTAAAAACATACATATAAAAATGTACATATAAACATACAAAGAAACAAATGTATAATCAAATAATCGTAACTACATACAAAATAAAGTATAAGTAACTAATGTCGAGACAATACTCCACAGATCCCTTGTACCGTGTTTCCTGAAAATAAGACCTAGCCGGACCATCAGCTCTAATGCATCTTTTGGAGCAAAAATTAATATAAGACCCAGTCTTATTTTAACATAAGACCGGGTGTATAATATCACATAATATAATATAATATAACATCTAGTCTTATATTAATTTTTGCTCCAAAAGAGGCATTAGAGCTGATGGTATGGCAGGTTTTATTTTCAGGGAAACACGGTACTTCTGCATGTCTTGCAAGAGAAGCAATGAATGTCCTTTGCTACTATTTTTTCAAAGATGTTTATACAGCAAACAACCCTAGAAGTTAAGAGAAAGGGTCTCCTTCCAGAGAAAAGGGAAAACATCCTTACTGTCCTAACATTATAGACTGGATTCCTTAAGCTCGGGGTTCCTTTCCCACAATACAACCCAGTTACAGGGACAGGTATGCTAGTTAGCCCTCTTCATGTGACCCTGTGGGAATTGGCATTCTGGGAACCCACACAAAAATTATGATATTCTGGATACTGTTATTGCTATGAGTAATAAATTGTCTTTCATCCCTGACCCAGGAATCTCGTATCTCCTACCAGCATCCACTAAACTGACACTTGTTATCTCAACCTAAGTAGGGTAAAAATCTCAGATTCTCTACAATTCTTGATAATTGCACTTACATTTATAAATGTTGAACGTTTATACAAGTTGTAAATATGTGAATAAATGTACAACTAAATATAAATGTAATTGTATTTGTAATGTTATTATATTCCTCCAGGAAAACAGCAACTTAGACACAAAAAAAAATCATGAAGAGTGTAGAAAATTTAATAACTAGTATATCACTAGTATATCTTTTTTTTATTATTAATTTCAGGTGTACAAAGCAACGTAATAGTTAAACATTTACACTCCTCACAAAGTGATAAGCCCCCTCCACAAGCTACTACTCCTTTGACATCTTTTTTTTTTTTTTTAAAGGAGGGCGCAGCTCACAGTGGCCCATGCGGGGATGGAACAGCAACCCCTGACATCTTATATAACTGTTATAACACCATTGACTATCTTCCTTATGCTATTCTCCACCTCATGTATATCTATCTATCTATCTATCTATCTATCTATCTATCTATCTATCTATCTATCTATATATACACACACACACACGTACAGTTTACATACAATATTATCCTACTTTAGCTTTACTTGTACATCACATTGATCAGGCATCTACAGTATGAAGTGATCCCCTTGATATGTCCAGTGCCCATCTGGCACCTTACATAATCTTTACATTGTTGATTATATTCCCCATACTGTATTTCATATCCCCATGACTATATTGTGTCTACTAATTTGCTCTTTCTAATCCCTTCACCTTCTTCCCCATCCCCTCCCTCACTAATACATCTTAAAATAACTTAAGTCCTTAAGTGTAAATTGTTTATAAACACGTATGTTTGTGTATTTATAGTTGAATTCCATTATTTATCGTAGTTATGTTCTATAAAGTCATCTGGAACCCTGAATTAGTGAATACAGAACCACTGTTCCTTGTGGAACTACAGGTTAGGTTCCTACAAGCCTCTACTCACAACATTCTTGTAAACTAATCCTATGTAACATTGTTTTTTGTGTGTTTCTGTTTAAAGGACACCCTATTTAATATCTTCTTCTTACAAATAATGAACTGCACGGCTTTGACTGATTTAAAGCCAGAAGCTTTGCAGGCCATCTGCATTATACAGATTTCTTTGCCAACGTCCTTATAAAACAAGCCAGCACTGAAAATCTACTCTTCTACCCAACCCTTTTCCCATGTAGCACTTCGCAGGTATTTTTAAAAAATCTTCAGCACTCTTGATTTGCAGAACCTGCCTTGCAAGAAAATTTCACATTTTTAACAACGTTATCACCTTTTGAAACCTGTAAGACAGCCAGCACTAGCAGTAATCGGTTTAACATTTTCTTAACCCTGGGTAAGACATGACCATCAATGTCCTTGGATTTCAGGACTCACAGTGCTGTCCACTACACTTTGTATTTGTTCATCATTTCATGGCTCCATGAATTTAGCCACTTTCCCACCTTTTCCTTAGCTTCATCACGTACTACAGATGATGCTTTAGCACTTTCTGGAGGAGACTCACATACAAATTGAAAAGTGTCCTCTTTCTTTTCTAGATGTACCATATTTTTTGATTCATTAACACTGAACTCAGCCAAGAGGACAACTCATACCTGAACGAAGCTGACGCGTATTTAACATGTATTTTCTTCTTATGGCACATCAGACTTCTTGTACTTTAGAACACTAGATAGCACTGCAGCACTAAGTTTTAGGACCATCGTAAACAGCAAAATCAGCAACAAAAAGCACAAAAACTCAAAAAGATTGGTACTAAGTAAACCATGAAAAGGACTTGTTTACAGTACAAGTGCTGAAATAACACAACACTTCGTTCAACCTAAGCTGGGCGTGCGTGCACCAGGCGACTTAAATTTTTTTTGCTGTTCTGTGCATGTCCACGAATGACTATGAAAACACAGCTGAGGAATGACTTTGGGGATACAAACAGATTTTAGTGAGTAGGCAAATTTGCAAATACAGAATCTGCAAGTAATGAGAATCGACTATATATGCATAATTTTAGCTCCACCCATCAATTTAACCACACCCCAATTTTACCCTGCCTAACCAGGCTCAGCCCTGCCTGACTGTCCACAACCCACCCAGTACCTCTGGTAATAGGTGTCTGAGCGTCCACAGGTGGCACCTGACTTGCGGAAAACCTCCCGGCGCTTCCAGCCAGGGCCCAGGGCTGGGCAGTCCAGCCACTCCTCAGCCATGGGGAACACCGGAAGGAGCAGCAGCCTGAAACATGGAGGGGCAATGGGAGAAACTGAAGCTCTAGGAGGTGACATGTTATGCCTCAGGCCACACAAACCACTGGTATCTATTAATACTTGCCCAAGACCTGGGACCTGCCAAAGGCAATTGGCCAACATAAGAAAGAGAAAACCCCCATTCCCACCCAACTCTTCCCTGTCCCAGGCCCAGGAGCTTGACACTCCTCACCCTCGTGACCTGATAGCCCCGTCCTCAACCCAAGGGTCCTCATTCCTCACGCGCAGTGTCCTGATCCTGTTCCTCCCCCATCCTCAGCCTGAGAGGCCATCATTTCTGCCCAATGACAACCTAGGAGGCTCTCACTCTTTCCCTTCATCCTCGCTGTCCTTGGCCCACGAGACATTCTCTGTCTGTCACCTATTGGGCCTCTACTCCTCTCCTTTGTCCCTAAGACCTTCATACTCCCCATCCTCAGCCTGAGAGGCCTCGTCCCTCCCATCCTCAGGCCAAGAGGCTCCCATTCCACACATTCTCAGACTGAGGTCCCGGCACTCTGTCAGTATTCTCATTCCCATTCACTCCCTTCCTTGACCCAGGAGTCCCTAATTTCTCTCTTTCGGCCTTTTAACCCTCCCATTCCTTCCCTGTCTGATGTCCTTTTATCCTGCTATCTCTGCGTTACTACATCGGTTTCCTCTGTGTCCTCTGCCAGAGTCCCCAACTCCTCCATATCCCTGACCTAAATAGCCCCTCATTCCTTCTGTTCCTCAGCTAATATCCTCCCCCCTTGTTTCCCCTGTCAGTGTTCAGACCCATTTCTCCTCGTCCCCATAACAGACCCGTTCCTCCCTTTCAGCATCCCAATGCCCCTATTTCTCCCCGTCATCAGCCTGAGGGCACCTCATTTCTTCCCCTCAGGGTTCTGAACACCTATTTCTCTCCTTAACTTGAAAGGCCCCGATGTCTCCCCTGAGCGCTCGGATCCTCCCCCACTCCTCTCCGTCTTCGTCCAGGATCCCGACACTTCCACTGTCAGCGTTCTGAGCCCCATTTCTCTCCGTCCTCCGTCTAAAATCTACCCATTCCTCCCCTTCAATATTCCGACGCCGCCATTCCTCCCACTCATCGGCCCGAGGGCCCGCTCCGCCAGTGTTCTGGGACTCAATTCTTCCCCATCCTCCGCCTGAGCGCTCTCTACTTCCACCCCCACGACTGTCTCACCAGCTCGGCTTCGGGCCGGTAGCTTCCGCCGCTCTAGATCTGCGGACCCATGACGAGGGTCCCGCCTGTACCCCCCGCCTGGCTCTGCTCCTCTTCCTCTTCTGCTGCAGCTTCCTCTGAAACGGTAGCTGTCGCCGCCGCGGCCGTTCGTTGCCCCCGACACCGGAAATCCGGGGCCCGCCTATCGGGTTCCGCTCCCAGCGAGACGCCTGCGCGCTAATGACCGCCTCTTGCTTGCCCTTAATAGGGAGGATCACGCGCCTGCGTGCTGGGTCCCGCAGCTGCGCGCGCCCCTTGCCAGGACGTGCTGCGCTTGCGCGCTGAGTCCAACTACGGCTCGTGTCTCTATCCGAGGTCCGCGGGCTCGTGTCCCTATCCGAGGTCCGCAGCGCGTGCGCTTCTGTCGTAGTCCACCAGCGCGTTCTCCCCGCTCCGCCCACCTCATTTGCGCCTGCGCTCTCTGGTCCCAACCTGAGGGGGCGTAGAGGGTCGGGGTTGGCCGTGCAATTATTTACCTAAGTGGTCATGTTTAGAGCATTAATTATGACTTTGATAGTTATGTCAGTCACAAAGTGACTGTCATGCCAGAGCATGTGAAAGGCATACCCAGTGAATGGCCTAACCAGATAACCAGAACACCCTATCCAGGCGCAGGGTGGAGTGTGACCATCTGGAAGGCTTTATCCGACAGCAGATGGGTGCACCGCACCCAGGCTTGAGAATAAAAAGAGCTCTCTGAGGGCTCAACATTCAGGCCTCAACTGACAGCCACGTTTGCACTAATCTCAGACGGAGCGCTTGAAGTCTTGCCTCCTGATGGCCTCGCCTGCCCAGCCTGACACCCAACGCTATGCACTCCAGCAACTCGGTGAACAGCGGACTCTCACCCTTCTTTCATAAGACTCTGTTCACCTTGCCTAACCCTATTGCTTGCAAACCTGTGTGACCCTCTTGTGTGAAACTGCTCTACCTCGACCATTGGAGGCTATCCTCTGGCCAAAGCCTCGGTTAATGCCTGTGGTAAACCCAGTTGGTACGACTAGATCCATGGCTTTAACTCTAATAAAGTCTAGCATTGTAGAAACACAAACATGGGGCAGCCCCGTGGTTCAGGTGGTTGGAGCGCTGTGCTCCTAACGCCTAGGTCGCTGGTTCAACTCCCACGTGGGCCAGTGAGCTGTGCCCTTTACAGCTAAGGCTGTACAGCTAAGCTGTAATCTTTACAGCTAAGATTGTGAACAACAGCTCGTCCTGGGCTGCTGTGTTGCCATGGGCTACTGTGCGCTGCCAGTGGCCGGCAGCCAGCGTGAATGGCCGGCAGCCTACAAGAGCTGCCGTGAGCCGCCCACCACCGACTGGCGACCGACTGCCTCAGCCATGGGGGAGAGCAAAGCTCCTAATACCAGCATGGGCCAGGGAGCTGTGTCCTACACAACTAGACTGAGAAACAACAGCTTGAACCGGAGTGGGGATCAGGAGGTGGAACAGACATGTGTGAGACTGATACTTTGATAGTCACGTCCAGCTCACGCTAGGTCTCCACAAGGAGTATCCGGGAAGGAGGCACGGAGAAGCCTAGTCTTGTGCTGGAGCCCTCCTCTCGCCTAGGTCGTGCAGGTGCCCCAGTCCCTGCGAACACCTCCCCCAAGACTTATATCCCGCTCTCTCCTCCCCACTGAACAGCTGCAGGAGAGCAGAGACAAGTTACACTGAGCTGGCCCCAGCTCTTTCCCCAGGAACTGGGGAAGGGGGCGGTGCCACACTACAGGTAAACAAAAGGCCAGGTCGATGCAACCGATGAGGGCAGGTCCATCCTGGAAAGGCCAAGCTGTGGGCCCCACTGGACCTGACAAGCAGATTGAGTGGGGTGTGGCTTCTGTCACAAAGTCAGTGGACTCCTGCTGCATACATGTCCCCAAAGAGGGGTTCGTGGGGAAAGAGGGGGCCTTGGGTTTATCGGATACACCTTTGGTCTGGAGAATATTAACACTCACACAGCAGTAGTAAATCGATTAGCCACACACTGAATGAGTGCTGACTGTACTGTCTCAAAATGAGGCTGTGAATGGTGGGCCACTGGGCTCTTTCCTCAGCAGGTCATATCCCCACAGCTCAAGGGGGGAACCTGCACCAAGTGGATGCCAGTTGTATACTCAGCCTACACATGCACTGCAGTCCGTCATGAGTACAGGTGTGACATGGCCCATCTACCCCAGGGGTTTGGGAATGCAGTTGCAACTGGGTAAAGTTTGGAGACCATCAGTGATTCTCTTTCTTGGTTCTTCACAAAATTTTATTAACAAAACCAGGGAGACTGGGAGCAAGAGTGAGCAGCTTCCACAGTCCCACCCAGAAACAAAAAATGGAGAGAAAAAGGGAAAGACAAGGACAGGAGGAAATTCTGAGACCCTCTGGTAAGGGCTGATGGGCAGTCAAATGGTGGGCGGGCACAAAGAAAAACTCAAGGACCATTACAAATGGAGGATTCCAGCAAGCTCTCCCGCCTGGAATGCAGGGTGTGAGGACGTCTGGGCCAGTGAGGCTCAGCGGTCAGCACTGGAGCGTAGATCGGTAGTGAGTGGGTCATGCTGGATTGTTTGGTGCAACATCAAGGCCAGTAATCCTGCCCGGTTTGTCATGGCTGTGCGTACATTGCGCTCCTGCTCAAACAGCTCGTCCAGCTTGTACCACTGCCAAGGGAGAAGAGCCATGAGAAGGAGTTCTGGAAGACCCACCTCACCCTGGCCACATCTGGCATCAAAACCTACCACGCGCACACGCTCCAGGTCCACCTCAGCACGCCGCAACTTCTCCCAGCAGTAATGACGGTTGCACTGGCGCTTGGGCAGGCGGCAGAAGTCACCTGTGAGCTCAAAGACGTCACGTACAAGGGGGCATCCGCATACCTCGTCAGCTGGCACCTGCAGGGAGACGGAGTGGGGATGAATGAGGGGTGCTAAGTCAGGAAGGAAAATAAGAATGGGGAGTGGTCAAGGAGTGAAGGAATGGAGAGTTCAAGGGAGAGTGAAGAATGGAAAAGGAGAGGAACAGAGGATGAAGAGGCAGGGAAAAGGGGAGGAAAAAGAGCTGAGACAGAACAAAAGAAGATGAATGAAGGGTCAAGAGGCAGGGAAAGTGTGAGTTATGGAAGTGGTCAGGTGGGAAAAGGAAAGGAAGTGGGGCAGTGAGAAAGGCAGGAGGGACAGAATGGGGGGAGTTGAGGGAAAACCTTACTTTGGGGTCCCGTGAGTGCTCGGGGCACAGCACTTGGAGCCGCTTACAGTATGTCTTGCTCTGAGGATTGTAGACATCACAGAAGAGTCGTGTGGCCCTGGGTATTGGAAAGAGAGCGTAGTGGGGGGAGAGAAGGACGAGGTCTCACTTATCCTTGCCCATGCCAATATCCTGCCACAACATTCCACTTCTGACCCCAGCTTTAACTTTGCAGCCCTAACCCTACATAGTACCCACACTCACCCTTCAATGCGTGTGGGGTACATGGACCCAAAGGACGTCTGGCTCTCATACTGGAAGGATGAACACAAATGGAGGGAACTGTGGATGTGCGCTGCATGCCCTCCCAAGACAACACATCTGTTCCCCACGGACCCAGTGATATTCCTGCACCATATGCCCCTCTCAGGCTGACACCCTGACCTTGGCATAGCAGCGCTCCATGTGGCGCAAGGCAACACGCGGGTTGATGGGGTGCCCGCAGGAGACACAGAAGATCTGCAGGTCCGTGTCATCACTGTCACCCTCGTTGCTCTGCATGGAATAGAAGGAATGAGGCCAAGCAGGACAAGTACCGGGCCCTGCGCTGCCATGTGCATGCTTGCTCACCTCCTCATCCTCACGCACAGCCTGCTGCTTGGCACGTGCAATGATGGACTCGAGTTCATGGAATCGGCGCTCCATTTCCTGAAGGCGGGTGCGGGCACTCTGCTGCTCACGGCGGATGCGTTCGAGCAGCTTCTTGCCATGCTCCTCAGCAATGCAAGGGCTCTGCTGCCACTGCTGGATACGCTGGGGAAGGATCTCGTAGATACGGCTGCAGGGAGCAATGGGTTAAGTGCAAGTGGGAAGGTGGCAATCAAGAGATGAGCAACTGGGGTCAGCCAACAATGGCAGAATGAATGGGTGACTAAACGGTGCAAGGTAAGCAAATAGGTGACTGAAGGGTAGATAGATGAGCAGATAAGTGACCGAATGGTGGATGGATGGAGGATGGATAGGTGTGTGGTTGACTGAATGGTGGACAGGTAACTGACTGGCAGACATACAAAGGGATCTGGTCAAGCCCTCCCCTATGCTCCCTTATTGCCTTGAACCCTCCAAGAATGACTCACTTGGCTGCCAGCTTCATGCCACAGTCGTCTGAGCAATACTTGGAGCCGGGCTGGGCAGGGCGCACACAGCCAGGTCCCAGGCACTGTGGGAGTGACGCAGGGTCTTTGACATCTGCACGCTCTGGGTGTTTCCATTTGTCCTTGTGCTTCTGCTTTTGCCGATGCCGCTTGTATCTCTCTTCCTTCTATGGGACAAGGCAGGTCAGGACAGCAGAAGTCAGCCCAGACCCCCGTCTCTCCCTGCATTCCACCCCTTTCTGGCTCTCGCCCAATTCAGCCCCTGCCCTCTGCCTTTCCACGTCCATTTCACCCTCTCCATCACCTTCTTCTCAGATTTCTTCTCCCGACGCTTCACATGCTTCACTTTTACTGCCCTCTTCCGCAGCGCAGGGTCCAGGAATGGGGACTCTTCTGTGTCACTCATCCAGGGCTGCAAGTGAAGCATACAGTGACCCACCTGCCCCACTCATGACTTCCCCACCACCTACTCAGTTCCCAAACAGCCTTCCATACCCTCTGCCTCCTCTCTCCTCATTATGGATACTCTGCTTCTGTAACCTCCCCACTTCCACCCTGGGTCGCTCTGCCTGCTCACCAGGCCGTGGTCATCAAAGGCTCCCGCACAGAAGTCCTGGTAGAGGTCAGGGTCCAGTGGTAGGTCCTCATCTGAGAGTGGCTCAGGTGTGGCCGTAGCCTCAGGTGGCTCCTTGACTGCGGATGACGCCACTGCCCCCTCGTCCTCACGGATGCGTCCCAGCTTCTGTGATGGCTGTGGCTGCTGCTGGGTGGGCAGTGGCCGGCGAGGCCTTGGCAGGGACTCTGAGGGCGTCACTGGCGAGAGCTGCAGGGCAGAATCTCAGGACTGGCCCTGAATAACCTGCCCGCATGCCCCGCCCCGCCCTGGGGGGCTGGACTCACCGAAGGGAAGTACTTGTACGATTCCTGTGCCGGCAGGAGAAGGCCCAGGTCAGCCCCAGGTGGATGGAGGGTGGCCCTGCCCTAGCCTTTCCCACAACTGGCCCCACCAACCAGCCCCTACCTTGCCTACCCAGGCACACCTGCCCCCCTACCCCTCATCACTAGGACATGCTGAGCCCTGTTCCACCTGCCCTGACATGACTGACGACCTAGAAACATCTGGCCCTACCCTGACTTCCTGGGTTTGGGGGGCTCCCCTGCTAGCCCAGCACACCTGGCCAAGCCCCATTCATCTGGACAGGCCTGGCTCCTTTCCACCTGTCTCTATGCAGTTAGGCCCCACCCCACCTAGCCCACCCATCCTAGGCTCAATGAGCTCTTCCTGAACACACTGGCCCCCTAACCTGACCCTGCCCAGCTCTGCCCATGCTCACCCGGGCCCGAAGCTGGCACTGACGCAGCCGGCACTTCTGCCGGATCTTGTTGGGGCCCCCAAACTTCTTCATGTCTCGGCAGAAGTCGCAGTGGCCACAGTCTTCAGTACGTCGGCAGGCCTCGCACTCGCCACACATGCGGGCTGACCGTTTGATCTGCTGCTGCTGCTGCTGGTGATGCTGAGGGAAGGGGCCCAGAACACAGGTCAGGAACCCAAGTAGGGCCTCAGATGGGATCACCTTACTTATCCCTGCCACCACAGCCACTCACCTGGCTGGGTGTGGCCACCAAGGGCTGTGGAGAGGATTTGTGGGGCGAAGCAGAGCCCCGAGCAAGCAAGGCCCCAACCCCTGTCCCTGACCCCGCCCGGCGCTGCAGGTCTGGATCCGGGGCAGGCCTCTTGCGCCCTCCACCCTCATCCCGGGGCTCACTGCCGTCTCGCTCATTGCTGTCCCGTTCCCGTGACTTCTTGTGCCGATAGCGGATCTCCAGCTTGGGGTCTTTCTCTGTAGAACAGAGGATGAGGCCGGGGGGGCTGACATTGGGGGATTTGGGTTGTCCCAGAACTCATTTTCCCTCTTCTCTTCTTTCCTGTCCCACCTAATGGTCTCTCCCTACTCCAGAGCACAACTGCCCACTCCAGTGTGACTCTCTATTATCGCTCACTACAGAACAATCACTCTGCCCACAGACACGTATCACTATTCCCTGAGACCCAGTCTCCCATTATGGCTCCTTCTCCTCCCTCAAAGCCCCACCTGCTTACCCAGGCCATTCCACGCCCCCCTCACCTCGGCACTCCCGACAGTACCATTCCCGGATGGCCTTGGCCATCTTCTCAGTGATCCGGATGCAGTCCCCATGGAACCACTCATTGCAGTTGTCACACCCGCTGCAGAGGATGAGGCGAGTGGTGCAGATGTGAGGGGCGGGACCCATCGGCCTCACCCAACCTTGCCAGCTGTCAGCCCCGCCCACCTTTCCCTGGCTCACATCATGAAGCAGTTGATGTCTGGTTTGCGGCAGATGCAGTAGATGGGTGCATTCTCCCCATTCTCCGACTTGCTGTCCTCTCCAGCATCTGGAGGCTCTGGGTCTGAACCATCCCCCTCCTGTGGGATCCCCCAATTATGGCTTCTTAGAGAACCCCCATCATAGCATCTTCTCCCTCCATTATAATTCCACCATTGCTCACCATAGACCCCAACACTCTGCCAATAGAATTCCCGTCATGGCGCCTCATAAATCCCTCCCTCATGGTCCCCACAGACCCCCCCATCAGGCACCGCTGACACCCCATTACTCTGCTTATAAACCCCCATTATTCTGCCCCAGACCTCCCATATTTACCTCACTGACACTCCAACATTCTAGCCACACTTTCATAAAAGCTCGTTACGAACACCCTACCGCTCACCACATATTGTCCCCATTGTGGCTCCTCACAGACCCGGCCCACAACGAGTTCTCACAAACATCACGTAATTTAGCTACAGACTTCCCATCACAGTTCCCCACACAGCCCGCGTTATTAACCCCACAGACACCCTCGCCCCCGTCATGGTTCCCCATGGACCCCTTGATACAGAGTCACCACGGTGCACTACAGACTATCTAACGTGGCTCATCGCAAACTCCTTACCACTCTGCCCAAAGAATCCCCCATTCGGACTCCCAAGGAACTACCATCAGAGATCCTGACTAAACTTCTATTACGGACACCCACAATGGCTCATCACAAAATTCCCACACGGCTCACGTATCAGAAAAACAATCAGACCACCGACTCTCATCATTCCTCCCACAGAACCCCGTTAAGGCTCTCCACAGGTTCCCTCAATTCTGCCCAGACTCCAGTTACGGTTCACCACAGACCCCCCACGCGTCTGCCGAAGGACCCCACCATTACCAAACGCACCAACCTCTACCGCCAACCCTCTCCCGGGACCCCGTACTCACCATCTCTCGACTCTCCGCGCACTCCTTCGCGGTCCCCGCCAGCGACCCGCGAACCTACACCACCCTACGGTGTCCGCGGCGGTTGCAAAGGTGCCCACAACTACTTCCGCTTCTGAGCGCGCCTCCCGGGCACCGTACTCCTATTGCGCAGGCCCAGCGCATCGGCTCCATAAACAAACAAGTGGTCGCCAGCCTAGAGCCCCGACTGTCTCCCAGGCGCCGCCATTTTGACTACCGAGGCCGTTTGGCGGCCGAGTCCATACATTTCGCAGGAAACATGGCCGTGCCTGAGCGCGCTTACTTGTGGGCGCCGCCACCTTGTTGGGCGCGTCCGTACGGTGACCGCTCGTACGGTCTCAAAGTTGGAGGCAATATGGCCGCGCCTACTGAGCGACTTCTATGCAGACGCCATCATCTTGGAATGTGATTCCGTAAGATGGCCGAGTCCGTACGTTCCCAGGCAGCACATGGCAGCGACCTATTCGTGGCCTCCACGGGGCGCCGCTATCTTGAAGGTCGATTCCGTACGCCTGTACCTTCTACTGCAGAGAAGTTCACAGGGAAAGCGGCCGCTCTTAATAACACTACCTGGAGCCAGTCGCACTCATTTCGCCATTTAATCACTTTTCCCTTCCGCATGTGTTAATGGGGCTCCGGCACAATGTCTTGCGCTGCGAAGGAAAGCAATCCCACTATTAGGTTTCGCACGTCACTTCCCGCCACTCTTTCCTGCTCTCATTCCTTGCAGTTCCTTAACCAGCCCTTGCACGGTTCGGCCGCTGGACCTTTGCAAGAGCACTCTCACCACACAGAATTGGTCCCGAGTAAAATGGAAGGCCATAAACGATGGTGGCCTGACCATCTTTGGTGAGAAGTAGCCGGACCGAAACAGATTTTGAAATCAGAGACAAACGGCTTCACCAAATCCTCCCCTCACGCCACCACCGTCAGAATGTAGATTTGCCTGGTTCCTGGTGGTGTCCACTTTGGTTCTCATTTCATACCTCTCCAACAGTCGCTTCAATAAAGGTAAATTAACTTTTTAAAATTTAAATCGTGTACAATAAAGAAAATCTGTGCAGCTCACAGAGCTAGACGTCTCCTCAGAGTAATGCTCTAAACTGGGCGACTGCGAAGGTTAAATGAAATACAACGTGTCTGCGTCATTACATATGCCCCACTTTAACCATACTCCTCTCCCTCCAAACATCACCCCCCAAACACACTAGAGCGGGAATCGCCCTCATAGTAAATGTCCACATTCAAAGTCAGGACTTCATTTTGGATTGAGAAGAGTCTGGAGAAGATGGGATTTTTCACCATTTGCTGACAGTTTTTCTGGATTTCTTGGCTCTGGAGGTAGTAGCAACTTATTTGCTACTGAGGATTCTGCTGCTCGTGGCTTAGGAGGTCCGATTTTTTATCCCCACCTTTCCTAACATTTTTCCTCATCGTCCTCTCCACACTGTCACAGACGCATAGACACAGGGGCCACTACGTAGGTTCTGTGAACTTCTCCTCTTAAAAGAGGTTTTTAGTATTTTCCAAGGATTAACTCTTTGTTTCATTGTTTTTCTCATCCCTATTTCATTAATTTCCACTTTAATCTTTACTATGACTTCCTTCTGCTTTGGTTTAATTTGCTTCCCTTTTATTTACGTTGGAACTCTAGATTATTGATTTGAGTGGAATGGACTCTTAAAAGAGAAACTAGATAAATGAGCAATCAAAACTCAGCTTCCAGTAAAGCTCATAATAAAATACATAGTAATGTACCAATTCCAGGAAGCGCACCTCCAATTTGATAGAATATTCAACCTCTTTTTTGGGAAAAGTAATAAGAGACCCCAACTGGCTCTAAGATCCAAAGCACATTATTAACCTTCCTAGCTCTTCTTTTATCCTCCCATTCATACCTCTGGGAAATTGTGCTACTACCTTATTTGCTATCAGTGGCAAATAAGAGCAGGGTAGGGATGGGAGACTCAAATGTGCTGCTATTGCCACTTGACCATGCATAGCTGAATCTGGGCAGTTGTGCATATTGTTTACAATGATCGTGTGTATGGAAGTGCTAATTTTATCATTGGCAACAAATACCATCAATTGTTTTATATGAAGTGACGGTCTCAATTGGTTCATATTTTTTTAAATATCTGCCAAAATAACAAGTCTAAATAACTTGTTCTTTCAGATAAAAATGGTGTTCCATGAAAAAAGGTGGTTAGTTCAGCTCACAACTCAAACCATCACAGAAGTACTTTTCCTCAAAACAACCCTTCCACTGTGGTATGCAGTAGTGCTTCATGCTGCTCATTTCATCACACGTAATATTAAAATGATAGATGTATTGGGAGTCGCTCAGTCACCTCAGGATCAGGGCAGCTGGGTTCTGAATCCGGGTGGCCACAATCTGCTTCATCCTCATCCAGAACAGGGCAGGCAAGACATGCCCGGCCAAATGGTACATGCAGTTTGATGATGATGAGAAACAGAAGTTGATCGAGGAGGTGCAAACCGTGGCCACTGTCCGAGATGCCAAACAAACCAATTTCCATGATGAGACAGGTAAAGAGTTAACAGGAATGAGCTTGTGAGTTAGCAGGAATGAGCTTAAAAATTAACCACTGGGCTCTGAATCCCCCGCGGCTAGCTGTGGGAAGAGAATGATTCCCAAGGGAAGTCAACTGTACCGGCACTATCCTGCAAGCTGACAAACAACTTATATCTATCCCACACTTAAAGTAATCCCACAGGGAGATCTGATCACAAATTCCTAACTGAGCAGGTCCTGGTGGGTAGTCACACCCCAGTCATATAACTTCTTTAGTAAAAGATTTGTCTTAAGCAAGCCCTGTCCATGGTTTTTGTACATCTAGGTTAACACATCTTTGAAATAAGCTTAGCCACCCTCAAGAGAGCATATAATCTTAACTATCCTGTAATCCTACCCCCAACTTGCTTTTTCCTGCCTTCATGTAATCTTCCTTATGTTGCCTCTTTAATTCAAATGCATAAAAGAAACCAAAACTGTTACTCTCCAAAGCATTAGAGATTTTGCTTCCTGGCAATTATCAGTTTGGCTTAAATAAATTCTTATAAAAATTCTTTACAGGTTTGGATGTTTCTCACGTTGACAGCTACTTGGAGCAGTCGGCAGGATTTTGAAGAAGGTGGTCCCCAGGACCACCCTGTTGACTCAGGCCCAGTGCGAGGTACAAGCAAAGGCCCACTGGCTCCCCTCTTCACCTCCGGTGAACTTGATTGAGTTTTCTCTTGGAATCCTGGGCCTCCTTGCTTTCGGTAGTGGATCCTGACTTAATTTGAGTTGTTCTTTGAAAATCTTTGAAGTTGATAAAGGTCAAGACAGCCCAGGGAAAAAAGAAATAATGGGGGGCTGCTTTTAATTTTAGCCTTTTAATTGGATTACTTACTGAGAGTCTGAACAGAATCTTTGCTGGTTAAATGAGAGATTGAACTTTTTTTTTTTTAAATTGGGGAATATTGGGGAACAGTGTGTTTTTCCAGGACCCATCAGCTCCATGTCAAGTCGTTGTTTTTCAATCTAGTTGTGTGCAGCTCAGCTCAAAGTCAAGTCGTTGTTTTCAATCTAGTTGTGGAGGGCACAGCTCACTGGCCCATGTGGGACTCCAACCGCCGACCTTGGTGTTACAGTACCACACTCTAACCAACTGCGCCAACCAGCCACCCAAGACTGAACTCTCTTTAGCTCCAAAAAAGAAAGGACATTTTCTTCCCTAACCTGAATAGCCAATGGGTGTAGGGAGCAGGCTGTAAGCTGACAAGGGCCTTGCAGCCTCAAGGTCACTCCCATGGGAAGCCTCGCCTCAACATCTTCCCAGAAAGTACAAGATAACACTAATGCAGCCACAGACACACAAACTTGCCAATTCACAAAACAGTATGTTCTACTGATACCTGCTTGTTCTGCTAATACTTGCTTGTATAGACAATTGTTCTAAGACTGTATATAAACCGTGTGTGAAACAAAGACTGTGCCACTGCTCCGCCATCCGTGGGTGGTGGACCTCCCGATCCCAGCTTTCCTGTCTCCGTGTCTCCTCGCCCTTCCCCCTCAGGCCGAGCCCTCCTGGCCGTGCAGGCCATGGCAAATGGGGTGATGATAGTTGTTTCGGAGTAGCAGAGATAGATGCCACGAGCAGTCCACTGTGGTAATACAGCATATCCCAGAGAAACTGGTGGGAGCCACGGGGAGAATGGCAGGGCACTCTGGAGTGGATTCACCCAAGAAAGGGGTGTGTGCCTGGGAAAGTGCCACAGTTCTGGTTACGTCCAGTAAGCTTTCACTGGCTTTTGCTCTGGTATTCTTGGGTGACTAAGAATCTTTGGGGGGTTGCCTGAATTTCCTTTAGGGCATGAAGGAGTCCTATAGGGATATTTACCACATTTGGCTTGTTTGGAGATAGGCACGTAAAGGCTAGTTCTCCCTAGAATTTTGTTCAGATTTTACAGATCTTAAGGGAAAAACTAAAATTGATGTGGGAGATTGTGTCTCTGAGGTTGACAAGCCCAAGGAGAGTCAGCCTCCCATTAATACTAAGATGGCTAAGACAAGGATCCTTTGATACTTTTAAATTAATCTTTGTGCACACAATTAGAAAAGGCAGCTATAAAATTAAGCAGACTGAATGGAAAACATATATTTAGACAGTTTATTGAAACTTTAAAAAGAGGATTTGGATAAATGGATCACCCTATGATGTGATTTACGTGTCGACCCAATTCTTTGAGGTATTAAAAGTGGCTGTCCTTATGTTAAAAGGGGAAAGGTCATTTGGAACTTGACTTGTCAAGGACAGATATAAATTGTAAATGCCTCCAAAACAAAATCTGAATCCAACTGGTCTCTTATAAACTAGTGAGTTTTTCTCATGGCTAAAAGGTCTCTGTGTCTATCTATGTGTGTCTACATATGTATTTTGTAAATGTGAGATAATTTTATACCTCTGGATGGTATTGTTAAAATTAATTGAAAGACAAGTGCTTCTAAGGATTGGATATGCTAAAATTCTCAGATATATAGAAACTAACTCAAAGGCTTTTCAAGATCTAAGATTAATCTTTGGTAGATAAAAGTTAGTTTAAGTGCATTTGTTCAAGTAGAAGTTATTGATATTAAATGTAATATATTTTACCCGTGTTTACAAAAATAAGTCCACGTTAATAGCTAACTGACTTTTGATGTCTATGAAATATGTTTTTAGAGGTTATAAAATGTTTTCATCAATTTGCCAAATGAAAGAATGCTAATTGCTTACTTCTTAGTTTTCATTAGAAATTGAGGTTTTAAGGGTTAAAATCTCAATATAGGTAGGAATAACTTTGCTGTGTTCTAGAAAGGCCCCTGGAACACCTCAAAAGAGTTGTCTTTTATGTTAAACTGCATAGGAACTATTCTAAAATAAGTGATAAAAAAACTTCTACAGTATATTGTATGGGTAAACAATGGGTGTAAATTAAATGAATAGTTGGGGCTATGGGAAACCCAGCACAATTGCTTGGTTCTTTCAGGCTCCCTGGCTAACCCCATTTTTCAGTTTTTGTATTCCCTCATGCATCATCGTGCATTTAAGTTGGTCTTAAATTAGACGAAGGAACTTACAAGCTGACATTATTAAAAGGAGACATCTCACACTATTGCCAAATGTTAATAAAATAACTTCAATAAAATGCCAAGTTGGTATCTGCCTCCTTTCACAGTGAGCTCCCAAGAGACAAAGACTTTGAATATCATTGACTGGCACCTGGAGATATTGTTTACTGGAAAAGACATCAAATAAAAGATACTTTCCAACTCTGTTGGAAGGGAACTTATCAGGTCCTAACTACAAATGGACATCTACCTCTGTCTCCAACACTCACCTCCACCTGTAATAGACATCAAAGACTCAGCAGCAGATGAGAAGCTGCTGACATCAGAGGTAGACAGCTACTCCAAGAAATCCACAAGGCTGGTATACCTACAAATTGATGTTGAACTCAGAAACCATTTTGTCTTTACCTGTCTGCTAGTAATATCAGTCATAATAATAGTTATACCTATTCTTTGGGTTTTCCTATATAGTCCAGCTGTTTATGACTACTGAAGATGCATAACAATTAACACTCTTTTTATGGCTTATGTAAATGTTATACTAAATGCAAAATACAGAAATATGAGACAGACTTCCAAACTCAGATCATGGTAGTTTCCACTTACTTCCTCTAAAAACAAAAAGGCCTGCTCCTCCGGTTTTGTGGTAGACTTTTCCTCTTACTGCTGATTGCCACACAAGCCCTGGAAACCAACTTCTTGTCCAGCCCCTAAGTTGGTCCATTTCTATCCCTCATAAATCTGGTCTGTAAATACCACCTTGAATCCTATGGTTTGCTGATGTTGAGGAAATGATATCTGTTACTACCTCCAGGGGAGCAGTCCCACCACATGAAGGATAGCAAATAGCATGACAATGCCTGTCACCGGGAGTAGCAGTCTCAGGATGTCAACACATTCTATAGTGGGTGTTGGAGTTGCCAAGAAAGACATTACTTCCAGAGGCACTGGTTGGAACAATGCTGCACTCACACAGAGAAGAGACAAAGCAAGATCAGTTTCAGCAGTGGGCATTGGTCCCCCACGGCTAGTGGTACCCTTACTATCTTATGTGGGAATCTATTTCCGTGTTTCCGACTCCTTTGTTCTGATTAAATACAGCACCTAGCCAACCTCACTATTATATCCCGCCAGGAATGGAGCCCTTCGCCTGCAGCATAAGAGGGGTGCACATAGCTCATCACTCACATAAGGATAGACATATATCTTACTTCTGTTGAGTACTTGTATATAAGTGAGAGTGGAATTGCTGGGTTATATGGTAACCCTATGTGTAACTTTGAAGAAATTGCCACAGTTTTCCAAAGTGACTGTGCCATTTTACATCCCCACCAGCAGTGTATGAGGGTTCTAATTTTTCCACATCTTCCTCAACATTTGTTATCTGTCTTTTGTATTACAGCCACACTAATGGGTGTGAAGTGGTATCTCATTGTGGTTTTGATTTGCGTTTCCCTGATGATTTCGAACATCTTTCCATGTGCTTATTGGCCATTTTTATATCTTCTTTGGAGAAATATCCAGATTGTTTGCCTATTTTTTCATGTGTTATTTGTTGTTACTTACTTGTAATAGTTCTAAAAATATTCTGGATACATGTCCCTTATCAGGTATAAGATTTGCAAACATTTTCTCCCATTCTGTAGATCATCTTTTTACTTTCTTGATGGTTTCTTTGACATACAAAGTTTTAAATTTTAAAGATGTCCAGTCTATGTATTTTTTCTTTTGTCCCTTGTGCTTTTAGTGTTATAGCTAAGAAAGCATTGCCAAATCCAAGCTCACAAAGATTCACATCTATGTTTTCTTCTAAGACTTTTACAGCTTAAGCACTTACATTTAGGTCTTTGGTTCATTCTGAGTTAAAAGGTCAATTCTGAGTTTTCTGTATGGTATGAAGTAGGGGTCCAACTTCATTTTTATGCATATAAGTATCCAGTTATCCCAGCACTATTTGTTGACTATTCTTTCCCCAGTGAATAGTTTTGGCACTCTTGTCACAAATCAATTGACAATAAATACGAGAGTTCATTTCTGGAGTTTCAATTCTATTCCAAATCTGTCTGATGCCAGTACTACATATCTATACGTCTTGATTACTGTAGCTTTGTAGTAAGCTTTGAAGTCAGGAAGTAGGAGCCCTCCAACTTTGTTTTTAAATATTGTTTTGGCTACACTGAGGTCCTTAAATTTTATACAAATTTTATCATCAAATTGTCTAATTTTGCCAAGAAGTTAGTTGGGATTTTGATAGGGGTTGTGTTGAATCTGTAGATCAAATTGGGGGAGTAATGCCATGGTAACAATATTTAGTCTTCCAATCCACAAAGATGGAATGTCACCCTTTCCTCTTAACATGAGCCCTGACTGCAGGTAGAGTTGGGCTAGGCTGGGCCTAGGAATGGGGGCAGCTCGACAAGTTTCTAGAGTCTAGGGCCCAGGTCATTAAGGCCCTTCTTTCCTCTTCCTCCTCCCACTTCCACCTCCCCTCCCTTCCAACCCCTTAATTGCTACCCTTACCACTGTTGCCAAGTAAGGAGCATGAGGCCTTTCACCTCCTCTTGCCCCACAAAACCAGAAAGTTGTCTTTATATTTTAGAGGTCTCTGGTACTCGCAGCCACCACCGCATAGGTAGGATCCCACAAATCGCAGCGACAGGTGAGGACTGCTTCAAGGCGCAGCGCTCTGATCACCATGGGCTTCCCAGTCCCTGAGGAAGATGGTTCGAGTGTGTTGCCTTCTGCCGGAAGTGGGCAGCATCACCATGGGGACCGATGACGCCGAAACTAGCTACTTCCTCTTGGCCCTGAAAAGCTGAGTCTGCGCGATTCTCTCCTCCAATCTGGCCACTCCAGCTGGAATTTTACGGGTTCTGCCTGGAAGGCAAATTAAATCCAGTACGTCTTTCCTCTTGGAAAAGTCAAGGTCTAAATACAACTGTAATTTATGCACCTGGAATCCACTGATTTGTTTTCTGGTCCTAAAATTTTGCCTTATCCAAAATGTCATATAAAAGTAACCCTTTACATAGGTATTTTTTACTTGGATTAATGCTTTTGAAATTTATCCAAGTTATTGCATGTATCCATAGCGCCTTCTTTTTAATTGTGGTCGTGTTCTTTGTATGAATGTCCCTTATTTTATCTATCTGTTGAAAGACATTTAGGTTGTTTTCAGTTTGGGTTATGAATAAAAGTACTATAAATAATTGCTTAAAATTTTTTTTCTGTGAACATAAACTTTCATTTTTCTTGAGTAAATATCTAAGTGGGGTTGCAGGGTGATGTGGTAAGAGTAGGTTTAACTTTTTGAACTCCCAAACTTTTCCAAAGTGTCTGTACCAATTTCACCAGCAGTGTATTTTATTTCCCTCATTGTTTTTTTAAAACAACTTTATAGAAATATAATTCACATGTCATAAAATTCACCCATTTGCAGTTCACAATTCAATGATTTTTTAGTATACTCACAGTTGTGCAAAGATTACCATAATCAACTTTAGAACATTTTCATCACCTCAAGAGAGAAATTCTACCCATTAGCAATCACTCCTCAATTCCCCTCAACCTCCCCAGCCCAGGGTAATCACAAATCTACTTTTTGTTTCTATAGATTTGCTTCGGCTGGACATTTAATATTAATAGAATCACAACATGTAGTCTTTTGTGACTGGCTTGTTAGCATAGTTTCAAGGTTCATTTATGTGGTAGTATGTATTATTACTTCATTCCTTTAGATGACCAAATCATCGTTTGGATATACCACATTTTATTTATCCATTCATTCACTAGTGGACATTTGGGACATTTCCACTTTCTCGACAATTATGAATAACGTTGATATGAAGATTTGAATACAAGTTTTTGCATAGACATATGTTTTCAACACTCTTGGTTATATACTTAAGAATGGAATTGCTGGATCACATGATAACTCTGTTTAATTACTTGATGAAGTGGAAGGCTGTTTTCCAAAGTGGCTGCATCATTTTACATTGCCACCAATATGGGATAATTGTGACCACATGAGTGTTCCATCATGTGTACACATTGCTGGGGCTAAATTACTATCTCTGTAATTACATAAGTACAGACGGCGAGGTTTCTGGAGCACTGTACTGGCTAGACAGAAACAAAGGAATTCGGGTGCTTATACCAACAGTATTCAGCTCTATGCAGAACCTATCAACATTCTATGGCAAACAGCATCCCGTTGGTCTCCTTCCTAACAGCAGTCATCCATCCTTTCTCCAATTTCCAGGTCTCCAGGGTTAGTTGGGCCAAACAGCTCTCAGGGTTAAACTGATCACATAAAGCAGCCCTAGAAGACTGAGAGGGCTGAGACAGGCATGACACCCACAACTTCATCACATTCCACAGACCCTTCCAAGAGCTACGGTACCAGTTCCCCATCTCAGGCTGGTTATCTGCCAGCTCAGAGCCCAGAACTGCCTCCCAGCCATGTGTCTTTTCTGGGACACTCATGCCCTATCACAAGGAGACAGCCCTCCCAGGTGTCTGGGAGACTGAAGGGCCTTCAAAACCCCAAAAGCTGATTTTCCAGAGACATAAGTTATACATTAAAACTGACTGGTGGAGGATATTTCTTGGAGGTAGGGTAAGTGGTGAACTCATCTGTCAAATCTCCTTACTATGCACCAGAGCACATTTCACTCTTAACTGGAGTCCTGACTGCGGTCCAGTTTGGCGGGGTTGGGCCTGGGGGTGGGGATAGCTGGAGAAATCTCAGGGTCTCCGCAATTCCTGCGTTTTGCGCGAATGATCACCACGTTGGGAGCGGGGCCGTTCACCTCCCGCGGGACGATCTCAAACGGCTGGTTTTATATTTTTGTGCCCGGCGCTCATAAGGGATACCCGAGAGGTAGGAGAACGGAAGTGGGCTCGTCACCGTGGTAACCGAAGACGCCACGACTTCCGACTTCCGATTGGGGTAGAATTCCTGAGTGTGCGCAGTCTTCGCTGCATCATTGGTCACGCCCCAACTTCCGTTGCTCGCTCGCTCTCCCGTTCGGATGGAAAGGTGGAGACTCTCAGGAAATAGATTTTTTGTGAATACTACAACTCACGATGTAGTTGGAGAGATGGCACAAAATCAAACAATTTCAGTAATTTTAAAAATACCATTAAATAATAGAGGAATGCAAATTTTAGAAACGTCTGGAAGGAAATTGCCTGCAAAGGGAATTATTAAGCTAAATTTTGAACGATGATTCGGAATTATTCAGAGAGGATAAAAAAGGGTTTGTGAGCTGAAGGACATTCTAGACGGGAGAACAGCATGAACAAAGGCAGAGAGGTGTCACAGCATGCATGTTTTTGCAGGGTGGGGTTGGCACGCACAGAAGTGGCAGCCACCACAAACAGCTATGTTGCTGTGGGATCAACTGCCAGGCAACAGGGGTTGGTTGTTGAAGCAGAAGCCAGAACAATGGTGAACTGGACAAGTACGTCATGGTAAGGAACCTGGGCTTTTTGAAAATGCTAGGGAGCTTGTCGCCTCAATAAACTTTAAAGAATAAGAAATAAGAAAATGCTAAGGGAGCCATAATGGAAATTTTGTCAGGGATGCCTGCAGTTCTGCCACAGTCACCCTGCTCACCAGACCAGCATGTCTCAAGCCATTCCTGATCTGCTTCTCCTCCTGTCCCCTGGACTCTAATTCTGACCCTATTTCTCTAAGCAATAACAAATCTGAGTGTGATGGTTCATAAGAGGAGATTGTCAATTCCAATACAGAGGTCATGAACACCTACCTGTAAGGCATGCCAGGTAGAAGTGCAGGACCCGGAGCTGGGCAAGACCAGAAAAACACAATCTGGACAATCCAGACATTTCATGCTGGAGGATAAACAGTGTATCAGTGGAAGGTACAGGTATAGTGGACGCTGTATGCACCACCCTGATCCCACCGAGGGACATATTTTCCCAGCTGCAGGTAGTGTTGCTAGAAAACTCACCTAGAGGCTTTATTGAGAAGTCAAAGCAGACACCATTCAAAATGTTCAATGAAAACAATGCTAAAAGCAAATAATTGTATTTAATTGTATTGAATGATTTATCGATTGGCAGATCAGAGCTAAAAGCAAGTTTCGTTTTTAAAATCCTGGAGAAATTAAATACATAGTAAACAGAGGGCAGAAATTAATGGGCAAAATCCTGGACAAAGTGGGGAAGACTGGTCTTTGAGGATGACTGCCTCTTCCCTGAGAGTAGACGGGAGGAGGAAAGGGGGTTTAGCATTTCTAGGTTTGCCTCGGGAAGTCTGAAGATGTCTCAGTATATCTACAAATCTACTTCCTGTAGATAATATGTCTATATTATCTACATTAGTCTAAGACAATGGACTTGAAGGTTAGATTTAAGCTGGAGGTGAGACTGGAAGGCTAATGCTGTCCATATGCAGCTTGTCCTTTATCTTTTTATATATTTGGGCCCATTTGGTTGGGTGTATCTCAAACTATTTTAGTTGAATTGTCGTTTGTTTTAAATCTGAGAATCTTTCTATCAGACGGAAGACTATGTCCCTTTACTTGCATTGTTATAGTTTGCAAATCCACATCAGAAGTTGGTGTGAGATTCAGGGCTCAAGGAGCACTCAGATTTGGGTTGAATGAGGGAGGGTAATGCCGGGATGGGGGAGGAGGCAGGAGGTGTGCACCAGGGGACCGGTGCCATGGAGGTAGAACTGGGAAGTGACTAAGCCACGTGAGAATTACACACATTTTAGAGGCTACAGGCCTCTAGGAGAGGAAGGGATTGGATGTCCATCTTGTGTTTTCAAGGTGACTGACAGCTTCTTTTACTATTTTAATATGTAAAGTTATAGTTTCTAGGATTCAAGTGTACAATTTTGTGGCTTAAAGAACAAGTACTTACAACCTGGGTTTGATTCTAGATTCTACCAACACTAGATGTTTGAGGCTGGGAAAGTTCATCTCTTTTGAGTCTCAGCTTTCCAATTTGTAAAAATGGGCAAAATCAATGTCTTCCTAAAAAGACTGTTTGGAGGATTAAATAAACTGTGTCCATAGGAAGAAGTTCCTTTCCTTCTTTATTCACGTTACATTTTCAATTGCTGTCTCCCAGTTACTTAGAGACACTGCCAGGTCTCACCCAAAAGCCATTTACTATTTAAGAAGATGGCTTGTTTAGGTTATTTGTGGCGGCTCCAGTTCTAGCCCCAGCCCCAAGCCCAGCTCTTCCACCCCTAACATCCAAACTTCTTATCACACTCAGGCTTCTGAGATTTGCACCAGTTGGAGAAGACACCAGCTTCCTCCTCTCTCTTCCTTTCTGCTTACTTCATCTATAAGCTCCAAGTACTCAACAGGCCTGGCGCTCTGGTTTGGTCGTAGGTTTCTCCAGTTCCTACGACTCCTACACAAGCCCTGGCCATCGCTCTCTGGTCCAGCCTGAGCACATCAGTGTTGTCCCTCATTGAGCCGGTCTCTATGAATCACCTTGAATCCTACAGTCTGCAGAAGCCTCCAGTCTACTGGTTTCTAGTTCCAGGTTTTTTAAGGTCCTTGGACCTAGGGAAGAGGGAGCAGTTCTGTATGTTGAATGAGGTTTGCGACGTGCAAAATGGAGCATCACAAAACCATTTCCTACTATTTTGTGTTGGCCATCCATTTCCCCTTAACTATTTCTTCTCTCTTCTCTCTTCTAAAATCTTCCATTACAAACAACATAGCACATCATTACCTTCTGCTATATGTAATGATTTCTCATACATGGGGAAGTTGTTTCCCTACTTAGATTTTAAGCTCCCTGAAGGCAGGAATCCTATGTTTCTTGAAGGGTAAACCTTCCAGAGCTTGTATTCACTGCTGTGTCTCCTAATGAGCTGTGCACACCGATGCATAATGACCAGCTCAGGACTCAGAACTCCTGCCACCCAGCTGTGTGCCCTTCGGTGACACCTGCTCCCCCTATTAAGGTGCCTTTCCAGGGTGTCTTTAGATGTAAAGACCTTTAAGATACCCAGGTTATGCTTCTTTAAATATAGATCTAAATATAGATCCTCATAAATATAAAGTGATGGATGGAGATTTGGTGATGTGGTGGGGGAGAGGCAACGATTATACTTCTTATATTTTCTCATCTTTAAATCTGAGCACAACACTCCAGAGCATGCTCTTTTCTTAGGTATATTCTAAGTGCTGGTCCAGGTGGACTAGACATGGCTGAGCGTGGGGGCCACTTAGAGTCCTGGAAACACATTGCCCACCTGCACTTACTATGATCACCATGTAAGGAGTGATCACTTTGCCTCTCGCTGTCTGCTGCCCGTGTCTGTTGTGAAGGGGGAATCCCATGATGGAAGCAACCTGCAGAGCAAGTGATCCACTTCTAGCACAGGGGTCTGGTTGCCCTGGTGTGTGTGTATCCTGTCAGAGGTAGAGGGAAGTCTCACAGTCATCATGGGAACCCAGGACTCAGGAACGGGTGACTTCTTCCTGGCGAGGAGGAGCTGAGTCTGCACAGTCTTCACCTTGTTTTCACTACTCCCCCCACTTCACCACTAGAGGCAGGCTGAGAGCCTCTTTAACCTTTAAAAAGAAAAGTCAAGAGTCTAATTACAATCCCTTTATAACCTGCAGTTTATACACTATAGCAACTGTTAGGTCCTAGGTAGATCATGTCTAGTTTAAAAACAATGCAGGTTAGGGCTTTCATATCACCCAAGGATGCTTTTGTTATTTTGGTATTTATTGTACCAGCTTAAGTTGGGGATATGCGGGCAGAAGTGCCCTTCTGGAAGCAAGCAGGAGAGAACTAGGGTCGGGGTGGCGGCCATGGTTCCCTGCCTCCAGGTCCTGCAGTAGCGGCATCCGTGACCCTCACCGGGTCCCCTCCTCTGCACGTTGTACCTCCACTGTGGCACAGGCAGGAGGGGCCCCAACCAGACACCGTGGGCACTACAAGAGCTTATCATCCCTCAAAAGAGCGCTCCAAAAGTCGGGTCCCGTGTGGGGTCTACCGCCTGATGGAGATGTATCCAACCGCGGAATCCACTTCCGGGAGGATGGGTTTCCGTGACGGAAATCCTACAAATCCTGGGCGGAAGCGGATATGGGAGGGGCTTTGGCTCCGCACCAGGAGACTCGGCTGTCCCCGAGCCAGGCACTGTCCCAGGAAGATCCCTGCAGTCGCTGCCCACGGCCAGGGTGGCTCTCAGTGAAGACCTGGGGTCCCGGTGGGGAATGAATGCCTTCCTCAGCCGGGATCCGCAGCTGGCTACCGGCTGCCCTTCACCTTCGCCGGGAAACCCGGGCGCAGCGGGAAGAGTCCGCAGCCAAGCGGCTCCCACCCCGCGGGACGGATGAAATGACTGGACTTCTGCCTCCATGTGGGGAGAGGCAGATGGCAGAGCCAGGGTCTAGCCGGCTCATGCCTGGGGACAGGTGAAAGGAGGAGCGATCCCAGGTGGGAACAGGGTTGACCTTACAGAAACCAGAAAGGCATCATGGGCCTCAGGGGACCATGACACAAGGACGAACGCGAGGCTGAGAAAACTCGTCTCACAGGGAGCACACTAGAGCAAGGGGTCTGCATCACCAGCCCCCTTTCTCTGGCAGGTGACCTGAGGCCAAAGACCTCACAAAAACACTACACATCAATATCCCTTAAAAATATAGCTACAAAATGTCCTCAACAAAATGCTAGGAAACTGAATCAAACTGCATATTTAAAATGTTATACACCATGACCAAGTGAGATTTATTCCAAGAATGCAACGGTAGTTCAACAAAAGAATTTCAACCAATTTAATAGAACGAAGGAAAAAAAATGATCATCTCAATTGATGAAGAAAAACCTTTGACAAAATCTAACACATTTTCATGGTAAAAACACCCAGAAAACTAGGAGGGAACTTCCTCAGCATGATAACGGCTATAATGAAAAATTCATAGCTAACACATATAAATAATGAAAGACTGAAAGCTTTCTTATGATCAGGAACAAGACAAGAATGGCCAGTCTCAGCACTACTATTCAACAGTGTACCAGAGGTTCTAGCCAGAGCAATTAGGCAAGAAAAAGGAATAAAAGGCATCCAAATTAGAAAGGAAGAAGGAAAGCTATCTCTACTCTTAGATGACATGATCATATATATATATATATATATATATATATATATATATATATATATATATAAAATATGTAATATATAATATATATTTATATATAAATGTATATATATATTTATATATATGTAATTCCAAAGAATAAAAAACAAACCCTACTAGAGCTAATAAACAAATTCAATTAAGTTGTAAGGTACAAGGTACAAGATCAACTTTTTAACCTGATAAAACCATCTGTAAAAAAAAAATGATAGGGCGGCCAATTAATTCAGTTGGTTAGAGCACGGTGCTCTTAACAACAAGGTTGCCGGTTCGATCCCCACATATGCCACTGTGAGCTGTGCCCTCCACAACTAGATTAGGACAACTCCTTGACTTGGAGCTGATGGGTCCTGGAAAAACACAAATAAATAAAAGTTTTAAAAAAATGATAGCTAACATCTCACTTAAATAGTGAAAGACTGAATGCTTTCTCCTTAAGATTGTGAATAATACAAGGATGTCCCTGTTGGGAAAAGCAGTCATGTGTAGCTTCTCGCCTCTTGGGCCTTGAACATTTCCTTGCAAAGAGATAAAGAGCCCTCACAGCCCACGCTGGGCATATCTCTTTGTTTGCGGATATCTTTTCCTATTCCAGGCTTAATGTATACTTCTTTGTTCTGAGTGTGTCATATTCACAGCCAACCCCAATGCTACATCTATTCCTGGAGGGGAGGGGATGAGGTCCTTGGCCTGCAGCACATGAGGGGTGCATGCAGACCATTTCCTTGTGTCCGCTGCAGAGCAAGCCCTGCAGGGCAAAAAGCTAATCTTGCTCTGTCTCTTCTCTATGTGACTAAAGCATTGTTCCATCCAGTGGAACAATGTGAGTCATGTCTTTCTTGGCTACCCCAACATCTGCAAACCATGAGGTCAGGTGACATGGCATACTTGGATTGCTGCTCCTAGGCAACAGATGTCACGTGATCGACATCTTCTCTCACCATTCCTGTTCAACATGCTATTTATGTCCTATTCAGTAAAATGAGACCCCTCCCCCCAAAAGTAAAAGGCATACCTGTTGGGAAAAAAAAGAAATAAAACTCCCCCTATTCTCAAACAACATAATTTTCTACATAGAAAATCCCAAGGAACCTTAAAAACAAAGAAAGAAACAAAAAAAAAAAAAAACAGCTCCTAGAACTTATAAGCAGTTTAGTAATGTCACAGGATAAAGGGCCAACACACAAAATTAATCATGTCTATACAGACATCATATCAACTTGAAACCAAAAAATTTTAAATAATACCATTTACAATAACTCCAAAATGATGAAATATATAGGTATAAGTCTAACAAAATATGTGCTGTATCTGTATGCTTAAATCTACAAAATACTAATGAGAAAAATCAAAGAAGATCTAATTAAAAGACAAGACATGTCAAATACATGGATTGGACGAGTCAATATATTTAAGGCATCAATCATCTCAAAGTTGAGCTACAGATATAACACACTTCTAGTCAAAATATTATTTTTGGTGTACATACACACAAGTTGCTTTTTAAATTTGTATGGAAACAATGGAATTAGAATAGCCAAAGCGAATTTTAAAAGAAGAAATTTGGCAGATTCACATGCCTTTAAGACATAAAACTACAGTAATCAAGACAGTATTGTATTAGTGAAGGGATAAACAAACTTCAATGCAACCGAATAGAAAGTCCAGAAACAGACTCGCTCAAATATGGCCAATTGGTTTTTTGCACAGATACAAAGGCAATTCAATGGAGATAGTATTTTTCAACAAATGATGTTGAACAGTTGGATATCCACATGCAAAAAAAAAAATGAACCTCAACCCCAACCTCACACCTGTACTTAGTCCTCAGGATCGGGACCTGGACCTGTTTATTTCTGACAGGTGGAATAATGAGAGTTTCCATTTTATTCTTTATACTTTTCAGTGTTGTTCAAATTTTCAATGACAAATATGTTCTCCTTTAATAATAAAAAAGCGAGTGTTAAAAAAGAAGATAGTGAAGTTTAGCTTCATCAACTTTTAGATCAGGTGGACTTCCTATCTGGGGCCACATACCCGAGTTTGCATTTTGTTTTGCTGGTACTCTCAAGAAAAACGGTGCTGCCCTGCCATCTGGTGGCTACATGGCAAGAGATCCTTCCAACCAGCACTTCAATAAAGAAAAAATCTGTTTTATCAAGTCTGAAGAAGACCACAGATATACAGTGTTCTCGGGAAAACTTTGATTTGCTCGGAGTCTCCAACTGTAATATTGGATTTGTCTATTTTTCTTGCATTTTTATCAGTTTTTGCCTCACATATTTTGATGCTCTGTTGTTAAGTGCATACATGCTTAGGATTGCATGTCTTCTTGAAGAATGACCCTTCTATAATTACTGTCTTTCCCCCAAAATAAGACCTAGCTGGACAATCAGCTCTAATGTGTCTTTTGGAGCAAAAACTGGGTATTGTATTATATTGTATTATACCCAGTCTTATAGTAAAATAAGACCGGGTCTTATATTAATTTTTGTTCCAAAAGACGCATTAGAGCTGATTGTCCGGCTAGGTCTTATTTTCGGGGAAATAGGGTATGTAGTGTTTCCGTTTACCCCTGATAATTTTCCTTGTTCTAAAGTCTACTATGTCCAAAATAAATACAGCTACTTCAGCTTTCTTTTGATTAGTATCATTACTGTGTATCGGTCTCCATCCCTTTACTTTTAGTCTATCAGTTTCTTTATATTTAAAGTGGTTTTCTTATAGAGAACATATCGTTGGATCTTGGCCTTATATTCTTTTTAAATCCACTCTGACAATCTCTTGTCTTTTAATTGTTGTAATTAGACCATTCACATTTAAAGTGATTATTGATACAGTAGTCCCCCTTATCTGCAGGGGATATATTCCAAGACCCAGTGGATGCCTGAAACTGCAGATGGTACCAAACCCTATGTCTGCTGTTTTTTCCTATACATACATAGGTATGGTAACATTTTATGAAATTTAATTTATAAATTAGGCACAGTAAGATTAAAAACAATGAAATAAAATAGAATTACAATATACAGTAATAAAAGTTATGTCAGTCAGAACACATTTTCTGTTTATGTCTTCCACCCACAAATTTAATGCTTTTTCCATCTTAATTAAGCACTTATCACACACGGTGGCTGTAACTTTTGCGATTTGAGGTGTGACAGCAAAACTAGCACAAATTTCTTTTTCCTTCACCACAGTTTCACAGATAAATTGTTCTTACCGTAGATATTAGCAACATCAGCATAGTTTTTTTTCTTTCTTTTAGTCAAGAACTGTCACCTTTTCACTTTAAGGAAGCATTTTACAGCTTCTCTTTGGCATATCCGAATTGCCATCGTCACTACTCTTGGGTCATTAATAAGTAAAATAAGGGTTACCTGAACACAGGCATTGTGATACAGCAACAGTTGATTTGATAACCGAGGTGTCTAAGATACTAAGTGACTAACTGGCAGGGAGTGCCTACAGCGTGGAGACGCTGGACCAAGGGATGATTCACGTAGGGCGGGATAGGGCGGTGTGGGAAGGCCTGAGAGTTCATCACGGCTGCTCAAAACGGCAGCTCTGCAAAATGATTTCAGGTATGGCGATGTGGTTAGGAGCCAGGTCATGCTCTGCCTCTCCTCTCTGCTCCACAATCTTCTCTTCCCATCTTTGACATCAGTTTTTAAAGTTTATTACCTTACATTATCTCTGTTTCTTTGTTGGCAATTATTAGTGATGGGGGCGGAGGGACAGAGTGTTTTTTTAAAACAAACAAATAAACTTATTTTGGGTGTATTTTGTTAAGTAGGGGAAGGAAAATCTGTGGGACAGTCTTAATTCTCCTTTCTAACTTAAAAGTCTATTAATCTCTACCTAGTCATATTTTTATTTTAAAAGCAGACTACAGGAAGCGGAAAATATGTTTCACAAGAAAAAGAACCTAATGCTTTGAGTTGGAAGTGATCTCAGAAGTCCTACTTCTCAAAATCAGAGACTTGAGTGGTATTCTTACAAAAGGTTCTCCTGATGTTTTTTGGTGTAGGTTTACATGAGGGAGAGGGAGAGGGAAAGAGAGAGAGAGAAAGGAATAATGAACACTTACTAGTGCTTACACAATAGTTGCCATTTCGGTAACTTCCCTTCCTGCCTCTAATCATACAACACACCTCTGGGCCTTTAAGGGAGCCTGGTGGCACACATATTGGAGCTCTGACTATAACACTAGAAAATTGTACACCAGATAAAAACTCAATAAAATGAGAGAGTACTAGGGGAAAAGTGTAAGTTTTTTTCTTTTATCCTTTCCTTTCTGGATATATATATATATATATATATATACACACACACACACACACACACACACACACATATATATACACACACACATATATATGTGTATATATATATATATATATATGTATACATATATATATATATATATATATATATATATATATATATATATATATATCCACCAGAGCTATAAATCATTTTAGGGTATGAGACATTGTAAACGCAAGTTTAATTTTCTGGGATGATTCCCCTCCACTGCTATAACAGCTAATGAGAATTGAGAAATAATCCCTGTGAGAACCGTATTACAAGTGAATGCCTTGGATTTTAATTTTAAAATAACTTTGAAAAGTAGCTTTTAAGAACAAGCCAAAGGAGTGTAGTTTAGTAGGAAATGGAAAAACATAATCTGCCTTGGATGTTATGACTCCCCAAAGGGTCAGACCTATCCCATGTGATCAGTGAGGCATCTCAGAATGGGCCCCATCTCTTACAGCGGGCGTTGTAAAGACCAGTCAGCACCAGAGAGCTACGAACTGTCCTCAGACTTATTGAACCAACTGGTCACTAGTCATTGCTCAAAACCAGAAAAATAAATATTTCCCAAGCTGCCCAGAAACGCAGAGTCCAGCTGCTTAATCATTGATCATTATTTTATAATAGGCACGTAGTTAATTCTGACTTGTGTACATCCAGAAGTTAAACTTGACACCTAGCTTCAAGAAAAAGAGAGATACTAAAAGTACAAATAAAGTCTTTTCTGTCAAAGTCAGTTGGGTGTCAAAAACTTGGAGTTCATAAGTAATCTAGAGTTAGTCATGTAATATCCATGACACGGGGACTTAAACAATAATGGAAAACTTCAGGCTCAGAAAGACAAAATATGGGAGCAAATGACCCCTTACTTCTGAGAAGTAGAGCATCCTGGTGAGGGGGACAGGCTCTGAGGGGATTTGGCATTTTTTGATTTGTGCGAGTTAATTATAAATCTCAGTTTCCTCATCTGTAAAGTGCAGATCATGATTTTAAGTGTTAACTATGCATAGTGCCAAGTGGGTACTAGACTATCAGAGGGATCACTTCTTAAATTATATAAATGTCAAACCACTATGCTGTACACCTGAAATTAATATAAAATAATATTGCATGTCAAAATAAATAAATGAAAAAAAGAAAAAATAATTGTAAGTATTCATAAGTTTATTATTATACAAAGATTAAACAGGATAACACATGTAAAATACCTGGATTAGAGTAAGTATCCAATAAATATTAACTGATGTTATTATTTTCCCCTGAAGACCAGAGTTTATATTATTTTCACTCTTGCTCATATTTCTGCAAGGAACAGTTTAGCAATTTCTTACATCTTAGTGTTTTCATTTTTACCCTTTTGTATATATGTGGTTATAACCCTGAAGAAGATATGTCTTTGTTTTTGTTTCATTTTTACCTCCCCCCAACACATCTCTCTGTCTCCTTCGTCTCATAAAAGCAGTTAGATTTTCCTTTTAGAAACCACCTCTATTTTAGTCTGAGTCCTCCAGTTTTGGGTAGAGGTGATCTGGCCTCCAGCTCCAGGGTGTCTACTCAATCAGACCATTCCATCCCTCTGAATAGATAGATTGGTGTAGGAGCGGCTCAAGTCAGGCCAATGAGCTGCAATCCTGGGGCTTTTCCTATATCTCCTAGGAAAGCAAGAACTGACTGCTAACCTATATAAGTTTGGAGGTACCAGAAGTCACCATGGGGAAATGACAGCCTGAGAATGGAATTAACACAGAGGAATGCAGAACTGAGAGATGGAGATGGCTTCCTAATAGTACATTTGAGTACCTATGTCCAATTGTAACTAGACACGCACACGCACACACAACACATACTTTACGTTTTATAAGACAATAAAGTCTGTTTTGTTTTGTTTTTGCTTGCTTAAGTCAGTTTGAATGGCGTTTCTGTCATTGCAATGAAAGGAGTCCTGACAAATAAACCAGTCCTAGAAAGAAATATGAAGTGAGCAGCGTGATCCAATTGCTTATTTCTGTATTTTTCCCACATTCCCCCCCCCCTTGTATTTAGTGCCTTTTTGCTCTCTTCTTCCTATTTATTTTTTCATGGGAAATAATCTTATAATGTTTGTCCTAGATGCTGAGTGGTGAATTTCTATTACTGTATTATTTTCCCTAAAATATTGACATTTTGAGCCTTACATTTAGTCCCATAATGAAAGACTTTGTTCCTGCTAACGGAATTTAGCTCTATATAAGTTTAAGAGACTTAAAAAATGTAGTAACCAAATAACAGAGTTGAAATCTTGTCTGGATTCTAATTCAAAGAAACCAACTGTTTTTAACAGAAATATTTTTTCAGGGGAAATTGAACATTGACTGGATATTTGTTACTCAGGAATAATTGTTAAAATATTTACCCCTAATAATACTAATATGGTATACTTTAAAGAGTTTCTATGTTTAGGAGATAAGTATGGAAATATTTTTAGATGAAAAGATACTGTGCTTAAGATTTGCTTCAAAATATTCCAGTAGGAGAGAAGGTACAGATGAAGCAAGATTTGCAATAAGTTAATAATGGTTGAAACTGGGTGATGGATTGGGCATGGGGTTCATTATACTATTCTTTCTAACTTTATGGGTTTGATTTCCATAATAAAAATTTTTTTAAGTAATAAGTAGAAATGGCTTAGGCTACTATTGCCTACCCAGAATCTATGCTCTCATTTTCCCTTACAAACTGAACCCCTATATTGTTGAGGATGCAATGTTAACCGTGCAGGTTAACTATTTTTTAATGATTTTTTTTTTCAGTCTCCCTCGTAGATGTGAGTGTCCAATGAAAAGCAGATAGAAGCCATTGGGTGTGGCTTCCAGGAAAACTTTCGAGATGCCAGCTCAGCTGACAGGTGAGCCTGTTACCCTTGCCTCTTCCTCTTTCTGCCGCCTGGGACAAACACCTGAGGGAGAAATTAGCAGGGTCATCTTGCACCACAGGCAACCTGAAGGTCAGAATGCATGATGCTTTTTGAAAGGTGGCACCAAAAGATGAAAGGAACCTGGATACTTGATGACTGTGGAGCTGCCACACCGGCTCTGGGATACTTTCCCCTTTGGTTCAACAGGGAGAATTAAAGTTTTTCTTACTGTAAATTTGTATTTGCCCTTACAAAGACTGTAAATTCCTCGAAGCCAGATCTTGTAGCCCACAGAAGTGGCTGCTTTTGGGAACTATCTGAGGTGTTTTAAAAAATATTAAGGCTTGGGCCCCACTTCCAGAGTGCCTGATTGCACTGATTTGGGGTACGGCCTACGCATTGGAACTTGTAAAGGCTGCCCCTGGTGATTCTGATTTGGAGACCTACCGGTGTAGCTCTCCATGTGATCCCCGGAGCGCTTCACTCCTGGCTGGGCATCGACCAGGACGGGCGACTGCCTGGGATGACCCGTGACGGGAGGGCGTAGGAGGAGCACCGGTTCAGGTAGCCTTTTGCTACGAAGCCGACCGAGCCTCGCCCCAGTCCTGCCCCTGCCCCGCCCAGCTGTGGTCCCGGAAGACGCGGGAACTCGGGCGGTCTCAGCCAGCGTCCCGAGAGCGCCTGTGTGCGCCTGCGCGAGCCCGTATCCCGGCGGGCAGTTTGAATTTCGTTCCGGGAGGGGTGTCTCGCGATCCCAGGCTTCTGGCCGAGACCAGGGTTTGCGTGGCTCGCGACTCGGCCCCGAGTGGGCTCTTTGCTTCCCGACCCGCGCAAAGGTAGGAGTCTGGTGCTGGGATCCTGCCCTGGGAAGCAAGCGGAAGGCATTGCCCGGGCGGGGCGGAGATGCAGGTCTTGAATTCCTCCGCTTGCCAGGATAGCGGGAATGGGTGCTTTAGGTGTTTTCACCTGTCCTCGGAGTGCACAGTAACTGATCGCTTTCCTTCCCTTCAGGCCTCTGCCACTTTATCGACCCCAAACAGTAAAGCCCCAGTCCTCCACAATAGAGGGGAAATGCTCACCTGGACTCGTTTCTTTGCACTTACTGTATTTTTTCCTTAAAATTTGTGTGTGAGTTGCGTTTGTAAAGAAAATACCAATGTTGTCTTTATATATAAATAGTTTATTTTGTCCCCTAAATCCTTAAAGAAGTGATAACAGGCTTATTCCCTGTACCCTGGTTTGGGATGCATTGACTACATAAGGCTCTAAGACAAGTCAGTACTAGACTTTGGTTAGAAACTGAATTTTGTAGAATTGAAAGAAAGAAATTGCTCTTGAGTTTTGTATTTTGAAGGAGATGTGATCTACTGGATAATAACCATTCTTGGATTTTGAAAGTGAACAGAAATTTGACTTTTCTTTTTTGGTAAATGTGTTTATATTTTTTTCTTCAGAGGCTTAAAGGATGGCCTCAGATCTGGAACAAATATCTGCTCATATTAATGAAAAGATTGGCAATATTAAAAAAATTCTGTCATTAAGGAGCTGTGGTAAGTAGCACATTTCACTGACATTGTACATACACAATACATTTTGAATTATATGGCTGGTTAACTGAATGTATCCTAGAAATATAATTTTAAGTTTCAAAGAGTGATTTTTTTAAAGTAGTCTGATGTCAATATTTTGAATATTGCAGAGAATACTAAAGAGTAAGTCACATTGAACCATAACCTGGATGATAATTAGATGTATTATGTTTTTCTGAGAAACATAAGGCACAGTAGTAAGATATGAAGGTTATATGGCATTTGTGGTTCTAGAACCAAATGGAGATACTAAAAAATAAGGGGTAAAAACAAAAGTGGAAGAGACCTAGCAAAGTAGAAGTAGCTCATAACCCATTTGATAGCCTGCTCTAGGGGACGCATATCACTATATATAACTAGAAAACACCTAATTGAAAATGAAATCAGTTTTTTAAACAGCCAGAAACTTGTAGGTTGTAACTATCTTCCAAAATATTTTAGGTGCTGAAAGAGGATGACGCAATGAAAGTGCAAAGAAACAAATGATCCTTGTCAAGTCTGGGAAAATGTTTACAAAAATGATGTGCTCCCTACCCTACCTAGGAGAGCTAAAGATTTATTGATAGCCAGCATTCCATCTGCTTTGAAAATTGTGTTGAACTTTTACTGTAGTTTATATTATGAATTGATAATTTAAAAATTTTTCAAATACGGAATTATAATGTTAGAATGCCCGTTCGAATTACGCATGTCCTCCTAGGCACTTTGATATTTTCCATCTCTTGTTGAGAACCTCTAATAAAGGAGTCTCATCCATTTTATAATTTGTGGTTAACATCCTCTGTGGAAAGGTAAAGCCGAAGAGACTGGATTCATCTCCACCATTCTCCTCATCTCACACATGAGGAAACCGAGACTCAGAAGTCAGGTGACTTGCCAGGTCCCCCAGCTCATGCGTAGTCTGTTGGGGCTACAGTTGCTGTGTCCTGATTCCCAGTCTAGTGCTCTACTTCTGTGCCTCTATTATTGAGAAATCTTAAAAGGACATTTAGATTTTTAATAATTACTCTTGTTTCTATTAATTCTAAATAAGATTCTCTTTCTGAAGGCGTGGTTACTCTTGGATAAAAAGATATAATTTGGAGACCTGTAGAACTATCACACCTTGAATTCAACTGACCCCACCAAAGCATGGCCAAAGCAGCCTGACCTATTAGATTACAATATGCTGGGTAACCATCATTTGTATGTGGGGAGAATAATTTTATCTGTTTGGCTCCATAGTCTATTTAATAAAGCCCAGTAATTTGTTTGCCTCTCTTTGTTTGGCTGCTGTAATTGACTAGCTCACTACTATCAAAAGTGGTGAATTTGCTCAACTGTTACATTATTATAAATCCGTAAAAAAGGCCCTAAAATTTAGGTGACTAAAAGTTACTTGAAATACCAGTGGACCCAACTAGTTATTTAACCCCCTGAAATCAATCTTAGTAGAGAGGTCAATACTCTCATTTACTTACTAATTTGTTTTAGTTGTTATGAACCTAGTGTCAAATGCAATTAGCATTGCTGTATTAGGTAGAATAATACACTGTTTCTCATGATGATGAGGAATAGTAGTTAACTTTTACTGAGTGCTTTGCTAGGTTCCAGACACAATGCCAACCCATCTTATATGTACTTTTTCACTTGTCTTCTCAGTAATCTTGAGGTAGGTGCTGAGGTCTCTGACTTCAGGAACTTCTGTTTCATTCTCCTGCCTCCATAATTTACAGACATGGTCAAATGGTGCTTTTACTTCTGCGTTTTCATTGTTTGGTTGCTAGAAGTGAAGATGGAAAGATTTAATTATGAGGATGCTTTGTACTTTTGATCTGCCCTTAAAAAAAATTTTTTTTTTTACTTCTTTTATTTCTAGAGAGGAGGAGACTGGTTTTCCCATCCTCAAATTTATGAAGCTAGAGAGAGGAGCCAGAAGGTGGGGTTAGGAGTATGAGAGCGTGCTACTTTATAAACTGGTGTTTGTTTCCGTCAGGCACCCAAGGTTACCACCCGCCTGTGACTTTTTATGTTACTTTCTCCACTTAGGAGTCGTTAATAATGTAGATAGTGTAAATATGAATCCCAAACCTCTATTACAAATTCTGAAGTGCAACTCTTCCCCCACCTCCCACACACACCTGAGGACCAGTCCGAAACACAAGCTTATATCTCCCTGGCCAGTGATTAGAATTTTTAGGTTTACACTTTCACTGAAAATGTATTCCATGAACAGGGGTCCTGCCTTCATTTGGGATTCTCACTTCCAACACCCTGTGCTTTGAAGTCCCAAAACCTTGGCTCTGATCGCCATTAAAACCAAATATATTAGGTTGCTGAGACTGACAACCTCTCTCCAGTTTCCCTCCAAACCTCCCAGATGAGGCTGCGGCAGCATCACCTCACACATAGTGCCCGGTCTGTGGTTCTCTCTTCAGGTTTGAACCCTTGGGAATTTACCTTATTCTCATGAAAGCTCAGCTATACTTGCAGAAGGGTGTTTATTTTATCTAGCATTTCTAGGTGTTCTATTATAGTGGAGGAATTTGCCAGAAATTCAGGAGACACTTTGTATTTAACCTCTCCCTTCTTTTCTATACTAGTACTTAGAAATGAGATTTTAGGGTTATCCATGGAGGCAGGTCCTAGGGCCTAAAACAATAGTTCTTTCTCTACCTCCAAGTGTCTCTCTAGGGTAAAGCTCTGTTCCAAGAGTTCAGTTGATCACATGTATGTTACTGCTTTTCTATACACTTTATTTTCCATTTTATCTTTGTTTATTAACAGGTCAAGAACCTAACCTGAAGACTGTGCTAAATAAAATAGGAGATGAGATCATAACAGTAAATGAACTTCTAAATAAATTGGAATTGGAAATTCAGTATCAAGAACAAACTAACACTTCACTCAAGGTAATGTTTTTCTAGTAAAGAAACAAAAAGGCAATAAATTCAAATTCCCTAATCACCAGGAATTCATAAGGGTTCTGTAAGTTTATTTCATTTTTAACTTTGTGAATTATTATTAATGGTATAAAGGGTTATTTGTGTTTTATTTTCCCAGCATAAAGGACTCCAGAGCTCCACAAGTTTGTTTGTTTGTTTGTTGTTTTTTTCATGCTGGCAGCCAGTGGAATTGAACTTTACTAAAAGGGAGGATTTCCTAAATAATTCTTGGTAGGTTTAATTTACACAAATGATACCCTGGTAGAGTGATGTGGAACAAATACCTGCCCTGGGATGAGGTGATGTGGATTCTCACCCTGGCTGCCCTTAGCACCCTCTGCCGTGCGGAGAGAGCCATTTCACTTCTTGGGATCTGAGGGTCCTCATTTGCAAAATAATGGGTCATGCTGAACTATTTTTCTTAGGTCCCTTCTATTCTGCATTTCTCAATTTCTATAAAATGTAATATAAAAATTCTTAAGTAAAGAGAAACTTGAGCCTTATCCACAGGCACGGTTTCCTCTAGATGAGCGTTCTAATTGACTTCAGCTGACAAAGTGCTTGTATACTTCCTGATAGTAAAATACTCAGTCAGTACCATTACTCCATCATGGTCTTAGAGCCATTGATGTGTTCAATGGGATTGAAGAATGTAGTCTTTACAGACCCTTTCAACCTTATAATCCGTAAGGTCTGTAACGATTTTTCAGCTACAGAATCGACATGATTATGCCTACCCTACTATTAGTTGAAATGAAATTGGTATCTATGAACATTGTGCTGCTCTTTAAAAGAAAGATGTCCTATAAATTCAAAACAGAAACCAATATTGATTTCAGTTCTAACCTGCCCAACAATGCCCAGGGTTAGGTATGGGTCCAGAGAATGTTCAACTCAGAACTGAAGGCTGTTTGGAATTTTTGTGTACGTTATGATGGAGAATCAGTTGACAGGAATCCAAAGGGGCAGAGTATTTTTCCTATTTACAGGAGTTCATAGCCTCAAGTTCTAGTGAAAGTTAAATAAAAACAAAATGAAAACAAATGATGATGATCCAGTAGAAATTTTCATTAAGCTGGACTATATGCGTGTCAGCAGGGGAAGTCGTTCCGAGCAGCACCTCATGTTTTCATTCCAGGCTTGCGTTATTATTACTCCGGTGCTGTTGTACTGATAACACTGGGGAACCTGTGCTAAATCAACAAAAGCGGTTTACCAGAATGGCAAACATAAATCTTTCATATATTTTTTAGTGGCTTCCCAAGGTTAAAGTATTTTAGAAAGACTTAAAATGTCAGTCCTGCCTGTTGTAATGTGATTATAACAATTGTTCTCTGAAAAAAATCCAGTAGAGAAAAATATATTGCCATCCAAAAACAGTTCTAGAAACCAAAGGGCTCTTTTTAAAAATATTGCTGCATCCAATGCTTTTTGACCCATTCTGTGTTCTGAACACTCACAGTTGTGATTGTGGCTCTCAGTTTTTCATGCCCTTTGTAACATCTTAAAACACACAGGGAGGACAGATGCTTATTTGTGAGCGTTTTTTAAATTTTAGGAACTCTGTGAATCTCTTGAAGAAGATTATAAAGATATGGAACATCTCAAAGAAAACATTCCTCCCCATTTGCCTCAAGTAACACCGAGAACCCAGAACTGGTAAGTGTATTGATAATTATTCTTGCTAGCTGGACTTATAAAACTACTAAAACAAGTACCTCAAATCTTTTTTGCTTTTTCCTGTGCTTAAACAGTTTTGTTAGTGATGAGCAGTTTTTTTGTCACTTATGCTAGAAATAATGTTTCCCCCATCTTTACCAGTTTCCTTATCCTAGTGTCTGAGGAAAATGTCACCCCTCTTTCCCAAGGGTGAGTCTCCTCTAGGCTCTTTTTTTCCACTTTTTCTCATTTCTTTCCCTTAGAGCAGAGTTTGTCACCCTCGGCTCTATTGACACGTTAGGCCAGGGAATTCTATGTTGTGAGAATAGGCTGTTTAGTAGCATCCCTCATCTCTACCGACTAGATATCAGTGGCACCCCCCACCTCCTCTATCCCCCATCCTCCGCATAGTTTGACAATGAAAAATGTCTCCAGACATGGCCATATGTCCTCTGGGGGGCAAAATCTCCCCTGACCCTTGAGAATCACTACCTTAGGGTAAAAATAAGCTTAATGAGCTTCTAATCTTAAAAATAACCAGAAGAACAAAAAAACACTTAGCTCTGCTTTCCCCCTCAAACTACTGTCAGTGAACAGACCTGCCTTCTGACCATTATTACTACCACACTTATGAAAGTGATTGCTTGAAGGTCACAGGAGGTCAAAAATCCCTCTTCAGCCCTAATTTTTCTTTTCATGTTTTATTTTGTTGTCCATCTTCTCGTTTTTGATATTCTGTTACTTGCACCACCACTGTGGTTTCTTAGTTGTCTCATCACTTCTCTGACTTGGCTGCCTCAGACCTATTTCTCAGACCTCCTTTAAATTACAGGTGTCTCCTAAAGCGCTGTTTTCTTCACTCTTGCTTAACACCACTGTTAATGCTCTCAAATAGCCAACTTCAGCCTCGATATAACATATAGTTCCGCTGTTCTAATTGCTCCTGGGAATTTGATGAATGAGCTGTTCTGTCATCCAGCTTTGCATGTCTGACTGAACTCACTGGTTCCTTGTTGCCCACCCATCCGTGCCTGTTGCTCTCATCATCCCATCATCTAGACAGACAGATGGCACCTTCAACCTGTTTCACTCTCTCATAACCCTCAGCCGTCCGATTTTCCTCTGCAGGGTTTTGTCTGTCCTGCCCTGCCTTCCGTTCTCATTGCCTGGCTCTGAATGCGATCTTCTATCTTTTGTATCTTTTATGATTTGGGATCTCCCATGTTTTGTCTTTCCAGTGTTTCTTCATCCTCATCTCTCCAGTCCTTTGCCACCAAAATTATATTTCTAGAAGGGGACTCCGAGTACGTAAAAACATTCCATGGCTGACTTAATTGTTGTAACTTTTAAAACGTATCATATATACAGAAAAGTGATTGAAGTATTATTTATGCAAATTAAAGAATAATAATAAAACCAACAATGTGTCCACCCACCAGATTAAGAAATAGGACATTACCTGTACCTTATAACACTTCTGTTGTAGACCCTCCCTCTGTCAAAGAGGTAATCATCCTAGCTTTTATGATAATCACACTTTTGCATGTGTGTTTCCATAAACAAAGTACTGTTTAAATTTTAAAAACCGAAAGGAAGGCATGAACCTTGCTGTGTAAGAAGAGTCACATTACTGCTGATAGTTGGGGGTCTCCAGAAGAAGTGAAGCTCAGCAGAGTCCCCGGCATGCTCAGAGGACCTTGGAATTTCCCTACAAGAAGAGAAAATTAGTGGGCAAGGTCATGAATGAATGCTAGGAACAGAGGTCATCATAGGATAACTGCCAAGGATATAGTGTGGGCTGGACATTGGACATCCAGCAGGAATATGGGCTGGGGGATAGGAGGAATTTTCTTCTCAAATCACTGGCCTGGCTTCAGCTTTCAGGGCTAGATCAAAGCAGAACTTTTCTGTAGATCGAAGTGGTTATTTTCAGCTGATACATATAGTAGGACATGGAGGAGAAATCAGGAGGATCCTTACTTAGCACATGGTCAAGACAAGGAAGTACAGGTAAGAATCAGCCAGCCTCACCACGGAGCCCCATGTAGGGATGATGGTACCATAGCATTGGGCATCTTCATCTTGACGACCCACAACATGGCCGTCTCCTCAATCCGGCCTGGTGGCCCTCAGTGTCTGCTCAGCTACTATCTTGGGTTCTCACTTCCCTGTCTTCCTTGGGGTTCCCATCACTTGCTCCTGGGTTGGCTCTGCTCTTTCCCTGATCCCGTTTCTTTTCTGCAGCAGTCAAGCCAGTATGGCGGCTTGCAGCCAGCAACAGGGGTCTATTCCTTCCCTGGCAGTTAAACAACCTAGAAGCTGCAGTCTATTTCTAGGCTTCCTTTGCTAGTGGGTTACAAGCTATGCATCTATTAGGCTTCTCACTGACTCCAGAAATTGGGCAGGACTGAATCCAAGGGTGACCCATGCACATTGCTGGCAACTCAAATGAATCTGTGACTGATGCTAGCAATCATCGGGATAAATTAGAAAAATAGAAGTATATGACTGATGTTTTCATGTCCGGAAATAGGGAAGTGAGGAAGAGAAGTTGATTAAAGGTTAAGATCAGTTCAACTTTGCACATACTGACTTGGACGAGCCAGTGGCATAACTGATGAAGATGTTTGGTATATGTACTATAGGCCCCATTTTTGGGGAAATACAATTATATGATTGAAGATTTGGGGGCTTCATTTCTCAGCATTCTCTTCACTATTCAGATCTTCATGAACAATAAGGGTCAGGGTAGGAAAAATGTTGGCTATAAAATTATTATAACCAGATGAATCATGTGTTTGATACCGATTATTTTCAGTTGGGAAAACTTTCTAGTATGCGGCAGCGTTCTGACAATTACCTGAACATCTGTGTATCTCAATTCCGTAGTGTGAGTGCATCCGACCTTGACTCTGAAGAACCAGTCAAAGTTGAGGAACCTGCATGTACAAAGAAGCCTCCTAAAGAAGTAAGAAATATTAAAGAAATGCCATTTATAACTTCTGATGAGTTTAATGGCATTCCTGCGTAAGTATTTAAGATAACTTTTAACGTTCAACTCTTTAATAATCAACATACATGATTGTTTAAATCATAACGCTTGATTATATTCATCATAATATCCTATGTTCAAATATTGATCTTTTCTGAAATAGTTTTACATTGTACTATGAAAATGCAGGAAATCTGTTGTTGAAAATGCTTAAAGTCATGTTTTTAACTCAGTTATAAAACCTCTTTTCATAGAAAGATTTAGAGGTGAGTCCGTTTATTGCGGAGTCCTCTCCAGGACCATTTTGTGATACAGATTTATTCAGTTACATTTTAGAAGTAGCCTCAGTTTCAATGTAATTTTAAAGAAAGTGTGTTGTATAGATTTGAGAATTAGAACGGTGTTGTATTTGTTTTTCCATTTATCCCTTAACTTATGCCACACACTTATTTGAGTCTGTGCTCTATTCTGGGTCCGGGGTCACTGATGAGAAAAATACAGGGATGAATAAGACAAGATACCTCCCTCAGAGGGAGGTCTGCTTTGCTCTTTACAGATGACAGTAATGGGAAACCAATTATGGAAATCCAAGTTTTTAAACTCCTAATTCCAGGGCTTTGCTTAACTTCTTGGCTTTATATTGTTACATTTTTCATTACTTTTTTATAATACATGTTGTTAGCAAATGTTTGTTAGAAAATAACTCATCTGTAATTCTACCATTCAAATAATTTTCTTCTAGATTTTATTTAATTTCACATATATAATTGGTTATTTCTGATTACTATTACAGCAATGTAGTTATACTATAAATGCAATTTACTTACTTTTTTACCATGAGTATTTTCCCATCATTAACTATTACTGTATTATAAACTTAGATTTTAATAGTTGTATGATAGTTCATCATATGGCGACCCTATAAGTTATTTAAGCATTCCTTTATTAAATACTTGGATTGACTTCATTCTTAGAAATAATGGAACAGTGAAATTGCTCTTAGAAAAATTTATTTTGTAATTCCTTATTTCCTTGAGATAGAGACCTAGGAGGAGAAACCCTGGGGCAAAGGGTGGAGTTATTTTACTTTCCTGAGAGTTGTTGCTGTTTGTTTTTTTAATTAATAAACTGCCTTGGAACAGTTTTAGGTTTATAGAAAAATTGCGCAGATAGTACAGAGTGTTCTCAGAGCGGAAAACAGTTCCTCCTATTATTAATTTGCATTAGTGTGGCACATTTGTTAGAACTGATAAGCCAATATCGATACATTATTAACTAAAGCCCACAGTTGACAGTAGGTTTCACTCTTTGTGTTGTATATTCTATGGGTTTGGACAAATGCATAATGTCATGTGTCCACCATTACAGTATCATACAGAATCGTTTCACTGCCCTAAAAGTGCCCGTGCTTCACCTGTTCACCTTTTCCCCAGAGCCCCAGGCTACCACTGATCTTTTTAGTGTTGTCATAGTTGTGCCTTTCCCAGATGTCATATAGGGGGAATACAGTATGTAGCCTTTTCAGACTGGCTTCTTCACTTAGTAATATGCATTTAAGATTCTTTGCATGTCTTCCTATGGCTTGATAGTTCATTTCTTTTTATCACTGACTAATATTCCGTTGTCTGGATGGACCACAGTTTATTTATGCATTCACCTACTGAAGGACATCTTGGTTGCTTCCAGTTTGGGGCAATTATGAATAAAGCTGTTATCAGCATTCATGTGCAGGTTTTTGTGTGGACATATGTTTTCAGCTCATTTGGGTAAATACCTAAGAGTGCGATTGCTGGATCGTATGGTAAGACTATGTTAATTTTGTAAGAAACTGCCAAACTTTTCCAAAGTGGCTACACCATTTTACATTCTCCCCATCAATGAATGAGAATTCCCGTTACTTCACATCCTCACCTGCAGTGAGTTTTCTTAGTTTTTCCTATTTTAGCTATTCTAATAGGTGTGTGATGGTATCTCGTTGTTTTAGTTTTCAGTTTCCTAATGGCATATGATGTTGAGCATCTTTTCATGTACTTATTAGCCACTTGAAAAATATCTGGCTGTTTTACAATTCTGGGATTACTAATGAGGCTGACATTTCTCTTTGATCTTTTTATTTTTTTAAATTTTTTGGTTATTCAGTCATTTCCTTTATTGATAACTTTATTTTCATGAAAATTCTGTTTGATGCTATTCAGTTTTTAAAATTGTTGCTCATTGGCCAAACTAAAGGGAAGAGCAAATGTCTGTGAAGTAGAAGGTTTTTAGAAAATGCTTCCATGAAGAGATAGAGGAAGGAAATTAGAGAAGTCACGGTAGAGTATTCGTTTTTAAACTAAGGGGTTACTTAGTGAATAAGAAATTAGAAGCTTAGGATAAGGGAGAATATATTCCAAGCGTGGGGCTTTTATTTAATTATTTATTTAAAAAAATTAATACTGAAGGTGGAAATAAAGTGGAAAATACTGGCAGAGGTGAGGGATGGGTATTGAATAAATTAAGGTCATAGTTTAGTTGCTTTAAGTAAATTGCATTGTGTAGATCTGTGAAATTGTATCAACAGTTTGTGGAAATTGTGGTTTAAAAAAAAAACTGGCAAAAATGAATTTAGAAAAAAGGGAATAATGACGATGAATGTTTTTTGGTCAATATGAATATTTTCCATTAAACATTTATGTATTAATATTAAGGACTTTTTTTAAATTAAAATTATTGGGGTGACAATGGTTAGTAAAATTACATAGGTTTCAAGTGTACAATTCTGTAATACATCATTTATATATCACATTGTGTGTTCACCACCCAGAGTCAGTTCTCCTTCCATCACCATATATTTGACCCCAGTTACCCCCCTGCCCCCTTACCCTCTGGTAACCACTAAACTATTGTCTGTGTCTATGAGTTTTTGTTTCTTTGTTTGTCTTGTTCCTTCGTTGCTTTCAGTTTTATATCCCACATATTAGTGAAATCATATAGTTCTCAGCTTTTTCTGTGTGAATATATGAAGGAAGTTTTGTTTAAAAAACTTCCCCTTTGAACCGAGGCAAAGGACAGAGGTTAACATATTAAATCCACATTTTGTTGAAGGGAAAAATTGAGGCACATCATTAAGTTTTGTTTTTGGTATGTACACAGTCAAAATCAAGAGCCTCCTATTTTCATATTCTAAGACTTGGGTGACTGGGAGGAGCTCCGGATTGAAAGAGTGGGATGTAAAGTGAAAGAGACAATGCTCGGAGGGGATGTGAGCTGGGGAATAAAAAAGAGCATAGCTCCACGTGGCTTCCGTCTGCCTTCGCAGCTTTGCTCGGAACCCGCTCACCCCTGGGTGGTCCCTGCACCGACGGCTCTCCTCTGTCTTCATCAGCCTTCTCATCTTTGTTGTGGTCTTCTTCGTTCTTTATCTTTCTCTCCTCCTTTTTGTCTTTCTCTGAACAGGTAAGGTTTTGCAGAAAACTGGAGTGGTGTAAGTTACATAATTTATTAATATTAAAATGTTTCTTTCCCTTGCTCACAAACATGTAAAATGGTTTAAACGTCTGTCAGTCCATTTGAATCAGAATTTGAGAGCTTATTTTAAACTGTAATATTTAAACTCTAATTTTAATTCTGTAGGTGGAGAATAAAGATGTAGGCATCCAGATGTAACTAGGGAAGATAAGCACTGATGTGTTGTGGTTTCTATGTAACTTTTCCGCTGTTGAGACATGTCTGGTTTATTTGAACGTTGATATAACCTTTTTTATAACAAGTACTAATAGCTTTGTTAATGTAGAAAGTCATCATAAACATTTTTCAAAGAAAATATTTTGTATAATGATTTTTTTTAAACTTAATCATATACTTATTTATAGGTACATGAAATGCCGCTTAACCTATTGTCAAATTAATGATGTTATTAAAGAAATCAACAAGGCAGTACTTGCTAAATATAAGATCCTACATCAACCAAAAAAGTCTATGAGTTCTGTGGCCAGAAATCTCTATCACAGATTTATTGATGAAGAAACAAAGGATACCAAAGGTAAAATGATATTCACATACATACATGTACATTTCACATGTCAACTGTAGTGTAACTAAATCATGAGAAACATAACTAATTCTAGAAACTAATTCTAGAAAATGCTAAATTTAGAGAGGCAGTTCTCAACCAGGGGCGATTTTCCCACCAGAGAACATGTGGTCATCTCTGGAGACATTTTTGGTTGTTACGACTGGGGTTGGGGTTGCTACTGGCATCTAGTGGGTAGAGACCAGGGATGCTGCTGAAGAACCCTACAAAGCACAAAGACAGCTCCCACAAAAAAGAATTACCTAGCCCAAAATGTCTGTGGTGCCGAAGCTGAGAAACACTGCTTTAGAGTGTATTATGGAACTATACCCAGTGTTCCCAGAATTAGAATAGTAACGTTAACAGCTGGTCATGCTTATACAGCACTTACTGTGCACTGAGAGCTTTAGCACTCACAACATCCTTGGGAAGTACGTACTGTTAGCACCCTGCTTGCAGACTAGTCAGAGAACTGAAGTTACTTGTCCAAGGTCAGCCAATTACCGTGTTTCCCCGAAAATAAGACGTAGCCGGACCATCAGCTCTAGTGCGTCTTTTGGAGCAAAAATTAGTATGAGACCCAGTCTTATTTTAACATAAGACCAGGTATAATAATATAATAATATAATATAATATAATATAATATAATATAATATAATATAATATAATATAATATAATATAATATAATATAATATAATATAATATAATATTATATTATATTATATTATAATATAATATAATATAATATAATATAATATAATATATATAATTAATATAATTAATATAATTAATATAATATAATATAATATAATATAATATAATATAATATAATACTGGGTAATATAATATAATAAAGACTGGGTCTTATATTAATTTTTGCTCCAAAAGACACATTAGAGCTGATGGTCTGGCTAGGTCTTGTTTTCGGGGAAACACAGTAAGGGATAGAACTGCTAAGGGTTTCATTCTTTTAACCACTATCCCATATTGTCTCTTGAAAAGTGAATTGTTCAAAAGCTACCAACAGATAGCTAGTGATAGAATAAGCAGGGTTACCTTTCTGAAATGCTACAGTAAACATCGTGCAACTTCAGTTGAAAGAATAATAATAATTATTATTTTTTTAATTAAAGTTTACTGGGGTGACAATTGTTAGTATAAAGTTACATGCATTTCAGGTGTACAATTCTGCATTACATCACCTATAAATCCCATTGTGTGTTCACCACCCAGAGTCAGTTCTCCTTCCATCACCATATATTTGATCCCCTTTACACTCATCTACTACCCCCCGCCCTCCTTACCCTCTGGTAGAATAATTATTATTTTAGCAAAAATATCAGTTCTCATTTTGGTGGGATAATGATAGTAAAAATGATCAATGCCATTTATAATCACAATGTTATGTATTAAAGACTCATCTGGAAAGTTATCCTTATAAAAATTAGCACTCACATCTCTATTTTCAGGTCATCATTTTATAGTGGAAGCTGACATCAAAGAATTCACAGCTTTGAAAGTTGACAAGAGGTTTCATATGATACTGAATATCTTACGACACTGCCGGAGGCTGTCAGAGGTCCGAGGGGGAGGACTCATTCGATATGTTATAACCTGAGGCCCCGGGGAGCTTTTGAACGAGCCAACAATAGGGTATAGAGGCTATTCCTATAGTTTCCTTACATGTAATTTTTTTATATATAGTTTGTTTAGCTTCTCTTGTTTCTTGTAAAAATAAAACTTCGTTAAAATAAAGCATATATATTTTAAAATAGACTTCCTTTCAGCAAATATTTAATCACTTACTATATGAGCCTCTGTGCCACGCATATAATGGAACTAAAAATGTTCATGTTTAGTTTTTGTGTTTAGTGACAATGCTGCAGACCCCAGTCAGACAGATGTATAGGTGGTAATGGAAGAAAAAGTTAAGAAGGTGAGGTCAGGATACCCAGGCTTTTTGGAATTAAAGATTGTTAGTGTCTACATTTCATGACTGGTATTTCAGTCTACAGGCCTAGAATTGGAGGCAGCCCACCCGTGTGATTATTTGGCTTTTCCACGTGTTGTTAGGGAACAGCTCACCTGAAATGCATTCAGTACAAAGCAATCTATAAACATCGACTGCAATGGAACTGTAATAAAAGTATATTGAGATGAAAAGGATGATAAAATAATGTGTAAACGGGTTGAGAATGGTTGTGAAAAATGAGTGGTTGGATTGTAAAAATTTCGCTGTGTTTTTCTTCTGCACTCGGGAGACTGTCTTATCTATGTTTTAGTCCATGTTCTCCAGAGAAACGGAACAGGAGACGTGATTATGAAGACTAGGACATCCCTGGAATGCTGTCTGCAAGCTGGAGACCCAGGGAAAGTGGTGTAATTCAATCTGAGTGTCAAAACTCAGGGGAGTCAATGGTGTGAATCCTAGTCGGAGGGCAGGAGTAGATGAGATGCTCAGCTCATGCAGGCAGGCAAGCAGGAAGCAAAAACAAGGGGTGAATTCCTCCTTCCTCCACCCTTTGTTCTGTTCAGGCCTTCACCAGATTGAGTGGGTGATGCCCACCCAGCCTAGGGAGGGTAGTCTACTGAGTCCACTGATTCAAATGCTAATCTCATCTGGAAACACTCTCACCGACCCACCCAGAAATAATGTTTCACCTGGGCAGCCGTGGCCAGTCAAGTTGACCGTCATGGTCTATGTCTGTGTCTGCTTGGCTGGCCGATCCTGGTAGCAGAGGAAAAAAGTGTCTCACGAGGCCCAGTGGCCTCGTTAACACTGTCATGATGACCACGGTACGTATGTACATTACGGGCACTGCATATTTATTGTTATCTTTTCTTTCTCCCTAATTTAGATGCAGGTATGTTTCATTTTTCATTCTCGCTTCTCACCAAAAGTAATGGCAATATCCTTTGTTTTAAGGCTTGCTTGATTTTTCTATGCATCATTTTCCCCTATGAAAAACATTTTCTCTGTTTAAAATATTTCTTTCTGAAACTCATGTTGAACAACTGTTCTTGTAAGTTTGTTTAATTCTTGTAGAATGGATACTGAGGTGAACAGTTAGTCTCTATTTTAATTGTTATCATGTAATCAATTTGTTACATATCGTCCTATTCCTCAAAGAATAAAAAGATTAATTTTCAAACAAGAACGAATCTCTGTTACTTGAACTTCATTTTCAAGCAAAATGACAGGCTTGTTCTACTTATTTAATTTTGAAAATAGCATTTTAAAAAATCTAATTTTGAAAGAATTTGTGGTCCAAGGTCTCTGCTCTCAGCTCCACTCCTTGCCCTTTGTTTGCTGTCTGTCTTTTCTTGCAGTGGCTTCAGTAGCTTACAACCTTGAAGCATCCTTTTCGCTCCAGTCCTTGGATCCCCACAGCATGCCTCTCTCTAGAACTTGAGGCCCTGAACCTCATGCCACCGCTCTCGGCTGCAGGTCTGGTGGCCTACAGGGAAACAACTGCCAGCTGCCTGTCTCCAGCTGGCTGTCGCAGAGCCTGAGGCTGGGTTTACCACCAAGTCCTGCTTGCCGGTAGGCTCTGGGTAGGAGAGGGGTTGACAGAGACCCAGAGCCCTGCTCAGGCTTCTAGATTGAGATACTGATGCCTATGTGATAAACCCTTTAACCTGTTCCGCTATAGGTCCTATTTTTAGGAAAAGTTGGTTATTTATAGACAAGACATGTTTTCCAGGCAACACAGGCCTAGTTCAAAGTGATTATGGTGGATCACTGTTTCTGTCCTGTTTACCTCTCCTGACCGTGGAGGTTTCCCCTTAGATTCTTTTGCCGTCATTATCTTGCTAGTTACAAAGGGGGAGATGTAACTTTAAATGAAGAGATCTGGCTGTAACTACTTGTGGCAGATTGTATTTTCCAAAGATGGATGGATGGATGGGAGAATTTCATATTCCACCCCGTATGTTCTTTCAGTTTGATGTTAACACTCTTCCATCAAGAGGCAGGATCTTTGTTCCCTCCCTTTAAATCTGGGCATTTCTTTGTACTGCCTTAGCCAATAGCTTCATTTTCCTTCATAGCAAATTTGTTTATCTGATGGTTTATATATTTTACCTATGTATTTGTCTTTCTCCCGCCACTTGAATATGAACTCCTGAGGTTAGGAGTTTTTGTCCCTTTTATTTACGGCTGTGTCCCCAGCCAACCTAACAGGGCTTTACAGTAGAGGGTGCTAAATAAATATTTATTGAACGCACATTAGTTGAAACAATTTCTGGCCGTGGGCAAGTGACTTCACCTTTCCATACCTCAGTCTCCTCCTGTATATATTGAGATAGTTGGACAAACTTTCTCTCAAAATCTAGTTTTAATAATCTATGATACTAATATTCCTGGTTACTTCTGGGAAATATGTTCATGTTGAAATTAAAGGATATTCTGTCTGGCTGAAACATGAAAAATTATTTAAAATATTCTGATAATTATGTGGGAATCTCATCTTTTAAGCAAAGAATCTGTAAAGTATTAGGCTTCAATAAATACTGAAATTTTAAGTTACTAGTTAAGTACTAAAAATAAGCTTTTGTTGACTAAGAACCATTTGTAAAAAAAATTTTTCAAGGGCAGTTGGTTAGGGCACAGCACTCTTAACAACAAGGTTGCCGGTTCGATCCCCTCATGGGCCACTGTGAGCTGCGCCCTCCACAACTAGATTGAAAAAACTGCTTGACTTGGAGATGATGGGTCCCGGAAAAACACACTTAAATAAATAAAAGTTTAAAATAAAATTTTTTTTCAGCCAACTCCTTTAGTTTTCTAATTTATTTAGCTTATTAGTATAGTTTTTAAGTTTCACAATTTATAAATGTTATACACCATCATAAATGAAATTACTTTGGTGCTTTGAATAGAACTTTGTGTTATGGCATGCAGTTTTGTTTCATAATATTAAATGATTTCTTTTATGAAACCTCCTAATAAGCCATTACCATTGTTCCATAAATGTATCTACTAATACAAGTGGCAAATAAAAAGAAGGGTTAATCAATAAATTAAGGAATCTTCCTGCATATATTTTAAATAATGCTACTCAAATTGGAGCTGAGACTATATATGACTGGAAAGTAGAAATAATATCAATTGAACTCTTAAAGTTAAGCTGACTCAAGTCTCTTAGAAAACACAAAAGGTATTTATGAGAAATCATGGTATGATTAGCAAGTTGTACTTCAAATTCTGTATTACGAGCACTCTTTTGCCCCAGTAGATGGAAAAACAAATTAGGCAGCTGGGAGTCTATGTAATTTTATTAAAAAATTAAGATTAAATTTACATACAGTAAAATGCACAGATCTCAAGGATACAGATCAGTGAGTACTGACCAGTGCATATGCCCGTGTAACCCACATCCCTATCTTTTAAAAAAATTTTTCTTAAACTTTTAATTTTGAAATAATTATAGGTTCACGTGAGGTTGTTAAGAAATAATACAGAATCCTTGTGCCCTTTACTCTTTATCTTGCACAACTAGAGTATAATATCATAAGCAGGATGTTGACATTGATACAGTAAAGACACAGAACATTCCCATCACCACAAAGATCCCTCATGTCGCCGTCTTACAGCCACACCTGCTTCCCTCCTACCACCATCCCCTCCTTAGCCCCTGACAGCCACTGGTCTGTTCTCCCTTTCTATAATTTTGCATTTCAAGAATGTTATATAAATGGAAAGATAGAGTATGAAACTTTTTGAGATTGGCATCCCCTCACCCCACACACACAACACAATTCTCTGGAGATTCATCCAGTTGTTGGCATATGTCAACAGTTTGTTCCTTTTTATTGTTGAGTAGTATTCCATGGTATGGATGTACCATCGGTACTCATTGAAGCATTCCACCTGTTGAAATACATCTGCATTGTTTCCAGTTTGTGGCTGTGTGAATTAAGCTGCTACAAACATTTAGGTACAGGTTTTTGTGTGAACATATATCTTCGTTTATTTGGGAACGCAATTCCCAGGAGCGCAATTGCAGGATCCTATGGTAGTTGCATGTGTAGCCGTTCGTTTGATTTAAGCTTCCAAATTGCTTCCCAAAGTGGCTGTACCATTTTACATTTCCCTCTGAACACTGCTTTTACTGCATCCCACAAATTTGGAGAAGTTGTATTTTCTTTTCCTTTGAAATATTTTAAAATTTCCCTTGAGACTCCTCCTTTACCCACATATCGTTCACAAGTGTATTGTTTAACCTGCAGATATTTGGGGATTTCCGAGCTATCTTCCTGTTATTAATTTTTAGTTTAATTTCATGTTGTCTGAGAGCGTACTCTGTGATTTCTATTTTATATTCGCAAAGATGTGATTTATAGCCTAGGAAGGTGGTCTATCTTGGTGAATAAATAGTCCATGTGAGCTTGAGAAGAATGTGTATTCTGCTGTTGTCGCATGAATCAGTCTACAAGTGTCAATTAAGTCCAGTTGATTGATGGTGCTGTTCAGCTCAACTATGTCCTTACTGATTTTCTGCCTTCGGCATCTGTCAATTACTGATAGAAGGGTCAAGGTCTCAGTGGCTTTGTCTATTTTTCCTTGCAGTTCCATCAGTGTTTGCCTCACATATTTTGATGCTCTGTTGTTAGGTACATACACGTTAGGGATTGTTATGTCTTTTCGGAGAATTGAGCTCTTAATCATTAACACCCCTCTTTATCCCTGATATTTTTCCTTGTTCTGAAGTTGGCTTTGTCTGAAATTAATATAGCTACTCTAGATTTGTTTTGATTAGTATTAGTAAGGTATATCTTTCTCCATCCCTTTACTTTTAATCTATCTGTGTCTTTATATTTAAAATGGTTTTCTTGTAGACATGATATAGTTGGGTCTTGTTTTTCTTTTAATCCACTCCATCCATCTCTGTCTTTTACTTGGTGTATTTAGATCTAATTCACATTTGAAGTGATTATTGACATGTTTGGATTAATATCTGCCATATGTGTTACTGTTTTCTATTTGCTGCATTTGTTCGTCATGTCTCATTTTTTTAAGTCTTCTCTCTTTTTCTGATTTCTCTAGTTTTAATAAGAAGCAGCATTTTTTGGTTCCGTTTTCTGCACTCTCAGCATAGAAATTATACTTCTTTAAAAAATGTAAGTGATTCTGCTAGAATTTATAATATACATTTACAAGTAATTGAAGTACACTTTCAAATACCACTAGAGGAGTTCACAGTGCAAATACCTTAGAAAAGAATGTCCCCAATTCCTCCCTCCTATCCCTTGTAACACGCTGTCATTCATTTCATTCATTTATCCATAAGCTATGATCACCCAATACATAGCTGCTATTATTATTTTGAACAGTCATCTATCAGATCAATTTAGAATAAGAAAAATGAAAATTTTTATTTTATTTCCATTTATTTCTTCTCTAAAGACTCTGTAGATGTGAGTTTCTGACCTATCTCATTTTCCTTCTCTCCAAAGAACTTTTTTTTGAACATTTCTTGTGAGGCAAGTCCACTGGCAACAAATTCACTCAATTTTTGTTTGTCTTTCAAGTCTTTATTTCCCTCTTGTAGGATAATTTTGCTGGTGATTTGTTTTTTCTTTCTTTCACCACCATAAATATTTCACTCCACTCTCTTATTTGCATGATTTCTGACAAGAAGTCCAAAGTAATTCTTATCCTTGTCCCTTTATAAGTGAGGTAATTTTTTTCTTTCAAGACTTTCTACTTGGTTTTCCTCAATTTGAGCATACTGTGCCTAAGTGTAGATATTTTGGCATTTATCCTACTTGATGTTCTCTCAGATTATTGGATCTATGGTTTGGTATCTGTCATTAATTTTGGAAAATTCTCACACATTGCTTTCAAAACTTCTTTGTCTGCTTTCTTTCTTCTCCTTGTATTCCCACTATGTGTATATTTCCTATGTGTTCTCTCCTTAGTCCAGTGACATAGGTTGTTTACTCTTAAGGTCCTGCAGTTTCAATGGAGAGCCAAAACTGTTTACTGAATGCTTCTCACTTAGCAGGATTCAATATCCAAACTTTTTCTCCCCTTTTGTGGGAAGCAGCTGATAGCTTTACTCAACATTTTCATCCTTCCACATTCTGCTTTCCACTGTGCTCCTTGCAGACCCCTCCTTCCCCCAGTGCACGCAAGTATTTGAGTGGAAAATATAAGTAGATTTTAAGACTTCTCCCTCAGTTTTTCCTTCATTTTCAGAATTTTGCCCCTCTATTTCTAGCCACTCTGGCACTTCTAAAGCCCTTCCTCTGATACCTCAAACCAGTAAGACTGCAGCTTTTTATTTGAATGTTAGTTTACTTGCATGTAGCTGGGGAATGCCTCAGGGAAAAACCTGTCTAAATGTGGATCTTTCCCAGTGCAATTCCCTTATTTCTAGTTCTGCCTAATTTGGTCCTCCATCTTTTTCCCACTCTGATGGACAAGATAGATCTGTTTATCCACCTAACAAGTATTCATTGAGCATCTAATTTGATGCAGGCACTGTGTAAAGGACTCAATAATATCAAAAAAGACATGCATTTTTGCTTCCATGAAGTTTATATTCTAGGAGGGATTACAGTTAAATAAATAAAAAATACTCCTGCGGTGAATGCTTTGATGTGTGTGTATAGGGTATCATAGGGACACACAGAAGCACCTAACATCAATGTATAGGGATCAAGGAAGGCTTCCTGGGGAAGTGATATCCAGGCCAAGGTCTGCGTGATTAGGTGTAGAGGGGAACCAGGCAGAAGGGACAGTCTGTAACACCCCAGTGCACGGCACGTGCTCCGGAAGAATCCAGGTTATGCCCCACCTCCAACTATATCCTGTACCCACCCTTTTCTCTCCTGCCTAAGAGAGTGTATAGAATGCAAGGTGAACAGTAAAGTTGTTATAGGGACAAGTATGAATCTGCTCTATTTGAGAAGGTAAATCATAAATTATTTGCAACTTGTCTGTTCAAAGAGTCCAGGTATGATCCACAGTTGAGAAATGCACTTTGGAAATGGTTTAATGTAGAAGATGTAGAGTCTTATACATAGCAATTAATAAAAACAAAAACAAGAGACAAGAAACTCATTAGAAGGCACCTCCTCCCCAAAAGTAACCACTGTTGAGAGTGGGGATCCATTCTTCCAGTCTTTTTTTCTTCCTGGCTATATATTGTTAAATTTATAACAATCTTGTGCAACATATGTATAACTGCTCTTTTTACTTAATCATAAACATTTTCTCATGCCATTAAATACTGTTGTACAACATCATTTACATAACTACATACTTGATCATATGATGATTTATTTAATTAGTTCTTTCTTGTTCGGTAGTTAGGATGCTTCCAAAGTTTTATAAACACCATCATATGTCAAAAAAAAAGTCTATAAACTATGTAGTTAAATCCTTCTAGGTTTGGAGCTTCTTTACAATGATTCTTCCTTTTCTTAAGTTGAATTTGAGATTCACTCATCATATATTGGTTAGGTGATACAGAATACAGTTTTTTTATAGTTGAGAGAAACTTGGTTGTGAGAGCAAGAGTAGGAAGAAGCATTATGAATTTCTTTTTTATAAATCTAGATAAGATTTTTCAATTTTTAGGTTTTCATGATAACTTTTATCATTTGTTGATATTTATTTACCAAGGTTCTATAGAACTTTGAGAAAAAATGAAAAGCCATGAATATTAGATTTAACTATACAACTAAAATCCTGTTTTCTTAAAATGTTTATTGTCACAACTCAAGGGGAATTAAAGAAAATTGCTTTCACAATTTGTAATTGAATTTGGTAGAAAGCCAATACTTCATATAAATTTAGGGGGAGTAGACTTCTTCCCAATTCAGGTTAGTTATTTAAAATATTTTAAGCTATATAAACTTATTACTGCTTTCCTTATTATAATACTGTCAATGAGAACATGAGTTTATAGGCGTTGAAGAATTCTTAGATGAGTCATAGGAGTTTATGAATCCTTCAAAATGTTAGTGAAAAAAAGCTGAAATTTTATCTTGTTATGGTAGTGTCCATCTGATTTTGGATTTCTCTTCAACCTCTATTTCCCCAAGAACTGATATGGTTTCTGCGACCATGCGATCATTAGTAGTTAGATCAAAGATAATTTCTTGGCACCACAGTTACTTGATCATCTGAAAGCATCCATCAAGAAGCCATGTACTACAAACATACTGAACGGTGAGGGAAGTGCTGAACCTTTCGTAATTCTGTCTGGGTCCACAGTTTTCCTTGCCAGAGCTAATAGTACTGTTTGGGCAGACACAGCCCACTTAGAACAGACTGGTACCTGGCCAGCCCTTTGCTTTCCTCTCTGGCCTAATTTTCCAGGACTCCTCACTCTAGTCTCCAGTCATGTTGTACGTCCTGTGTACTGTTCAGAATTCAGCATGGAGGCTGCCTCCCCATCCCAGAAGGCTATGCTGGTTATCAGTGGTTGTCCCCTCGGATTTCACTTGCAAAACACAAACTGAAGTATAAAATCATTACAAATTTCAAGATGGTCATGGGGGCAGGCAGGGCATGAAACCCTGAGCACGAGGCCTTTGTGAGGACGAGGAAAAGAAAGGGAGTCTATGAGAGTGCACTTGTCACATATCCATGAAGCTGGCCTGCACATATTAACTCATTTAATTCTCCTTTTACAGTTGTGGAAAGCACTGCCCTGGAAACCTAAGCAACCAACCAAACGTCACATAGTAGGGATTTGAACTTGAGTACTATACCCCATAGTTTCTGCTCTTAGCCGTTGTGCTGGCCAGCCCCTGTGGTATGGGAGTAAATGCCAGAATTCACACTGTAGAAGATTGGAAGCACAGGGAAGGAGGCCATTTCTTCGTGCTTTTTCCCCAAGTGTAACTACTTAGGTGGTGAATGTAAGTTACTCAGGTCTTGGGTCTCTCTGAGGCCTGATGGTGTCTCACCAGCCTTTACATTTGTTGATGTTAACCATAGAGGTGGCCTGTCATAGGTAAGCATTGTCCTCATTTATAAAAAGCTTCTTGATGTGTCACATAAATGTATAATGTGTAGTTATATAAACTATCTACATATTTTATTTTATTTTTTATTTTTTATTAGTTTCAGGTGTACAAAACAATGCAATAGTTAGATATTTATATCCTTCACAAAGTGATGACCCCCCTCCCCCAATCTATTGCCCCTCTGACATCGTATATACCGTGTTTCCCCGAAAATAAGACCTAGCTGGACCATCAGCTTTAATGTGTATTTTGGAGCAAAAATTAATATAAGACCTGGTATTATATTATATTATAGTAAAATAAGTGTTATAGTAAAATAGTGTTATAGTAAAATAAGTGTTATAACAAAATAAGATCGGATCTTATATTAATTTTTGCTCCAAAAGACACATTAGAGCTGATGGTCCAGCTAAGTCTTATTTTCAGGGGAACATGGTGTTTATTACAATTCCATCGACTCTATTCCCTATGCTGTACTCCATATCCCGTGACTATATATATTAAATTATAGTTGACATACAATATTATTCAGCTTCAGCTTCAGGTATACAGTGCAGTGGTCAAGTTTCCACATCGTCCATGAAGTGGTCTCCTTAATAAGACATGTGCCCATCTGACACCCTACAAAGTCTTTACAACATAATTGATTATATTCCCCAAACTGTTTTTCATATCCCCGTGGCAATATTGTAGTTACCAATTTATGCTGTTTCATTCCTTCCCCTTCTCCCTCATCCCTACCCCCCTCCCTTCTAGCAACCATCAGTTTTTCCTCTATATCTTTGAGACTATTTCTGTTTAGTTTGCTCCTTTATTCAGTTCTTTAGATTCCACATATAAGTGAGATCATATGGTATTTGCCTTCCTCCAACTGATTTATTTCACTTATCATAAGGTTCTCTAGGTCCATCCATATCGTTGCAAATGGTAAGATTTATTTCTTCTTTATGGCTGCGTAATACTCCATTGTATAAATGTACCACAGTTTCTTAATCCAGTTGTCTACCGATGGGCATTTCGGTTGTTTCCAAGTTTTGGCTATTGTGTATAGTGCTGCAATAAACATAGGGGTGCATGTATTTTTTTGAATTAGCATCTTGGATTTCTCTGGATAGATACCTAAGAGTAGAATTGCTTGGTCATAAGGTAGTTCCATTTTCAGTTTTTTGAGATACCTCCATACTGATTTCCATAGTGGCTGCACCAATCTGCAATCCCACCAACAGTGCACCAGGGTTCTCTTTTCTCCACAACCTCGCCAGCACTTGTTTGATATTCACATATTTTAAAACGTGTAATGTCTTTAAAAATAATTTTGCTGTTTTAAAAAATGGAATGTGTATTGCCCTCTAGTGGCCATGAAAATTTTAAAAGAGCAACCCCAAAAGGAACAGCAGCTGTTTATGAAGTGCCAACCAAACATATGACTCAGACTACTACCATCATTGCTGGTTGCAAACACACATGTATGTCCACAGTGAGCAGGTGGGTGATGTCACAGGATAATGGTCTGGGACAACATGAACACTGGGCAACACTTGTCCTGTGTAAAGGGAGGGAGGGAGGCTTCCAGTGAGTCCAGCTCATGGTTGCCCTGGGCGAAGGCAGGCCCAGTTGTTAAAGAGAAGCCCCAGATCCAGATACTTACGTAAACGGGCCCAATTGCGAAGTGTAGGTGATTAATAAAGTAAAAGAACATCTGTGTGGGCCATCCACATTTCTGTGGGCGGCATTTGGGTCGCAATCACCGCTCACTTGTGACCTTTGGTTTATTGATGCTTACTGTCTCCTAGGGGCTGTGTGAAGGGCTTTACATCCGGGTTCCCACTTCAGTCCACTTCCACCCCAGGATGAGCTAGCCCCATTGCACAGATGAGTAACAGAGGCACAGGGAAGTTACATATGTCACCTAAGGTCACATGGCTGGGATTTGAACCCAGCTCTTGTGAACTCCAAAACCCATGATTTTTAACTCTTGAACGTATTGCCCACTGCGTGGTATATAAGATTCATTCCATTAAGAAATACATAGTGAGTTGCTAACATATGCCGGATACTATTCTAGGTGACAAAGATTCAGTAGTGAAGGAAGTAGATCTTGCCTTCACTCTTGCGTGTGTTTGTGCTAATCTAATGTAGGAAAGAATTAATGGCGCAGGGATTTGTTTGGGGTGACAGGATTCCTTGGTTTCCCCACCTTTAGAGCACAGTTCGACATCCAGCCTCTAGTTTATTCCACCAGTTCTCTTTGCTTCTGGCGCATTTCCAGCTTGGCTGCCCCACTTCTCTGTGCTTCTGTCCAACCTGGCCCACTACTTTGCTTCCCACTGTTCAGCTCAGAATTTATTCCCACATCTCTGACCTGCTCATTCGGCCTGACCACAAAGCAACGTGGCCTTCAACTTGCCTCGGGGACATAGCCCTCATTTCCAGACCCCACTCCTTCTCAGCCACTGCCCTGGCAGGAGGTGTCACATAAGATATCCTGCTTATCAAGCTCAGGGGCACTTCTGCCATAAAAGACGTTTCTTTTATGCAACTTCATTGTAGCCAGCTGTCATTCTATCTAGAAGGACATGAAATACTGTAAGTGCTAAGTTTTGGAGTTTTATTTTACTTTTAATTGTATATATGTTTCGTAAGCCAGGATTTTTAAGGTATAAATTAAACATGGTAAAATTCTTGCTTTTCAATTGTATATTTTATTGAATTTTGACAAACACCATCATGTAACCTCCACCATAATCAAGATAGAAAACATTTCTATCCCTCCAAACGGTTTTCTCCTGCCCCTTTGCTGTCAATCCCCATCCGTCATCCCTCTTTCCCAGACACCCCTCATCTCTTTTCTGTCCCTATGGTTTTGTCTTTTCCATAATGTCATATAAATGGAATCATACAGTTTGTGGCCTTTTAATTGCTGAATAGTATTCTTAATTGTTCTTTAAGATGAATATCTTCTCTGTGGCAACATTAACTTTGAAATGCTAATGCAAACCAAGGGGGAATTATGATTCCTGTTAGAAACATTTGTCTTACGAATCACTTTCAAGAGCATATCAGTGTTATTGCATGAAGCACACCTGAATCCAGTAGCACCTATTGATCTGTGCATGTAATTCACTGACATGAGAGAACACACCTAGCCAAACTAATGTGTTTTCAGGGGTGGCAGGAGGGTAGATGAGGGAACCAAGGAATCACCTTGGGAATTTTTACTAAACTACACCTCTTATCCCCACCTGCCATACAGGACTATAGATATAAATGTTTAATGCCATGTATACTGCAAGCCTTTCATCAGTGCTGCTGCTTGAAGAGCAAGGCCAAGGAAAATTGGGTCTGTGCAGAAAATTAGTGTTTCTGGGGCACCTTCTTGCAGAGGTTGATTGGATTCACCTTGTGTGAGTGTTATTGGGCAACAGTTTGGTGAAGAGGAGAGAGAAATTATTCCCGGCAGGGTGAACAGCATAGTCAAAGGCCCTGGGGCATAAACTCAGGGCTGACCTTCAACTGTTGGCATTGGTTAGACCATAAGATGCTCAGTCTGCATTCTGATTGATGAGAGCATGGGCCTAATCAATTGCCAAAATTTTTAAATATCCCCACTGAATGTGCTCTATTGCTAGCTAGCCTCAGGCAGTTAGGCTGATGCAGTTAGGCTTCTAGCAAGGGCCAGAGGAAAAACACTGGAACCCAGAGACTCTCCATAAAGTGCAGACCAGACTGAGAGCCACTCCATAGTAAGACTTCTAGAGAGGCCAGGCCTGTGTAGCTTAACAGTAATAAATGCTATGGGCAAAATTTGGGTCCTCAGAGTCCTTTTCCTGGGGCCAAGAAAACAAGCTGAACCAAAACCACTTATGAAAGTGCCGAGCACAAAGCAAGTCTTCACAAAATATTTGCTGACCTGGTGTTTGCCAAAAGACATTCAGGAATCTGTTACTTACTTTTTTTCTGAAGTTTTGTCTCTGATTAATGCTTGTTTTACTAAAATGGGCTAAGTTTATTAGGTTTGGCCTAACAGAATTCTATTCTGATTTCTAGTATTTAGAGACTACCTAATCCAACGCTAATTTTGCAAATAAGAAAGTAATTTGGCTTAAGTACCCAGCTGGACAGTGGATACAACTGTGACTAGAACTCAAGTATACCAGTTCAAAATCAATTCACTCTCCTGTTTTAATGAAAATAAATTCTTTTTCCCCTGAAAAGAAAAGTGTGTTTGTATTCCTGGAAGCAAGGCTGATTAAATTGCTGTTTTTAGTCCAGTAAGGTCCTGGTTTGACCTTCAGTAGCAAATAAATATTGCAGATGAAGTAGATATAAAAAGAAAACCCATACACTCATAAAACTTCAGTATGGCACTTCGGAGAGGCTGATGTCTAGCAATTTTATGATGCCATCACTCGGACAGGCCCTCACTCTATTGCCAGGAGCCCTCTGGACCTGTAAGAGTGTAGGGTAAGTCTAGTGTGTGCTCACTGATTTTCTGGGATAAAGAAACTGAATAGGATTAGTCTAGGCAAGTGTTATCTCAGTGTTGCTAGATTGTTCTTTACTGGACTATCGACTTTGTTTTATTATATTTTCCACCTACGCTGGTAGGAAGAATAATAGACAAAATGTTACGTGTCTGGTTTTTGTGACAGAAAAATGGGTGACTGCTCCAATTTCAGCAGGCGAGGGAGAGAAGACTTCCGTGTTCATGACAGCAAAACAGCTGGATTCCTGGCGGAGTGCTTTTACAGTCTAATTAGGGTGAGTTACATAAAATGCAATCTGGACGGAACTGTCTTCTTGCAAAGGTAATGTAGACTTTCTGTCTAATCCTAGCCTTCAGAATAAAACTAAATGCAGAACTAGAAATTAGCAGATAAAGAGAAAAAGCTTTCGGCCATTTTTGAATTAACAAAGATTAAGTGAATGAGTAAAATTTAGCCATTAAAATCTTCTGAATGGAAAGTGTCTCCCCCGTGAAGGCTTTGATGCGCCTGAGCTCTTAACTGGTAGCATTGTATTCAGTTAGGCCAAAAGTGAATAATCAAGTAGTTAAGGGGTCTGACATTCATTTAAACAGACCTTGCAGGTGCTGGAGAAAAACAATAGCATTCAGACTGGGAGTCTTCATTGTGGAAGAAATGCCATGGCAACATCTCCCCGAAGCTGTGTGGGGGCGATGGGACTGCGCCAACATGCAACTTAACGCTATGGGTGTTCAATGCTTTTCACATGGATCGCCCTTCCTTGTAAATCCTCATGTAACCATATATATTTAGTCACATATGCTTATGTCAGTTACCACAAAGCAGCTTCTAATGGGTATTTCAAGCTAAGAACAAGGAGTGAAACCGAATAAATTTATCAGTGAGGGGGACGGAAAAGTCTGCACACAAGCCTACGCTGTATGAATGAACCTAAGAACAAAAAGGCACTTCTTAGCTTAGGGAGCTCTGACAGGCATGTGATTTGTGTAGAGGTATCAAGAACAGGAACAGCTAGACCCCGCTGGAACTTTCAAAGCGGTGGGGATTTTTTTCTGCAGGTAGAACAAAATCAAAAAGCCTTTTTCAATTTAGTTTAGTTTTGATTACAGCTGCTTCGGTATATGCCATCAATTGTGTTTTGAGGGTTTATAAAAATATCCTCTTTAGATAATAGAGCTGAAGACCAAGAAGGGATTGGAGATGAGTTGGGGAAATGGGAGCGGAAAAGCTAAGAGGAATGGAATGAACATCTATGATCCATGTTTCTATGCCAGAAATTCTGATGTCTGCTTTCCATATATACGCATTTTATTCCTCATGCTACTCCCTTGAATAGCTTGGTGTAGGCTTCTTATGCTCCAGGCACAGGACTAGTCCCTGGAAATGTAATGTGGTCTTTGCTCTCAGGAAGTTGTTTACAGGCTAGAGGGGATATGCGTATGAATCAAACAGCCATGCAAAGATGCTAAATAATGGGAGGGAGAGGTGGTACTATGAGAACAGTTAATGGTGGATCAGAGAAGGTCCTTTAGGAAGTCCAATGTAGCTGAGATCCTACGAATGAATAGGAAATAATTGAACGAAGTGAGAAGAAAGCATGTCCCAAGCAGATGGAAGAAAACATGTGCAAAGGTCCTGTGGCAGAAAGAAGTATAGTGTTATGAGGGCGTAAATGATAGCTGATATATTACTCAGGGTCCTTAATTGAAAATAATAGCGATCAATTCTGGCCAATTTTTGCTGAAAAGTAATTTATTCAAAGATTGGGTAGCTCACAGAATGTTTTAGAGTGCCATAGAAGCAAGTTTAGTAACAATGTCTAAAATAATTCCGTGGAGCTTGTGCCATGAAGGTAACACTTACACTGGTAACCCTGGTACCATCAATACTGGGCACTGTTGTAACCACTGGAAACCGGACACAGCAATTCCTATTGCCACCACCCTACTTCTTTGTCATTAGTTGCTCAGTAAGATTCACTCCAGTACGTCTGATTGGCAGAGCCTAATTTACATGTCCATACCTTGGTCACAAGGCAGGCTTAGAAAGCAAAGTAGACAATGAGATGCACAGCTTCACATTCTGCCTATCAGGAGGAATTCCCTTCTGTGTTGTCCTAAGGCCAGTTATATCATTCCACTGGTACCTACATAACATGCACAATGGTCTGGAAACGCTAACTCTCTAGGAAACTCCCCATCGGTTGAGGGTAGCATGTCACTGTGACAGGTGTAGGCCGGGGGAATGTGACCTTCCTCATGACCCTTACACAGGCACAAAGAGCCGGAAGTGCCTGGGAGTTTATGACACCCCCCCACCCCTTGGGGCTCCTCGTCAATGACTGGAAAGAGTGTGAAAGCCCAGTTTCCTTGCCTGCAGTTCAGACAAACTCAGAGATAATTTAAATTCCAGACTTCCCAGTAGGATCAGGAAGAGGCTGACACTTTACCTGAAATTGCACCCTGCTTGGTTTCTTTCCCTTTCCTATCATGCTTCCTCTTTCCTTACCCGTTTCTCCTGGGAGCACTTCCTTAGTATATTACTTACATAGAAATCCTCATTTCAGGGTCTACTTCCAAAGAACTTGACTTAAGACAGGAGCCATAACTATTGTTGATACAGGAGAGTTAGCATGTCCCTAGGTAGACAGGGAGGTCCCTGGTGGAATAAACAAAGACAGCCATATCCTAAAACTTCAGGTTTTGAAGTCACTCCTTCGCTCCAGGATATAATGTAACAAGGCCTTGAGGTTAATCATAAAATTCATTTTGGCCTGACAAATGGAGCAGATCTGATAGATAAAGAGTGGGTTACTTTGCTAATCCTTTTAGGATGGGCAAGCAGAACAAACCTCATAGACGAATTTCATTAAAAGGCACCAGTTCCCTTCTCCAAACAAGTTCCCTTCTTCAAACAGCTCCCCTTCCCCAAGCAGGCAAGGGAAGGTATAAAAGTAATAGCTTTAGCCTCAGTCATGGGGCACCCCCATTCGGGACCCCCTCCCACTCAGCAGCTGCAACCTCTTCTCCTGCCTCTAATAAACTATCTTCTTGTTAAAACTTTTTGCCTCTCCCTGGTCCGTGTTTCCATTCTTCGGCTTCACGAGACACGATCCCGGCCCGCACTCGGAAACTGCCGGCAGATCCAACATCACCTACATCACTGTGGTGGCTCAGGTCTCCGCTCATCAGACTGAGATTTTGTTTGTTTGTTTGTTATCTAATCAAGGAGTAATGAAGTGGACTGGCCACCTATTTCAGTTTTAAGAAACTCATGATCAGTGAAAGATCCCTGTGGGTCAAATTGTTCTATTACTTTGGTCCCATATCCTATTCAGTAACTACCTTTGATCTTGCCTCTGGGAGTTAAATCCTGCTTTATCTACTCTGGAGTTCCAGCACTGTCACTGAAGTCAGGAAATCTATTTCCATTTCAGGTTATCTTATCAGCATCCTTAGTTGGTAGAGCCTAGGCCTTACTTTTGAAGATGATGGCAATTCTTTCACCAATGTAATTCTCAAGGCCTTGAGGAAGAGAGTGTCTTCTGGGTCCTCTTGGAATACACAGAAGATGGATTCATGCCCATGATGAATCCACTTCAGCATTCCTACAACCCTGAGGCATTGAATCCTTCCTGTGTATCCTCCTGCTCAAAGCACGTGAGGACCGGGAATACTGGCATCACCTGGGAGCTTGTTAGAAATTCAGAATCTTGGACTCTACCCCAGATCATAGTGAATCAGAATTTTAACAAGACCTCCATGCTATTCACATGCACATTAAAGTTTGACCAGCACTAACCTACAGTTATGCCAGCGAGTTTCTGGCATCTCAACATCTTGCTGTTAGGCCACCCCTGAGCCCAGGTATCAGTCAACTAATTGAAAACACAGCTCAAATCACTTCCAGCTGCTCAACCTGGCATCCTGAGTTCAGTTTCTGGCACACACAAATAGAAGTAAATTCAGCCTAACCTGAAATTGTATCTCTCCTCTTAGCTCCTCTTGCTATTCTGCAAGTTTTTGAAAATAAAAGTTAGCGGTTATCTTGCATATATTTTGCAAGACATCTCCTTCTGGGTTTGTTTTCATAATTACATGTCAAGCCATGCTGGTACTAGAAACTGGAATTTAGTCAAAAGTCTGAAAACAAATCCGATGGCAGAGCTCAGTCACAAGGGGGACGGAATTACGTGGCAAGCTACCTGGCTCAGCCATGATTAATTAGGGGTCCTCAAGAAACACAGGGATAACCTCATCACAAGGGAAAGGAAAGGCTCCTTCTGCTGGGTTTGGGTGCTTCTGAGGCATTCCAATCCTAGTATATCCCCTTCCCTCCCAATCCACTGTTTCCTGATTGATACCCAAACTTTTACATAAGAATGCACGAGGCTGTGAATTAAAACGAGGTTGTAATTCAGCAACCCTTAAGATCAAAGTTAGAGTTTAGTTTTGGGGTGGCTCAGCCTTGCAGCCTTAAAAGAGGACACATTATTTCAGTAGCCATTATTTCTGTCCATGCCTTGAGCTGACAATTTAGGACTTAGTTTGTCATTGTCATTGCTTTAAGCCCTTCAGTGTTGTTAAGAAGCAACCACTTGACCACCTGGACTTTGGATTATTTGTGTTTTCCATAACTGTTCTGTGGCAAATGCCATGTAGTCCCCCAAAGCCCTACCTTTAATGGACACTTTGTTCAGCTAATACAGGTAATAATTTAACTACCAGATTAACCACTGGCCCCATAATGTGTGGATTTGCTGGACTTTGCTGATTTCATCTTCAATCATACTAGGTAATCAGGTTTGGAGTCTCCCTATTATTGTAAAGGTCTATTTCTTGCAACCTCTCCTGGAACCAATTTCTTTATAAGTCAGGGTTTTTATCTCAGGCAAAAGAGGTAAATACTTTGGCTAATTTAAGTATAAAAACAATGTATTATAAACATCAGTTCACAAACTCCAGGAAGACAGAAGAAACACAGCCAGGAGGAGCATTCCAAATCCTGCTTGTAAACCTGGCCTCGGGCAGCCCCCACTGCTGCTGTTGTGGGTGCAGCCACTTCTACTAGCTCTGCTGACAATCCTGTTTCTTAGCCATGGCCATTCCTGCTGTGACTGCTTCTTCTCCTCTCTCTAGAGACTGGTCGTGACCTCAACTATGACTTTCATCCTCATCTCAACAGATTCAGTCACGCAGTATTCCTTTGTGTCGGCAACTGATGGCTGGAGTGGCGATCCCATGCCTTAGCCGCAAGGGACACAGTGAAAGCAAGTTTTCACCTTTACTAGTGGGAACAGGTCTCTGCTGCCCACAAACATTCATTCATGTGGGAAATTCCCCAAAGTGTTCTAATACTGGGTCCACTGCAGCTCACGGGGTTGAGTAGACATCGAGGGTGAGTGGGCGGGATGAGGTTGGAGGGGTAAGCAGGAACTAGACTATTAGAGCCTCAAGGTTTATTTTAAAGATTTGGGTTTTCCCAAAATCAGTGGGATGATTTTAAAACGTCTTAAATTGAGACCAGGATGTCATAGGACCACTTTGTGCATTACAGAAAAGATCGCTCTGGAGAACTGATTAGATGGGGTATGAGAAGTTGTGGACACACCTGTTGGACTATTTCACTTACTCAGGTGAGAGATGATGGTAGCGTGAGAAATGGTGGTGACAAAAAGGAAGACGTGAATTCAATAGACTTGATGATGATTGGATATGGGAAAGTAAGGGAGAAGGAAAGTGTCAAGAATACCTTCAAGTTTTTGGCTCATGTCCCTGGATGAATGGTGGTGCCATTCACTGAGCTAGGGGACACTGTAAATGGTTCAAATTGGAGCAGGGATGTGGATTTTTGTGCATAGTGGGAAGTATTAAAGATCATCTCTCTGCTTCTAACTGAGCTGAGCTTGAAGTGCCTCTGAGATAGCCAAAAGATGATTTCAAGTAGGCAGCTTGATATATAAATCTGGACCTCAGAGGAAAGTTGTGGGCTGAAAATATGAACTTATAAGCCGATGGTTCATAAGGTGGCATTTGAAAATATGGGTGTTGTGGACTGAATTATGTCGCCCCACCTCAATGTGACTGTATTTGGAGATAGGGCCCTTAAGGAGATAATTAAGATTAAATTAGGTCATAAGGGTAGGGACCTAATCCAATAGGACTGGTGTCCTTATAAGAAGAGGAAGAGATACCAGGGGAGTGGACACACAGAGGAAAGGCCATGTGTAGACACAGTGAGAAGGCGGCCATCTGCAACCCAAGGAGAGAGGCCTCTGCAGAAACCAAAGCTGCCCACCCCTTGATCTTGTACTTCCAGCCTCCAGAAATGTAAGAAAACACATTTCTGTTGGTTAAGCCACCAGTCTGTGATATTTTGTTGTGGCAGCCCAACTCACTAAGAGAGTAGGTACGAATGAGATCTTCGATGGGAGTGTTTGGGGCAGAACAAAGTGGTTCTGGAAATGAGTCTGGAGGGATGATTTTAGTGGCCAGATTAGTTTCTCAGTATTAGTGTCCCTCTTTTCCTAACAGAACTCCAGTTTTATTCTTGTATGTACATTTTCCCTGTGCAGCTGCGTGCCTCAGGAGAGCTTGACGCCACCTTTAATTCCACGTAGGGCCTGATCAGCATAAGGGTAATTCCACTCCTCTTTCCAATGGATGGTTCAAGAGCAACCATGTACCCAATATCTGCCAGTGAGAGATGAGAAAAGACCAGCGGGGAGGCTTCAGGAAGTTTGTCCTTGCTCCCAAGAAAGAACCAAAGGAAGAGAGGGTTTCTTTCATTCCACTGGATGTTTTTAAGTCTAGATGTGTGGCCTGGTACTGCTGCAGCTCTCCCGCTATCAGTGTAAGCATGTGGACATCACTGCGAGTGACAGAGAGAGAGAGATGCCAGGAAACTGGGGCCTTGAAACATTGCTGAACCTTTGAATCCGCTCACCGTGGAAGTCTGTTTTACTTCTGTGCTCCTTGCTGTGTGTCATGACTTCATTTATAACCTGTTTAGTCCATCTAAGTTGGGATATATGCTGCTTGAAGGAAGACAAGGCTGCCCATTTATACCAGATCCCACAGCTAGGAAGTGACAGACCCAGGATTTAATTTGGTCTGAAGGCAAAACCCATGTTCCAAGATGATTGCCCTGCACAAAGAAGGAACATTCAAGTTTTTCTTTTTTTTTTTTAGCCATCTCTTGGTAGTTCTAGGATAGGGGATGGCAAGGGCCAGATAACAAATATTTCAGGCCTTGTGGGCCATATGTTTGTTCTCTGTCCCAATCACTCAATTCTGCTGTTGTAGCAAAAGTAGCCAATAGCAGACAATATGTAAATGAGTGGTGTGGCTGTGCTCCAATCAAACTTTATTTACCAAAACATGTGGTAGGTTTACTGGGTTGTAGTTTGCAGACCCCTGTTCTAGAGTAAACGATTGAGAAAAAAAAATTCTGAAATTAGATCCTGTGTTTTAATTATAAGTATCATTATATGAACTATTGACTGAGTCTGGTTTAAGTGTTTGTTGCAAAATGTGAAATTTTAATACATACCCAAGTCCCATGTTGCATTTTTGAAAAGTTTTTATCTACATCCTTTAATAGCAGGATTTGCATCAGCATAATGTGAGTTCATTTCTAAATACTACCGTGTTTCCCCGAAAATAAGACCTAGCCAGACCATCAGCTCTAATGCGTCTTTTGGAGCAAAAATTAATATAATTCATTTAATTAATTAAAAATATTATAATTAGGGGGCCGGCCCGGTGGCTCGGGCGGTTGGAGCTCCGTGCTCCTAACTCCGAAGGCTGCCGGTTCGATTCCCACATGGGCCGGTGGGCTCCCAGCCACAAGGTTGCCAGTTCAATTCCTCGAGTCCCGCAAGGGATGGTGGGCAGCGCCCCCTGCAACTAAAATTGAACACGGCACCTTGAGCTGAGCTGCCGATGAGCTCCCTGATGGCTCAGTTGGTTGGAGTATGTCCTCTCAACCACAAGGTTGCCGGTTCGACTCCCGCAAGGGATGGTGGGCTGCGCCCCCTGCAACTAGCAATGGCAACTGGACCTGGAGCTGAGCTGCGCCCTCCACAACTAAGACAGAACAACAACTTGAATCTGAACAGAACCCTCCACAACTAAGATTGAAAGGACAACAACTTGACTTGAAGAAAAAGTCCTGTTCCCCTTCCCCAATAAAAAAAAAAATAAAAATAAATAAAAATAAAAAAATATTATAATTAATTTTTTATATTAAATAAGACTGGGTCTTATTTTCGGGGAAACACCGTAAATGAGTAAGAACAGTTCACAAAGGGTTATGACCAAGTGCTCTAGGGTATTTGCAAAAGCACCATGCAAAGCTGACAGGACGAGGTGCCTGCCTGAGAATTCTAGGAGAGGAGGGCGTCTTTCCCTCTGATTCCCTCTGCTGCTTCCTGCTAGGCAGCCACACTGACAGACAGTCTCCATCTAGGAGAGCCTATTATTGCACAGGGCGCTGTAGCTGGGGTTTAGGAGTGGGAGTGTGGAAGGCGATTAGGGGTGGGAATCCCTCCCCTGTCTTTTCCCATGATAATGGTCAATTAGTTCTAGACAACCAGAGTTTTTGACTTGTTCTACAGCAATAATCAGCAATTAAATGCTCTTCGTTGGGGGCTTGTAAGAGAAACATTTACTACTCCTTTTTATTTTGTTTTGATCCCAGAGCTTGTAACAGTCATTGAAGTGTGTGTCAACGAGGGGCTGGATCAGGGTGTTGTCCAGAGATGGGGAAAGAAAAATGAGACTGGAAACTTTCTAAAGAAATAAAGAACAGAACTTAACGACATTGCAGTAGCTGAAGATAGCGAATATGAAAAATGCTTCCATTTTCTGCACAGTGGACATTCTCAGAGAAGACGTATTTTATCAGACGTACTGATTCTCCACAGTGGAGTATTTAATATTTCAACTTAGCAGTAATACCGTCAAGAGCAGCCAACAACAAGTGCTGTTTTTCTACTTGCCTTGGCTTGGTCAATGCATTTGCGCCTGACCTGACTTAGCCTGGGGAGTGTTTGAGGTCCTGGGTCCTGCTGCAGCTGGCCTCCTGTCACTCACCTCTGAGTTGGCTCATCTTGTCTATCACTGCAGGAGAGAAGCCCCCTGGGGTTGCAGGTCTGATTAGAGGGGATCCAAAACACCGTGAAGCCAGCTTAGGCTCCCCACATACTGGGTTAGTTCCCCATCAGTGCAGGTTAGTTCCAGCTGTGGGTGTCCTATACTTTTGTCCTATACTCCTGAGGTGACTCAGGAGGGAGGGTCATAAGACCGAATGTGACAAGCATTTTATAGGATGCTTTCTGAAGCCTGTGCTAGAAGAAGACATTTCAAGTGACAAAACAATCACCTGCACATCACAGGTGTTGACAAAGCACAGCCTACAGGCCAGGAGCAGCCACTAAGTTGAGGGCCAGGCTGGGAGAACAGAGCAGCTGCTTTCCAAGGAGATTCTTAGACAGAGAGTCATAACTTATTCATGCTTCATAAACACACACAAGCATTCAAGTCCCTTAAATACAGTATGCCACTTCACTTCAATGAAAAGCAAAGGGGTACCATTTGCAGCCCAAATTCTATCATCTACTGGGGGTTGGGAGAGCTCCTGCAAGGAGGCAGCTGTCAAGGCCAAGGCTATAGCGACTAATTTGGATATAGGAAATGCTGGTCTCCTCAGCCACAGGAAAGACATTCTGGCCATTTCTGGGTTTTTCTTAACTTGTCGTAACTTACAGTGATAAACCAAAAAGTCTTAGTATCTAAACTTTACTTGATAGTTAAGAAGAAATACAAATTAGAAATAGCAAACCTGCTAGAGAAGGCAAAGAAGCAGCAAACTCATTATCTCATGAATGGGACAAAGGCTGTCATAACATAATGTGTCTTATTACACCACAGTCAACCTTAGCATAGTGGTGTGTGTGTCATAAATCCTCAGTCAGTATTATCTGTCACCACTGCCAGCATCGCCACAACCTTCCTGAGTTAAGCTGACTTTCTTGCAAATGAGAAGGTTTCCTAGACTGTAGATTGAATATATGCATCCTAGTTTCTAACTAAAACATGATAGCAGTCAGAAAAATACAAGGGTCAGTACATTGAGACTTGACATTCAGAACCTGTTCATTCCAAACAGAATGTCCCTGCCTGAAAGGCCACACTCAGCACAAAAGATCATAAGGTAGCTTGGATGGCATCTGGCAGAGTGCTGGAAGAATTATTCATTGGCCCTACTATTTTTCATTTAGTGATCTGGAAAGGAGAGTAAGCCACACATATGTATACCCAGAGGTGTGCCGAGCATCAAAGACAACTCAGAAAGAAGAAGTTGAAAAATATTTGTCTCCAAGATGGAAAATGAAGTATGATTTGATGGAGAGTGTTGAAATGCCAATCCATGTTAATTTGCATGGGCTTCTGGGTCCCTGGCTTGATAGATTTTAATATAATTTTCAGGCAGGCTAGGATTTTAACTAAAATGGAAAAAGGCTTACTGCACTCACTCAAGTATCTTTATCAACAAGGCACTCACAAGGTTGGAAGACACTGGTGAGGATTTGCAGGTGGTTGGAATAACTTTGCATGGACATGTCTGTGGTTGTAAGAGTCCCTAGAAATTATTTACCTTAAAACCATCATTTTATAAGAAAAGAAACTGAAGTCTAGGAAAGTGGAAGGATTGCCCACATCCTCCACAGTAAGTTAGGGACATAATTCAACTCCCCAGCCTTCACCTAGAACTCCCCTCACTGTCCCATTTTAAGAAAACTTGTATAAATTAGTTTCCTCCCATCTCTCAGTGTTTTTTTTCTATTCCCAGTCTTCAAGGGGGAGATTTTTCAAATGCAGAAAAATTTTGATATGCTCATTATATTTCCTGAGCTTTTTATGCTTTGAACATTTACACGGAACAAAATGATCTTCTATCATGAGAAATAATGTCTTCCCCCCCCCCCCCAGAGTCTTCTCTATACAGAATTCTTGATAGACATTTACCCAAAAAGGTAGTTTTCATCACTAAAGGAGACCTCCAGTTTCCATGTCCTGTGAGACCCCGCAGGGGCCTCTAAGCCCAGGCCTTGGTCCCCTGCTTGCCCTCCCTCCTTCTGAAGGAACACTCAGGGCTGGGGGGCATAGGGCCAGACTGGTCCCTTCCATCATGCTGTAGTTCATGTCATCCCTCAGTTTCCCCCTTTGCAAAGAGCTGAGCAGGTGGGAGGCTAAGGTTCATTCCAGTCTCACAACTGTTGTCTCACATTCACCTTCTTTGAAAGCCAGGCCCTGCTCTTGCAAAAAGCCAGGCCCTGCTCTTGCAAACTTACTGAACAAGTTGGTGTCAAATAGATTCTGTAGCTGAATAAAATGTGAAACTAATGTTTTTTTCCATTAATAAATTATACAAGACTCCGGGTCATCGGTCATCTTTCCCCTAAATGCCAATTACTTTAGTAATAGAGATTTCTCCCTCCTGTTAAACATGTCAGAAATTAAGCTGGAAAGAAATGATATGGATTCATACATCAGTGAAAGAAAAGTTCACTCATACAGAAGGACGGGAGTGAGAATAACTTAAAATAGATAGAACACAAACAAACCAGTAACTGCTATTTCTTGCTATGCAGAAAAGAAAAGAAAATGCTCCAGGTCCTTTTGTATCCCCAACTTTAAGCTCTGTCTTCATTTATAGTGATATTATTAATAATGAGAATGGTTTGAGTTTTGTCCATAAGGTAGATCTAAATGCTTTTCAAATGTCAAACTCTCATCACCATCATCATCACCATCATCACCACATATGGTCATCTCTGCATCCCATGAGCATGGATCAGGTGCCTTAGTCCATTTGGGCTCTTATAACAAAGCAAACAGATTGGGTGGCGTATAAACAACAGAAGTTTATTTCTCCTGGTTCTGGAGTCTGGAACTCTGAGATCAGGGTGAGGACCTCTTTGGGGTCACAAAGTTCTCATTATATCCTCACACGGTTGGAGGGGCTAGGGAGCTCTGGGGAGTCTATTTTATAAGACACTAATCCCAACTGTTGGGATTCATGAGGGATCCACCTTTGTGACCTAAGCATCTCCCAAAGGCCCCACCTCCTAGGGCCATCACATTGGGCATTTGGATTTCAACATGTGAATTTTGTGGGAAGACAAACATTCAGACCATAGCAGATAAGGCGAACACTGTGCTTCTGTGCTTTTTACCTACTCTTGAGTTCCAGGCCAGAGTGGTAGTAATGTGAGCTGCGTATGGCACTGAGATGGACTCTTGGCATGAAAAGTCAAGTCCACAAAGGGGCTCAGAGACCTTTCTTCTGTCCCTGAGATTTCCTGACCAGCCGGAGTGGGCACAGCTGAGCATACTTGGTGAGGTCAGACCCAAGACAAACTAGAACGTCTTCAGTCCTCTCAGAACCCTGCTGTCTCCATCCACCAAACTGGAGTCTTACTTCCTTGGATTCTTGTGGAGAAACCTCTACCCTGTTTCCCTGAAAATAAGACCTAGCCGGACAATCAGCTCTAATGTGTCTTTTGGAACAAAAATGAATATAAGACCTGGTCTTATTTTACTATAATATAAGACTGGCCTATAATACAATATAATATAATAATATAATATGTCTTATATTCATTTTTGTTCCAAAAGACGCATTAGAGCTATTGCTCGGCTAGGTCTTATTTTCGGGGAAACATGGTAGGTCCACATGGAATTTTCTGTTTTCCTGACCCCAGTGACTTGGGACTTAAGCACACTCCAAAATGGGTAAAGAGAAATCCCTAGGCTCTGAGAGTAGGGGATTGACTCTATAAGTCGTTTCTGAATCAGTCTGGTGGGAGATTTCCAGGATTATATTTAGTTGGACAACCGTGGGGATCATTTACTAATGTGCCCCGCATCCTTAAAGCTCTCAAAGTTGTGTGGCCTGGCTACATCAGAGAGTGGCAGCAGTACTAGCAACAATACCAGAGACCCCATTTATTGAATATTTACTAAGTGCTTGGAACTGTGCTAAGCACTTCATAGTCTTTCTTACTTAATTCACATAACAGCCCAATGAGGTGGATATTATCCTCATTTTACACGTGAGGAATTGAACCTCAGAGAGGTCATACAACATGCAAGTGGCAAAGCTAGGACAAAAATCAGATTGTCTGACTCTGAAGCTACGTGGTTACTACTTTCTGCTGCTTCCAAGTGTTTGCATTTAGAGATTCAAATCATCCTTGGAAGTCACTGGGAAAGACCCACGGGCAGAAACTCTCTCTCCCCTTAACCTGACCAGCTACTGAGACCATGAGCCTGAGGCAGGCCTAACCTCTGGGGGCCTAGGACAGGTTACTCATGGGAGCCCACATGACCAAATGTCTACATATTTTAAAGTTATAAATCCAGCTAACAAATTGTTAAATGAAATATGTTGTTTCTGCCTTGACAAATACACCTTCATAAACCTGCAACTGAATAATATGTGTATGGTATAATAAAAATAAATATTTGGGCTTTGTCCCCAGTTCCTGGCACACAGCTCCTAAAAGACTTGGAATTTACTGTCTTTTGTATGCTAAAGCGATGGCTCCTGAGATGGGGGGGCCGGGGGGGGGGGGGTAACTAGATACTTTAGGATAGAGGCTGGTTGTCGGAAAGATCAGGCCGTAATTAAAACATGGAAACTTTTAGCTCCATGCCCCAACTTCCAGGGAGTGGAAGGGAGTTGAAGATGGAGTTCAATTGCTATTGGCTGATGATTGACTCAATCATGTCTAAGCAATGAAAACTCCATAAAAACCCCTAAATGATGGGGTTCAAGAGGCTTCTGAGATCTTGGATGATGTTCCTGGAGAGAGCATGAATGTTCTGTGACCCTCTCCCTGTACCTGGCCCTGTGTATCTCTTCCATTTGGCTGTTCCTGAGTTGTATCCTTTATCGTAAACCTGTGATAGTAAGTAAAGTGCCTTCCTGAGTTCTATGAGTCGTTCTAGTAAATTATTGAACTTGAGAAGGGCGTTGTGGAAACCCCTGAATTAATAACCGGTCAGTCAGAAGTACAGGTGGCCTCTGGGACTTGTGGAACTGAGCCTTTAACCTGTGGGGTCTGTACTAACTCAAGATAGTTAGTGTCAGAATTGAATTGAATTGAATCTGGTTGGTCTTGGAGAATTGGTTGTTGGTGTTTGAAAAAACCCACATTTGGTGTCAGAACCTCACCCCTTCCCCATACTCACCAATGTGTAAACCTATGTCTTTTAAATAACTGTAAGTTGAGTGACTGAGGCACACAATTTTGATTGCATGTGTGATCTGTAGGCCCTGGCAAACCAGGCCCAGGGCTGAGCACGTCACTTGCCCAGGTTTGAGGTGAGTACAGGCCTCGAGGGACATCAGGGATAATCCAGCACAAATCTAACTCTATGACTGGAAAACGTGACTTAAACAGTATCCTCTTTATAAAAGACAACGTATTCTGAGTTTGATATGATACATTTAGATGAAGCCACAGTAAAGCTTTACATTGAGCTTTGGTGGTTTGACCTCATTTTTGCTGTAATAATTCAGTGTTAAATTACCACTTGGCATGAAATTATTTATCCCTAAATTCAGGCAGAATGATGGACTATTCTTGTCAGTGTGTTTAAACCCTACTAGGCAACACAAGTTTGAGCTTTTAAGACTTAACAGAAATATGGTTTTGCCTTTGGGAAAACATGTTTGTAACTTTTCACCCATGCAGAAACACCCATTTCCCATTTGAAAAGAGCAGTTCTCCAAAGGCAAGTATGATTTCTGATTTTAAACATTTCAGGTCAAAGACAAAAGGTTAAGATCCCTGATATACACAGAGCTTTTACCAGTGAGTAAGATAAAAATGGAAATGCAGTAGGAAAACAGGAAATAACAAGAGTCAAAAATTTACTAAAGAAGTAGAAATGATTGAAATATAATATGAAAAGATACTCAACCTCAGTAATAATTTTCAAAACACAGATCAACACAACAGATATTGTTTTGTGGGTTATCTTTCTTTTAAAAATCCTGTTAGATTGGGGGTGGGCATTGAAAACGAGAAAAAAAAGACTTCTCCACCTGTAGGAGAAGTATCAATTGGGTAGACTATTTGGGGTCACAGGGCAGTGGAGTGTTTTCTATTATAACTGAAAATGTTCAAAAACATTGTCTTGCTAACTAACTTCTAGGAATTTATACTAATGAAACATACCACTGCCCAAACATGTATGAATGAAGGTGTTCTTTGCTACAGTGTTTATTAGGGTGCAAAACTGCAAAGTCAGGACTCCCAAGTCCACCCTCTGTTCTGATACCAACTGCAGGTTTGAGGGGCCCAAGACCACCCTTAGATTCAATAATTTGCTTCAAGGATTCACAGAATTCAGCAAATCTACTACACTCACAGTTACATTTATTACAGCAAAAGGACACAGCTTAAAATCAGCCATGGGGAGCAGCACACAGGGCAGGGTCCCAGAGACACCACGCAGTTTCCAGCTGTGCTCTCCTGATGTCTCCTCAGTGGACAGCAAACAGCACCAATTTCTCCTGGGAACAAGGTGTGACAATATGCATAGAGTATTGCCAACCAGTGAGGCTGACCTGAACTTTGGTGTCCAGAGTTTTTATTGGGGTTTAGTCACATAGATGTAGCTGATCACCTGCATGGCTAACTCTAGTCTCCAACCCCTCCAGATGAGCTGACACTGTGTGACCCAAAGCCCCCCAACCATAAATCACACTGTTGGCAAAGACTATCCAGCATGGCCCAAGGTCCCCAGGAAAACAAAGACATTCTTTTCAAGCTGCGGAGGTAGACAGAAGTTGTACAAGGTCGGGAACTCAATTTAGTTTACGAACTCGTCCTAGAAAAAGTGCTACATACCTCATTGCTGAATATCACTATGGTCACCTTAGAAGTACTCCCCTTGGGAAGCTATGCACCGACGCCAGTGCCTAGTCCACCCTTCAAAGCCATTTTGGAACTCTTTTTTCTGGAATGGCCATGAGAGCTGTTGTAGTATTACCCTTCGTGTCCTGAATGTCCTCAAAATGTCTTCCTTTCAGTATTTCCTTTATTTTGGGTAAAGAAAGAAATCATTGGGGGCCAGATTAGGTGAGTAGGGAGGGTGTTCCAATACAGTTATTTGTTTACTGGCTAAAAACACCCTCACATACAGAGCTGTGTGAGCTGGTGCATTGTTGTGATGCAAGAGCCATGAATTGTTGGCGAAAAATTCAGGCCAATTTTGTCTAACTTTTTCACGCAGCCTTTTCAGCACTTCCAAATAGTAAACTTGGTTAACTGTTTGTCCAGTTGGTACAAATTCATAATGAATAATTCCTCTGATATAAAAAAAAAAGGTTAGCAACATAATTGCAACAAGTTCTTGAACTTAATTGTCCAACCTTGTGTATTATGGAGGTCTCACAATGCCACACTAGATTAGGTTTTGTGCTATACATAAAGAAGATTCATTGAAGAATCTTAACAAAGGGCTACCAGGAAATAACGTCTGCTTTAGACAAAAATTCTGGCAGCATCAATAATAATGAATTGGAGTGGAATAAACCTGGAGGTTGGGAGGCCATTGTACTTAATCTAAGTGAAAGATGCAAATGAGATGTCCATGCTTATTAATTCCTGTTCTTGGCAGCACGGCTCCTCTAGTTTGGCTGGCTGGCATGCGTGGGACCTCATCTGGCCACAGGCCTACTTACTCCTGACTTCTCTCTTCAACTTGGGTGTCTTGAGGCCAAGTTCACCTGAGGTCCAACAATTCCAAGATATGAGTTATGGAGACAGTTTATGATTCTGGGAATTTTGAAAGTTTTGGAGCCCTAACCAAGTCTTTGGACAATCGATATGTGGTGAAGGCCTGCTCTCTTCACAGCACTAGGTGCAGGAGAAAAATGACCCAGGTGACAGAGGCTTGCTTCCCCAGGAGCTTACTAACTAATTGGAGAGAGACGGCATGGTCCTATGAAATGAACCTAAAACTCCAGGCATTTCATAAGCTAAATGAGTAGAGCAGATGACACATGCCAGAGGAATTCAAAACACAGGAGCAGATATTTTTGGAAACAGCTAACAGGTCTCCACCCCTGATTCATCACCCAGTCACTGGAACTAGTCCCACGAGTGACAGCTGATGGGGAGGCAAAGCCAGGTGCTGTGGAATGAGCAGGCAGGGGGAGGTGGTACCCTGGAGGCTCAGCTGGGCCCACGGGGCTTTGGTGATGCCTCCTGGCACTGGCTGAGGCTGCGGGAGGCAGGCAGGAGTGGGCGAGCAGCAGGAACGTCAGTCATGCAGTTCCCTGTCATTATCTGAACTTAAATTCATCTACACCCACAGAGGCCTGAAATCCCTGGGGAGGCGGCAGGCAGAGGAGCTGTTTCCCAGTGAGGGAGGCTGCTGTGTGCCCTGTGAGGTTTCTTGGTGGCTTCACAGCAGCTGATTGATGGATGTGGGCTTAGAAGAATGGAGAAAGAGAGGGGCCGAGGCAGCAGGAAGAGGGAGCCCCAGCTTCCTATAGTGGAAGGAACACTGGCCCAGAAAGGGAGAGAAACTGGACTCTAATCCGGCTCTGTCTTTAACCAATTGGGTATCCCTAAGCCAACCACTCAGCTTCCCTGGGTTCTACTTCCTCAGCTATAAAATGAGAGGATTGAACCTGGAAATGGCCTAAGGCCTCTTCCAGCTCTTAGGAACATTCCATGAACTAGTAAAGAAATCTTTTCCAATTGTTTAGGTCCCACAGAGAAAGCATCTCATTCCCGCAAATACGAGAGGGATCCTTGCACACTTGCTGTCCTTCAATCACATTATCACACTGGTTGATTTCTTCGAATCTAGAGAAATAAAACAGGAAGAAATGTAGGTGGCTGAGAAGACTATATCGGTGCTGGCTGGAGCTGCCCTATGCTGCTCTCAGCTCTGCTCTGCAGTAGCATCAATAATAGATGAGGAACGTTCAGTGTTTTGGGCGTGTGCCCACTCTCTGTTCTGTGAGGCTGAGTGAGTGCAGGGTTTCTGTAGGAGAAAACTCCTTAGTGCTGCGAGGTGAACAAGGGATCTTATGTGGCATTCTAGTTCAAAAGCATTCAATGACTAGTTATTCTTTATAGCGCCTCAGGCTTTGCTAATAAGAAAACTACCTGTGGGCTCTGGAATTCAAGGTCAACAGGAGCCAGTGCATGAGTCTAAAACAAGGGTGCACCAACTTTTTCTATAAAAGGCCAAATAGTAAAAATATCCAGCTTTTGACCCATATGGTCTCTGTAGCAACTACTCAACTCTGCCATTATAGCATGAAAGAATATGTAAATGATGGGCATAGTTGTGTTGGAATAAAACTTATTTACAAAAACAGGTGGTGGGCTGTAGTTTGCCAATCTCTCTGGTCTAGGATTTAGGATTCCACATTCAGAGATCCTCTGGGATTATGTGTTGATTTATTGGGCCATTCCTTGGACCACACAGTAGCAAATGAGCATTGTGACTTACCCAAGGTCACATAGCTGATATATGAGGATAGAATCCCAATCCAAGTCTCCCTGACTCTCATAAAGTGCAATATCAACGGCAACACTGCCTCCTACCATTCTTGTAACATGATAGCTTTTACTCATTGACAGCCCCAAACAATGAGAAAACATGTGCTTTTAGGTACAGACAAGAGAAAGGAAAGATCATTGATAAAAACAAGCCCCTTTTCATTCCATTTAATTAGAAAATTCAGAAAAGAAAGATTTATCAGTCACTCTGAGGTACCCTGCTTCTACAAGTCAAACGCGTCGTGACTCTGAGAGGGGCTGATGGTTACTTTTTCCTTTGCCTCCCAGATCCACTGGAGTGCAATAAATCAGCATTTGATGGGAACAGTCACTGTAGTTCATTGCTAAGTCCAGCTTTCCTGGCAAGAGCGCCTTTTGCTCTAATCAGTCAAACTGTCGCTCTAATCAGAACAGAGCATGCAAAATGTTTAGGCTTGTGTGTGGAGAATCAACTTTAATTTGCCATATGTTAATTGTTCCTGTCCGCTTGACCACAGAGGTGCAGAGATTGAACCCCAATCCTGCTTTCAGGGTTCCTACGGTCTAGCTGGGGAGACAAGGCATAAACATGTCAGAAGTTAAATAAATAAAATGCAAAACCTGGGAGACGTTTCAATGCAATACGAAAACTGCATGTGGGCATGTACTTACACACACACACACACACACACACACACACCATCTTCCAGTTTCCCAGGAGCAAACAATAATCAGAAACTGCTATTATGAACCCACTTTAGGAAAGAGAAATGTGTTTTCCGTGAATATAGCATCATCTGTCCCAATCCCTCCTTCCCATAATACCCTTTCTATTACTATGTGGTGTAGTTTCTATGTGTTCTTTCCTGCTTACGGCCAATGCCCAGAGAGGGACCTGTGGAAAAACGAGGAGCACATCAGTGTCTTGCCAGACAGAGCCCTCTGTCCTTATGGGATGCCTTTAGTTACCTAAAACCCGTGGAAGCATTTGAAATGTGTCCTGTCCTTCCTTTTGATATAGAAGTTCTGGCTTTTAGGCAAAGACAGTTTGTTAGGCAGGGCATCCTCCTTACAGAAGAAGGGCGGCCTAAGGGTTTAGAGTCTTCCTGGCCATATGAAGGGATAGGGACCCATTCTGGCTGATCCACCCTGGATGTTTCAACTGTTCAGCCCAAGAGTAGATGCCAGTGTTTTCTCTGTGGAAGGCCCTGTGGGATTCTGGGTGAGGTTTTTGTCCGAGATGAGCTTCTCCTAGAGAGAAGACACTCGTCAAATGCCTCCAAGAACGGGATACTAGAGAATAAAATGCATACATGGTGCTCTCATGATAAAAATAAAACACTAAGACTGGGAAGACAGAAAATCAGGACTTCTCTGATTTTCATGGGACATTTTGCATTTTTCAATTAACCATGAAAACAAAATTACTCGCCTTCTCCTAACGAAGCAACAGAGCAGAAATGGCGGGGGAGCCACTGGCTCAGGTTATTTCCCTAGTGGATTGGGGAGGTCATTCCCTGGAATTTTGGTCAGGTAGCAGCAGCTGGCAGGGATCTCCCCTGCTCCACAGCCCCTGGCCTGTGGATACTCCTGGGAACTGCTCACAGAAAGTCTCTATGACAAAACGACCCATGGGAGGATGTGAGACGTGACAGGGGCTTCATCTGGTTCTATCCCTCTCTGAGCTGCCATGCAAGGTCAGGAGTTCGTGGAGCCAGCACTGCCAGGCCTGTGGCCACTGGAAGAACCAGAGGGCCAGGGCCAGAGCTTGTGGATAGCAAACTACCCGTCCGCGAGCGCTGCTTCTCCACCCACTGACTGCACTTTGCGCCTGCACCTGCGTCTTGGCTGCAGGAGCCTGCGCTCATTTCTGCCTCTCCTCCTGGTTCCTTGGCTCCCTTCCTCTGGCTCCCTGTCTGCTGGATTACCTTCCAGAGCTCCACAAACAATCCTCCCAACAACTCCAAACCCAGCTGCTTCTTTTCAAACTCTGGTAGCTAGGAACCTTTGAGGGCATACTCCAGCTTCACACCGCCCACTCAATCCCACCCATGGTTCCATTTGTGCCCCACCTCGGAGTTATTAGCGATTACTTTTCTGGGACAAGGCTGGAACTGAGCCTTCTGGCAACTCTATATTGGAAATTGCCACACTCAGGAGTAACCAGGAAAAACTGCTTTGATCCCCTAAACGCCAGGATTAACTAAAGAGAATGCCATTGACTTAATGTCATTTTCGAAGAAGGTGAACTTACTTTAACAATCCAAATGATTATAATTCAGATTTTTTTTTTTGCTAGTAAACCTGATATCATTTTAAAGATATTAGATACTACAGTGAAACTCATAAATTTGTCTGGAATCATAATGCTTTGGCCGCTGTATCTCATGGCTCATGTTTTAACTCATGCATATCCTGACAAGCTGTATTGTAACAGGGTGGTACTATATTTGAAAAGTGACTTCATTTAGCCCAGGGATATAGAAAGACACTGACTTAATGAGGGAAATTCTGGTTTATCCTTCTGTCTTTGCTTATCATTTTGAAGGGACAGGCTCTGCTAAGATGACGTCAGAGCTGTGGTCCACATGGAAATGGTTATTCCTGGATTTGCACTGTGGAGTCAGGCTTCCCAAATGTCAAAATGAATTTGATCATGGCCTTGGCTGTTCCCTTGTCCTTGGCATAACAACCAGCAAGTGTATGTCAGCTCCCAGCTTCCTGGATACCTCCCATCCTCACTTCTGATGAATGCCCGATCTCTTTTTGCGGTGATTTACTTCTGTGTTTTATCAACCTAGGTTCTTGAGTGTGAGTTAATCTTGCAGTTCACTCTGAACTGTGATCCCACCCAGTTGTTTTGTTTAAGAATAACTTTATGGTTTTTGTAAAAATTATGCATTCCCGTTGAAATAAATTTAAAAAATACAAAAAGATAGTAAGAGAAAGGTTTAAAAATCACACAACTTTCTACCACCCAGAGATCGTCTGTGATTTTATAAAAATGGGATTTAGTTCTATGGCCTGCTTTCTGCAACCACGTGGTATTATTGGGAGAGAGTTTTCCACAGGTCTGTTGTGCTCCTACACATCTTTCTGGGTGTGCCAGAAATGCAAGGGCGTTTCTCAGGATTGTGTTTGCAGCAAGCAACCTTAAGGATATTTTCCTCCTGGACAAAGGGCAGTCTTACGTACTGCTCGCAATAAAATGGTGGTTTGAACCTCTATCTGACAAGACAGAATTTATATGTCTATAGACAAAAGTTATTTTGCATTGCTATCAGTTATCTATAATTTTTCAAGAAGTAAAATCACTTCCCTAGGACCAGATAAACCCAGGGGTGTCCTTTGGAGTCTAAATAATGCATAGTTCTCCAATGAAGCATATTTTTCCCCTATGATACTCAGCCAACACTTAACAAACTCCATTGCTTCTCTCAGAGGGTAGCTACTAGAATTGGACAAAAAATAGGAGAACTTCAAAGGGCAGGGTATGACTTTATGTTCAACTAGAGGAGAGCTGCCTTCCATTTTGCCTGACTAAGAGCAGGGTTGTTTTCCGAGCTGGCGGGTAGGGGGTGGGTGATGCCAGCAGGAGTGGGGAGGGTGAGCGAGGGGAAAGAATCAACTATGGAGGTTGTTACAAACACTCCCACTGTACATGGTAGTAACAGATTTCTATTCAAACCTATTTGAATTTCATGAAGAAAACCTGATGTTCCGTCAGTTTTGTTAAAATTGGGTTTTAATCAATAAATGAAAACGAAAAGTGGGCCAAACCTAAAAATGATAGGGAATTTTGGAAAAGGGGACTAGGAGTAGCTATATTCTTCCTTTTATTGTGTCTCAAGTTTTATTTCCAGATACAAATTTTCTCGGTGGAAATGCCCACAGCTCAACAGTCTTGACATCTGCCATGAATCTCTTTTTAGCACCCTTTTCATGGTAAAAAAAAAAAAAAAAAATTCAAATCTCAGTTGTTTTCCTCAGACTGGCCTGGAAGGGGCCTTCCCCTTCCTCCTACTCCGGAGCTGCATTTTAATGAGACCTCCAGGGACTGCTTGGGGGATTCAGGGAGCCAGCACAGCACTTCGGTTTAATTTAAGATCCTGGTTCTTTCAATTTTATTTTTTTCTTTCTGAGGAATTTAGCTCATTTAACACTCCAGATGCTCACCATTCGGAAGCATCACTGCTTGTGGCTTGTTGAAAAGTCCCGAGGAGACTCTGGGGCATATCAATGATGTGTCCAGTGACCCTAAGGCTGTCTTTGAAAGAAGAACAGCTGATGATCAGTGAGGAAAATTCCACCTCTGCCACTTGCCCTGGGTGGGTGATGCCTGTGTCAAATTCAAGGACCAATTCAAACATTTCCTCCGCATTCATTCAGCAATGCTTTTATTAAGCACCTGTTGTAGCTTCCAAAACTTCAAAGATTTGTAAGCACAGAGCTTATTTCTAATGAGGCTTGCTGTCTAGTACATGATAAACTCTAAAACAGACCGCTGCAAGAAGCCTGGAGGTAGCCAAAGATGCACTATTAAGAGAAAAAAGCAAGGGGTGTACCAGCCTGAGTCATACCTAATGTTAGTAACAAGAGTTATTTATACATACAGAGACATATAAGACATATATGATTACAAATGCAGAGAAGATTTCTGGAAGCAGACAGGATAACTGGTTATTTCTGGAGGCTTGGCTTTGGGGAAATAGGCAAGGAGGGAGATTTTTACTTTCCATTTTATACCCTTTATATGTTCAAAAAAATATTCTTTTTACAATGAACATATATTACTTATACAATAAAACAATAATAGAGGGTGGCAGTGCCATCAAAGAGATATACACAGAGAGTTATGAAAGTAACAAAACAAATCGCCACATCCAAATTCAAGAATTTTCCCAATTACTTTAGCTGGGATTGATTTTTCTGTCTTCTGGACTTTCGGGGTTCATATGGTAGCTCCACAGTCATCAGGAATCCAGGCTTCTTCCAGCTTGCCATTCTACTGACCTTGGCATAGCAATACAGGGTCTAAGATGGCTGTTCCAGCTTCAGCTGTAATGTCCAAATCACGGCAAGCAGGAAGAAGGAATAGAGAGGGGCTCATACGCTCCCCTTTAAAGAGACTTCCCAAAACTACCATGTCATACTCTGCTTAAATCCAATTGCCCAGGACTTAGTCCCATGGTCATATCTAGCTGCAAGGGAAGCTGGGGTACATAAGGAGGTCAGGATATGTAGGGAAGCTGGAACATATAATATTTTAGCCATTGAATAGTTTTGAGCAGGGTATGGGATGACATTATTACCTTTCTATGATCATATGCGTTTTGGAAAGATCTCTCTGACAGCTCAGTGCAGAATGTGCTAGAGGAGGGAAAGACTGGGTGTGAAGGGAGAGGATATATATCAGCCGCAGGATGATCATAGATGTCCAGCCCAGTTTAGAGAGGCTTCCCGTTTTGGAAATTGGCAGTGGTCAGTGGTGGGCTGCGCCGGGTTGTGCCATGTGTCTTGTGCTGTCTGACCCAAGCAGGTGGGTAGGCCTACAACCATGAGAAAGGAAAGTCTGCAATGAGTCATATGGGGTTATGTGTTATTCATCCAGGTCTCCCCAGGTACAGCCTGGTGAACATGGTTTGTTGCTTACCCGAAAAGCCATTCTATTCCATCCACCTTTTCTTGATGACAGAATCCTGATTTACTCAATTGCATTTCAGTAGAATATAGTTCTCCTCCAGCCCTGGGGATGACTCATGATTGGTCCAAAACAGATATGGTAATCCCATACCTCTTCCCAGATACGTTCCCAGCCTGTCTGTAGCTGCCTGTGGTGGTGAACTTATGACTCAATGAGATTAAGAGGGGGTTTCTTGCCTAATTGTCCTGGCTAGACCCTTCAGTACCATGTCGAATAGCTGTGGTGAAAACGGGCATCTTGCCTTGTTCTGAGAAGGAAAGTATCCAGTCTTTCACCGTTAAGTAGGATATTAACTGTGAGTTTTTCATAGATGTTCTTTATCAAGTTGAGGAAGTTTCTTTCTATTATCAATTTTTTGAATGTTTTTATCATGAAAGGTGTTGGATTTTGTCAAATGCTTTATCTGAGTCAATTGAAATGATCATGTAAATTTCCCCCTTCATTCCATTAATGTGCATTACATTGATTGATTTTGTTGTTTTGATTCATCCTTACATTCCTGGGAAAAAAATCACACTTGGTCACAGTTTATAATTCTTTCATACATTGTCAGATTTGGTTTGTTGTATTTGGTGATTAATTTTTGCATACATATTCATAAGAGCTATTGGTTTTTAATTTTCTGGTGATGTCTTTGTCTTGTTTTGATATGAGGGTCCCTCATAGAATGAGTTGGGACCTGTTCTCTTCCAATTTTGGGGAAGACTTTGTGAAAAATTGGTTTTAAGTCTTCTTTAAATGTATGGGAAAATTTATAACAGAAGCTGTCCCAGCTTTTCTTTGTAAGTTTTTTTTTTTAATTACTAATGCAGTATCTTTCCTTGTTATAGGTCTATTCAGATAGTCTATTTCATCTTGAGTCAGTTTTGTTAGTTTGTGTCTTTCTAGGAATTTGTCCATTTCACCCAGGTTATCCAAATTTTTGCATATAATTTTATGAATTTTTGCATACATTCTTTTATAATCTGTTATTTCTGTAATGTTGGTACTAATGTCCCCTCTTTCATTTATAACTTTAGTAATTTGAGTTTTCTCTTTTTTTCCTGGGTCAATCTAGCTAAAGTTTTGTTGCTTTTATTGATTTTTTTTTCAAAGAACCCATTTTTGGTTTCACTGACTTTATCTATTGTTTTTCTATTTCATTTCACTAATTTCTATGCTAATAGTTATTATTTCCTGCTTTCTGCTGGCTGTAGCTCTATTTCCAGTATCTTAAAGTGGAAAGTTAGATCATTCAGTTGCAATCTTTCTTCTTTCTTAACATAGGCATTTATAGTTATAAATTTCCCTCTAATGGTTGTTTTAGCTGCATACATAAGTTTTGGTATATTGTATCTTCATTTCCATTCATCTCAAAATATTTTCTTACTTCCCTTTTGATGTCTTCTTTATCCATTATTTATTTAGGAGGGTGTTGTTTTTCTGCATATTTTTTAATTTCCTAAATGTCTTTCACATAACGAATTGAATGTAGCAAAATTGAAAAAAAATATTACTGCTGGGATTAAATTTTAAAAAGATACTGTGACTTCCATTTTGTTTGCACTCACTGTCCTTGGCTCTTTCCTCTTGTTTTCTCTACTGAAGTAAGTTGCCATGTTATGTGCTGCCCTATAGAGAGCCCCAGGGGTCAAGAACTGAGGGCAGCCTCTGGTCAAAAAGCCAGGGACTGAGGCCCTCAGTTCAACAGCTCACACACAAGGAACTGAATTGCAGCTGTGTGAGAGAACCTGACACAGAGGACCCAGTTAATGCATGCCCAGATTCCTGACTCACAGGAACTGTGGACTAATAAATGTTGTTGTTTTAAGCTACTAGATTTTGGGATCATTTGTCACACAGCAATAGATAACTAATACAATAGGGGCTGATGCAGAAGGAGGGCCTGGGTCCTTTGGATGGGTTAGCCGTTTCTTTCTTTTTATTTCCCGTCTTCATGAGGTATGAGGCCTACCTCATAGATTTTCTCTGTGTTCCAGCACCTTTACTGGGAACTAAGTGGCACATCAAATTGGATCTGCTCTCGGGAACTGACCACCTTAGAGTCAGGAGAAGAAGAACCAAGAGACTTCTTCTTAAGTTCAATTCTCCATCCTCCTTCTCAGTACTGGGGTAGGATGGAGGCTGCTACTTCTAAAATGTTTCTTTGTTTACCATTTGGTTATTGTCCCTTGTGAGTAAATTCGCTTGTTTATAACCCTGAGTGGGGAAAGGAGTAAAGGATAGATTAGAACTCCCAAACCCTCAACACAGATAGTGAGAGCAGAGCATTCAGTACATAGTAGGTGCTCAAAAAACATTAATTTTTCCTTCCTGTTATGTTCCTCTATCCTACACAGTCTTCTAACCCCACTCAAGCTGTGACAGAGGAAAGACTCAAACGGCTGCATTACATCCTGGAACTATATTTTAATGAACGGTAGTAAAGCTCCTAATTTGTCTGCTATTGACGTGCTCATTGATAACCCTTATTGAAAAAGGAATTCAACAAAATTTAACTCAACAAACATCTAGGCGATGGGCATCATGTTGAAACTGCATCAACAGAGATGAATAGAACACAATTTTTGCCCTCAGAGCTGGTTCAGCCCAGAACGAATGCCTAAATGAAGTAAGTTTGTCTTTATAGATTCTCTTATAACTTGACAGTCAACTGCTAAGAATCCACTCATTTCTTTTCTCCACACTTTCCCGGAACCATACTGACAAGTAATGTCAAAAAGTCTAATTGTTCCTCCATTTTAGCTTCAGTCTTGATGGTGGGTCTCTTCTGAGGCAATCCATCTGGGAATCCCCTGGGCTTACAATGCCTGGAACAGAGGCTTGCCCTAGAGGCACCCCAGGGAAGACCTTTACTAGCCAATATGGCAACTCTGTGCAAATTAGAAAAAAAAGCTCCTGAATCTCAAGTCACTTCACAGCCATTTGTCATAAAATATTTACAATAATGGTAACAACTTCATGATGTGAACAGTTCCCTGCAATTGTGTAATATTCACTTGCGCAACTGTAAGTGGTGGTGCATAACTTGTACAATTGTAGGGAGCAGGACTGCCACGGGAAAGTGATGTTTTTGATCTGTGGAGCTGGAATCAGGGGATGCTAGAGAAAGAGGAAGCATGGGTGTAGGAGGAGGACTGAGCCGATAGCCTCCCCACCATGTGGGCACACCATGCTACCACTGACATGTGAATTTGCTAGCTCACAGTTGTCACCTATATGACCTCAGGATTTTCAATGTTGCCTATCTAATTTTGGTCTAAGTCCCAGACCACGTCGGCGGTTGCCTCCTCATGGGATCCCCAGCCCACAAGCCACTTGAGGGCAGTGTCTCACCACTGCAGCAGCTGCTGGGCCTGCTCTCCGCGAGTAATGACTCCCCCAGCTTCGGCTGCTGCTTCCTGGGAAAAAGGCAGCAGAGCCCTTCTGTTGTCAACACTGCTGTTGGGTTCCCTTCCGTCTGGGTCCATGCACTGTGAGAGCCACACTGCATCCCAGGTGGAAATCTGCAACCCAAAGCTACCACAGCTCGGGCTCCTAAGCTCTTTAGCAACAGTGCTTGTGCCCCAGACTTCATGCTTTCCCTCATGAAAACAGCACCCCAAGGTTGTCTCTCCTTTAATCTTCCCCACCTTGAACTTATACTTCCAACTTCTCCACAGACGAACAATTGTCTCCAAGCATAACAACTGGTACAAAAGGATATCTGAGGGGTGGCCGGTTAGCTCAGATGGTTAGAGCGTGGTGCTGGTAACACAAGGATATCTGGTGTCACTGCTGCATAGTTTGTTAGATACAACCAGATTCTGACCATCTGTCACAGGGTGTCAGACGCTCCGAACATCCTATTGGAGTAATTCTGGGAAATGAACCTTTACCTCAGGGCAGGGATCTCCAAATTGTATTAGTCAGAATGGTACCTCTCCCTCTCCCCCCACTGCCCACCCTACAGGTATATTAACTGGTACAAGAGGTAGATATGGATGAAGAGGGCTAAAAGGCTAAAATCTTGAGCAAGTCGTATTTTATATGACTCTGATATTGTGTGCGCACACACACGCATGTGAGGGGCTGACCCACATATACCTTAGTGCAACATTAGAAGATTAGAATGGAAGTCCTGTCTGCTTCACTCTTTTCCTTTCTGGATAGCCCAGCAAGCCTTGGGGGATAGGTGAGGGATGAATCATGGCAGGATGGCTAAGGACAGTAACCAGTTTCCAGAGCAACTGGATGGAGCTTTGGAATCTGCCCTGAAGGAATTTCTGCGCTAAAGACATTGGCTGTATTGGGAAAACAGCTCCCAACCAGAAGAAAACTCAAAGTTTAGTTTTCAGGTAAGCAAATAACTTTGTTTGGACAAATAACTATGTTAGTCAGATGTTCGACTAAAAATTTCCTGGGATTTTCCTAGTCTTCTAAATGCATCCAAACCTTTCCCTTGAACTTTTCTAGGAGGCAGTTGCTTCTATTCTCATGAGTTAACCCAATTACAAAATTAATGAATGTTAAAGACAAATAATGAATGAGCCTGCATAGGATGAAGGAGGAAGAAGGAAAGAAAACTGAATAAGGGTTAGGAGACCATGGCTACAGGCTTTGTCACGAACTATTTGGGTGATGCAGTGCAAGGTAGTTTTCTCTGTGTCTCAATGAGCTCACCATTAAAATAAGAGTTGAATTAGCTGTTCTTTAAGGCAACTTCCAATGCCAATATTCTCCGAGGATACTCTCTCCCTCCCCCTTTTCCCTTCCTCCTCCATTTCTACCCTCTTGCCCTCTTTCCCCTTGCTGTCTCCTTTCAATCTTCTTTTTCCCTTTCTCTTATGTGTGTTGTTTTTATTCCCAGACCTTTACACAGGCCCTTTTATTTTCATCACCAGGCAATTTGTGCCAACAAGTGTGATGCAAATAAAGTTAGACAGGATTTTGGTTCTGACTGAATAAGAATTGCTCCACTTGAATTTAAAAAAACAACAACCCTGTTTCTCTAAACTGATTCTATTCAAAGTTTCTTGGCTTCTGAATTTAAAGAACAAGTTGTTCTTGTGGGAGGTTAATTATAAAATGTTCGGTCCACCCCCTTCACCATTAGTGACCAGCCCACAGTATGAATCCCCAAGAGAGTGTGCAAACTCGGAACAGTCTTCCAAAGTGAGCACCTTCCCCTCATGCACTACATCAGGGAACCCCAGTTAAAAAATTGTAAATTCTGTGAAGCCAAGCCTATCCAATGATACGAGTTGAGGATTCTCAGGAACTTTCAGTATTTTCTGGCATCCACACACACAAGGCTTTGACCATTGCTGTCAAAACAGACTGGAATTAGCAACTGGGACTTTCTAAATAGTCTCTCTTGCTTATAGAAACAAGTGGCAGCGGTGGGGTGATGAAATTGGGAGGAATAAGAAAAGTCACAAAAATATGAAGCATTTTGAGCTTCCTACTATGAGTTAGTGGGAGAATAGGACCAGTTGCTTGAGGTGGATGACATAATATGAACGAATGATGGGAATGAGATATAATTCTTCCCCCTTTTCACCATTCTTATCAAGAAGATGGAAAAATTGAATTAGAACAAATGGAATAAATAGTACCTTGGTGCCTAAAACCCAAGATATGTCAGAAGTTAGAGCTCCTCATTGCGCAGCTGAATTACCCCCAGGCAGTTAAGATTGTCATATCTTCATAGCAGATGCTGTTGGTGGCTTGCCCCATCTCCCAGGGGCCTACCTGAGTTTGCAGCTAAAGCGGACAGTTTCAGCACGCTGCTGGCCTCCCACCTCAACCAACCAAGCCGGTCTTCTCTGTGTGATGGCTTTCTCTGTCACCACTGGACATTGTTTGACTGCTCTCAGGCACAACACAGAAAGCCAGAGGAGAGTTAATGCCTGTAGAGGCTAATCTCAACCAATGTGGAATGGGAGTCAGTAATAGATGCTGCAACCTTCCCATCCTCCAGGGAGATGCTCGTAAGTCGCAGTCCACATAGTTGCTCAGGAGCAGGCAGCAGTTGCCCATTGCTGGAGTCTGCTCATTAGCGCTCCCTGCCATTGGTGGTTTGCTTTCCCTGACTCACTTTCCTTACTTCCTCACTAGAGCTTCATGGCTTCACCTCCCAAGTCAATGACCTATACCTAAGCCCTTGTCTCAGAAATATGCTTTTCTGGGAACCAAACCTAAGGCTCTAATATGTAACATTTACCATGTAACTTTTTAAGTGTACGGTTCAGTGGGATTAAGTACATTCCCATTGTTGTGCAACCATCACCACCATTATTTCCAGAAGTTTTTCACCTTCCCAAATTGAAATTCTGTTCCCACTAAACACTGGCTCTCCAGTTTCCCCTTCCCCAGCCCATGGCAGCCATCATTGTACTTTGTCTCTACGAATTTGACTATTCCAGGTGCCTTCTATAAGTGGAATCATACAATATTTATCTTTTTTTGTGACTGGCTTATTTCACTTAGCATAATGTTTTCAAGGTTCACCCATGTTGTAGCATGTATCAGAATTGCATTACTTTTTTAAAAATATTTCATATTTCTTGAGCTACAATTTGCATATAGTCACATTCACCCCTTTGAGGTATACAGCTCAATGGGTTTTGACAAATGTCCACAGTTGTAGAACTGCCACTGTAAATCAAGGTATAGAACATTTTCACCACCTCAAAAAGTCCCAGTGGACAGTTCAAATGGCCAAGAAGTATATAAAAAGATGCTCAATATTACCAGTTCCTCAGGGAAATGCAAACCAAAACCACGATGAGATATCACCTGACACCTAATAGGGTGGCTACTGTCAAATAGAAGTTCATTCTTTTTAAGGATGAATAACATTGCATTGAATGTATATAATATTTGTAATCCTTAAGAATTCATGAAGAACACTGGAAATGCTAAAATGTTGTATGGAGATGGACTAGTTTTGTCCAGTTTTCAAAAGGAGAGTATATTGGTTTTTGTTGCAAACAATCTCAAAAATTTCAGTGGCTTACAACAACAAACATTTGTTTTTCTCATTCCCAGATGTGCAGGTCAGCTTGGGCAGCTCTGCTTCAGGCTGGGGGTTTGTTCAAGTAAGCTCCTCGTGTCCCTCATTCTCTTTGGACTGGCAATCCCTAGGTTAGGTGGTTTCATGGCTGGAGAACCTGAAGAGTGAGTGGACATATAATACCTCTTATACAGCTTACATGCCGACACCTACCACAGTCTCTTCTACCTGCCTTCCTTCCATTGGCCAGAGCAACCACATATGGCCAAGTCCAACATCAATGCCTCAGGAAATAGAATCTTCCAGTAAATTCCAAAAGGGATTATTTAATGGATGGTGCATGAATACTTAGAAAAGAAAACGATGGCTATAGGGAGCCAGTACAACTTCACTAAGAATAAGTCAAGTCAATCTAATTTCAGATTTTTTTTCTTTCTTAGATATACTTTATAACTAAATCAGGGGGATGTGGCAGTTATACTCTATTTGGATTTTAGAAAGGCACTTTAATTTTTTTCCATGATATTCTTGAAGACAAAATGGAGAAATATAGATCTTATAACAGTGTGGCTAGACAAAGTGACAGATATTTATACAATTACTCTTAAATACTTTTGATGAATGGGTCGAGTGTCATTCTGGAAGGGAATCTGTGGTAGTATGCTACAGAGCTCAGGCTCTGTCCCGGCCACCATTTTGTACCTATTATTTGTGTGACGATAGAGATGGGAGTGAAGCACGCACAGACTGGAATTACAGATAAAAACCAAAAGCTTGAAATTTAAGAAGAATAAATGCCAACTATTCTACTGAGACATTTAAAAACACACCAAACAAACAAAAATCAAATACAGGATGTGGAAACCCCTGAGAATGACATGGGAGAATGAACAAAACTTTACAGCTCTACTGGAGACCATAAGGAAGATTGGGTTAGAGGGAAAATATAACTCATTCTTCCATAGGAAGACTCAGTGCATAAAGATGTCAATTCTCCCTCAAATAATATATACTTTAATAAATGAGTTTAGCTCATTCATAGTTTGGGGAATTGCTGATACGTTTGGAATTCTTTCTACTGGCTCTTTAAATTAGGAAGGAGCCTGTGGGGGCTTCCAGGGTACTGGCAATTTTTCTATTTGTGGACGTGGATGGTGGTGTATAAAGGGAAAAACTGCCCCGTGTCTCTCCTTTTCACTCACACTGCTACCACACTTCACTTCTGACACCAGATGTGTGGGTGTTCCACACATCAAGCAATTCTCCAACACCAGCTGGGTGTCCTACAATTTAACTCAATTCTGACCCTATCTACCTGGAGATCACATCAGAGCCTATAGGTTATGGGCTCGGTCCCAAAAGACTGCCCCCCCCCGCCCCCTGCTGCGCGCGCACACACACACACACACACACACACACACACACACACTTCAGATGCCAACAGCAAGTCCCAGGTTGTCATCTGTACGTCTGACTGACTGGCTATAAATTGGGGTTCCCACAACTCCCTCCTTGAGTCAAAAATTTGCTAGAATGGCTCACAGAACCCAGGGAAATACTTATGTTTACCCATTTATTATATAATAAATGATGTGATAAAGGATACAGATAAACAGCCAGGTGAAGAGATACTCACAGCAAGGTTTGGAAGGGTCAAAAAAGATGAGGTCAGGCTGACTTCGCCTGAACCCACTCGTTAATCTCAGCATTACTGAAGGTGGGAGATTCGGTCATTAAGAATCTCCTAATTTGGTACAATAGGAAACACAGAGCACTTTCTATGAATTATTTTGCCCCCCCCAAACTGAGCCCAATTCCAGTCTAGGTCTAGATCTACCAGAGAAATACAGGAGATAGTGGTACATATTCAGCAACACCACAAAGACACAATCAATCAAGACCAAAGGTGGGAAATCCTAAATTCTCTCAAAAATTTCCCACATTAATAAAAATTAAGTGCACACACACAAAAAAGAGAGGAAATTACTGCGGATTAAAAGAGACAAGATATAATAGCAAGGGGCAACCGGTTTGCTCAATGGTTAGAGCGCAGTGCTGATAACACCAAGGTCACTGGTTTGATTCCCACACGGGCCAGTGAGCTGGTCCCTCCATAGACTGAAAACGACTTGACATGGAGCTGATGGGTCTTGAGGAAACACAGTGTTCCCCATATTCTCCAATAAAAATCAATTAAAAAAAATAAAATAGCAAAATGCAATGTAGGAACTTCATCTGGATCCTGCACTGAACAAACCAATGGTGAAAAACATTTTTGCCACAATCAGGAATACTTGAACATGGACAGAGCATTATATGATATTGAGGAATCATTGTGACTGTCATTAGTTGTGACATGGTTTTGTGGCTTTTAAAAATCTCTTTATCTTTCAGAGATCCACACTGAAGTATTTATAAGTGAAATGATATGATGTCTGGGATCTACTTTAAAATACCTCATTAAAAATGTTAAGGGGAATGCGTGAAAAAAGAATAACAGAAATTTGATGTTTTTGTACAAGGAGGTGTTTGCACCTCTACATTTGCATGTGTATGAAATTTTCCATAATAAAAAGTTAAAACAGAAAACATACAGCCTATGTAAAGGATCCACCTCTTCTCCTAGAAAGCACTCAGACATGTTAGCTATAACCACAATTATCACAAGCATAGAACGTTAGAAAAATATTCTACTAATATTTCCTGACAAAGTTAATAAAAGACATTGAAGTTGATAATATTGATATGATTTGTGTTAGTGTATACCTTAACTGGGAGAAACAGACTGGATTAAGTAAAGGCTCTGACTCCAAATCTGACATATTTACTTAATGTCTCAAATAGTGCATATAAATAAGTTCCTGGACTGTGATTAAGAAACTTAAAAAAACAAAATTCTCAAGTTAGCAGTTGAAGTTTCCTTGGTTTAATATTTCTAGATGACAGTTTATTCCTGGCATTTCCTGCTTAAATAATTTCTCCCTTATTCTCATTAATATGCTCACACTTTCAAAACTCAGCATAAAGAGAAAAAATGAAGTAACAGGAATGTTTTTTTTCAAATTATCATTATGAAATGAAGAGCAAAATGTCTTGTGTGATAAATGGATATGAGGTCTAATTATTTTTTCACTCTTTTGGGCTCCTTTCACACATACTCTCTCAATGTACAATTAATTAACTTCTGATTAGTCCCTAATAGGTTGCGATGGTTCATTGCATTTTGAGGACCATTTGCCAAACAAGACAAAAAGAAACCTCTTTGTGTTCTTCCTCCTCACGTGTAGGTTCTATAACAAGGTAAGGATAAAGAAGCCACGTTGAGATAAACCTATGGTCCCCTGATCCCAGATGCAGTGTCTGGAAATTCCTTCAACGGGCCATGTCCTGGGGGTCATACCTAGTGAACCTGGCAACCTTAGAGATGCTCCAGGTACTCACTAACTTCCAACTTCTTGAGTCTAAAAGCTTTGGGACTTCTCTACATTTTGAGAAGGTAATATTGTAAGAAAGGAGGGAAATGCTTTTCAAAATCACAACTGCCTTCAAGGAATATAGATGCCCAGAAAGTCAGACATAGCGGAGTCTTTGCCAATCTTCTGGGCTAATATGCTAATGAGCCCTAGTTTTCAATGGAGCACCATGATGACTTTTAATGCAGGTCTGGTGCTAGCTTAAGAAACAGGGGCTGAAGAGAATTGAAAGAGCTGGTCTTAATAAATAACAAGAATATGAAAAAAACAAAACAAAAAATAAGAATTTGCAGTTCCTGGGGACAGCATTGGGGGAGAAAGGGGAAGGAAAAGGGACTGAGGAGAAAGAGGGGGCCAGATCATTAGTGCAAGGCCTTGTATGTAGGGAGTCTGGACAGTGAAACATTTGGTGGCACAGTGGCCAAAATGACCTTTAGGAAGAGGGGGGTCTAATACACAATTTAAAATTGTTTGTGTTTCTGCAGTGTAAATACCTTTGGTTTCCCCAAACATTTCTGTACAAAATCCTTTATAATTAGACTATATTTATTTCTTGTTGTTTTTTTGGTAGGAGAAGGGTGAAGGAAAGGAAAGAGATAGGTCAAGATCCCTGTCAGGGTGGAGCCAGTATGGAATAGTGTCAAAAGTCCATAAACTCAAGCCATTCACCAGAAGAAAGAAATCAGAGCCAGAGGTGACCATGAAAACACAAGCCACCGGGAATTTGCAAAAATATGGGGGTATAAGGTTAGACTTTCTGTATGTCGTGGAGTGAGCATTTGAAAACTTTCTCTAGTTTTTAAGAGGCAGAGCTGCCTTGCCTGGTAATGAATCATTTGACCCTGCTGTTTGTGCTTGTCCTAAAACAACATTGCCCAAACTTCAAGGAGGTCATTTCTAGTTTCTAATGTTGACATGAAAGCTAAGTTCCCTTCATCAGTCCCTTTCAATCTGTTCCCTTTGAGCCTAAGTAGTTATAATCATTTCAGTCTACCTTGGTACCAAAGTGGTTCAATCTCCATAAGCATTTTAGTTGAATTTCTCTGATTCATTTCTATTATGACTGATTTCTTGTATGAGGCTTTGTTTAAAACAAATATTATTCATGTTCAATGCTTCTAAGCATTACCACTGGCGTCAAGAGAGTTGAGTGCGCCCTGGATTTGGTCATCCGAGCAACGCAGAAGACTCTAGACCAGAAATGTGATGTTCAACGTTTGAGTCTCAGCTCTGCCACTTAACTCACAGTGTGATCTTGGGCCCTCAATTTCCTTATCTGCAAAATAGGACACAAACTTTCAATGTTCTCCTCATAAGACCATTGAGAAAATTAAAAGAGATCATTTATATCAATGATCTTATTCAGAATACAGCATACAAACAAGTGTCAGAAATTGCACTGATGATGTTTAGATGATAAAGAAATGTGGTGTGTGTTTTTTTTTATAAGGACTATTTGATTTAGCAATGTACATGAGAAAAGAATTACTGAACCATGAATGTTCTTTATTTCTCAATGGGTGATCTGGCAATGGTCTAAACAAACATAAAATTAGAAACCCCTTTAAACACTTCTAATTGTTGATTTTCCTTCAGGCATTCAAATGGGCCAACAACCGAACTAACTTCCAGTTTTTCTCCTATGAACAAACTCTGCGGAGAACTTTAGCCAAACTTACTTCAGCAGTTACTACCCTGAGGCTCTTGACATTACAGAGGACATTCTCTGTAAGCCAAGAACCAGATCTTTAGAGAGGGCCAATCTCAATGAAATAGCCTTAGGGCTGGAGTGTTTCAACTGAGTGAAAGAAACACCTTACTCAATAGTGTCTTCCAGCTCTCCTACTGGCTCACAACCTTTTATTTGCTTTTCTCTGCTATCATCACTCTGGTTGAATTCTCCTCCAGGGCTCAATCAGGCACATGTTTTGCAGACTTAAGTAGATCTTTTTATGGTAGGGTGGAGAAAGTCACTAGATTGTGACACAGTAAACACGCAAAGTATTTAGGGCAGGGGAAATACTCTGTGTGATCTTATCTTGATGGATACATGTCACTACAGATTTGTCCAAATCCAAAGATGGGTGAACCCTAAGGTAAACTCTGGGCTTTGGGTGATTATGATGTGCCCATGTAGGTTCCCCAATTGTACCATTCTGGTAGGGGAGGCAGTGCGTGTGTGGGGACAGGAGGTATACGGGACATCTCTCCATCTTCCTCTTAATTTTGCTGTGAACCTAAAACTGCTGTTAAAAAAAAGTCTTTATAAAACAACCCAACAAAACCATAATAATCTAAACACATATACTCTGAATGCTAGTATCAATACATCCTATCACAATCTAAGCCTCAAAGTTCTTGGTATACCACACAAAAAATGCAAAGTAATTTCAGAGCAACCTCCTTACCCCCTTCCAAGGCACTAAATGGTTCTGAGTGAATAACTGAGTCTGGGGGCCTCATCCTGGCTCTAGGCTCCACCTTGGTTTCCCAGTCTCTTATTCTGGAACATTCAACAGCTATTGTGTGACAGTTGTGACCACGCGCTCCCTGAGCACAGAGCCCTGCTTTTGTTTCTCCTTTATTTTGTTCTTAGATGTGTCCTTTCCACAGGCTTCCCTCTTTTCTCCTTTTATTTTCATTCCTAAGAAGATGAAGTATGACCTATTACACATTTTTTATCTGTACTGTCTAAATATAATCAGTCCAGTTATTAATCATATATTCAATCTGTTATACAAAGCAAGTCAATCAAGGAGCAATGGGTGGGATTCCGGTTACCTCAAAAATGCATAGTTGGGAAAATGAACAGTTGGGAGCAATTATAAGGCTTTTTAAAATAATGACTTTTCCTTTTTATAAAATAATAAATGTTTAACGTCGGACTTGGCAAAAAATATATGCATAGCCTTAAAAGCCTTTGGTTGGAGGTGTTTGTGCATTTGGCTATGGGACCCAGATATAGATGAATGCTCAGCCCAGAACACCTTCCTCACATGGTACCCACAGGAGAAAGAGGCACAAAGGAAGCAGGTAAGGGAAGTTTACTCCTAACTATTGGAAGGGGTTTTAGATCCAAGTCTAATATTAGAACTCCCATACCTATGCTGGATCACACGGAGTTGTTTTTTTTTTCCTGAAAATAATTGGGCTTAAATAGCCTTGAAACAAAGCCGGCTATAAACTGCTCCATCTGGGACAGAGACGTGATAACGGGCTCTATTAGAGCCAAAGGAGGAAAGGAGTCAGAACAGGGGCCACCTAGACCCTGTTCTAGCCCTTCTCTGGTGGGCAGGAGTCTGACCTCAGCTGCAGTTAGACACGGAAGTTCTAGAGGCGGGTGGGGAGGACCTGGATGAGCACGGCACCCCACCCCAGCCACGTGTGCTGGTCCAGAAAACAAGGTCTCTTGGTGACCTGGAATCGGATGCACACAGATCCCGCTCGACCTCCGTGCGGTGGGATTGTTGTGGGAGGGTAGGCCAGGCAGTGAAGAATCAAAGCTCAGCAAGCTGATTAGTATGCAAGAAGGGATTAGTAGTAATATGTTCTCAGGGAAGAGACCAGGCCAAGCTGAGGTGGGCGAGAAAGGCATGGCCCCCTGTCCCCTTGTCCTGAGGACTTAGAGTTTGCTGGGTGGAGTGAGGGAGTTACATATTGATTAGGTGGGGAAAGGTGGCACATGCTCGTCTCCTGGAGGGTGCGACCTCCTAGGATGGGTGGAGGTCTGTTGACTCAAATCCTTGTCTTGCTCCAGACCACCTCCTGTCATCTGTTGTTGTAAAAACAGATACTTAGCTGTTGGCAGTTAATCAAAGCTATTTAAGAGCTTCTTCTGTAGGCACCAGGGACCCCCTCCTCCCCCTCCTCCTTCTCCTACATTTCCTAACTCCTACCAAACAGGATGAGGGGAGTGTGAACGTGGAATGGGGAGACAAGGGGAGAGGTGGTCCTTCCCCAGAGACCTTGACTTTTGACCCTACAGCCCCACTCCAAGGAGTCTAAGGAAAGAATCAAGTACATGTGAAAAGCTTTAGCTGTAAGAATGGTCATTACAGCATTACTCATGATATTTAAGTAATTCGGGTATTAAGTGTTAAATAAATTATGACAAATCATGAGGCTTTTAAAGGCAGGTATGTTAAAGGCTGTTAGCATATCAAGTTAGGGTCCATCACCCTATCAAAGCCATTTTCTGATGTCAAAGCCATTTTCAAGTTTAGCTCATAGCTTAACAATACTTATTTTTCTAAATTTCACATGATAAATCCATTTTTCCCACAATTAAAACATCAGAAAAAAGACAATGAAATGCCTTTCACAGATCCAAAAACAAAGCCAAAAATAATACTCACAGATATTGGAGCTGGCAGGATTTGAGATCATTTAGTTTAATATCTTTCATTGTAGAGCTAATACATATACCAAACCATGCTTCTTCTTTTTTTTTTTTCCTTTTTAAGGAGGGTGCAACTCACAGTGGCCCATGCAGGGTTCGAACTGGCAACCTTGGTGTTATTAGCACCACGCTCTAACCAACTGAGCTAACCAGCCACCCCCCATTGTACAGTTAATAAAACCGAGGCCCAGGAAAGGAAAGTAATTTACTTGAGATTAGATCAGGACCAGAATACTGTTTCTTTCACTCCCTCAAGGCTAGGGCTCTTTCTGCTGCCCCTCCCAGAAGCTTCAGGGCCCTTTCCATCCTGGGAGAGATTTGGATCAGACCCTTTCAACTGATGGAATCTCTGATTAATATTGGTATTCAAATAGAGTTGCTCAATTCACTAATGGACACAGGATACCCCGTAAAAATTGAATATCAAATAAACAAGAAAAAATTTTTAGTGTAAGTACTTTCCACGCATGTGTGTGTGTATCTATACACACCTATATACTTAAATGTCTTTGTTTGTATATTTATAACACATATTAGTATATATGTGCATATATGTAGTATATATACACGAATGTACACTAAAAATGGTTTAGCACATATATTTTAAAAAAACAGTTTATTTTTATTTGCTAAATCTGGCAACCCTCCATTTAACAGAAATAGGAGTAAAAAACTGTTAGTATAAGGAAGGATGATCCCTTTCAATTTCCTGATGTTTACAGATGAGAAACTGATAAGCAGAGAGAAGCTGTGACTTGCTCAAAGTTCTATAGGTGGTGAGTGACCAAGTTGATACTAGAACTCAGAGTAGATGACTCCCAGAGCCCCTTCTAACACACTACAGTGTTTGTGCCTTCCCTCATGACATTAAAGAAGAAAAGAAAAGAAAAATCCAACCTGTGAGTCTTTGAAGAACGAAATTCTAAGGAGAGAGTCTCATGTTCAGTCAATTCCCCTCCACACCTCCCTTAGGCTATAGCATCACAGTGAGGGTTTTCCATGTTGCCAAACCCACTTCGTGCAGGAGAGCATACTTTCAAGATCTTTGAAACAGAGGTTCTCAGACTCCAGTGTGCATCAGAATCATCAGGAGGGTTTCACAGTTTGCTGGGTCCCATCTCCAGTGTTTCCATGCTGGAGATCTGGGGTGGGGCCCCAGGTTCTGCATCTCCATCAGGTTTCCAGGTGATGCTGATGCTGCTGGTCCCGGAACCACAATGGAGAGCCACTGGTTTAGTTGATGCAGTTATGCCTATTCTACATGAGTTCCCTGATGAAACAAGAAAAATAAGTCCTTGTGTTGGGAAATATTGTATGTCACTCATATAAAATCTTATCCTGTGTGTTACTGAAGACATTATTTTTAGGTGCAAAACCAGGCGAAATGTTTGCCGAGCCGAGGCCAGTGAGATTGGACTGTAGCAATGAATTACATGATTATGAGACAAATTTAGCTAAGAAGGGAAAGTGGGACTAAGGAACAATAATTAGTTTGAGGAATGGGGAACCACGTGAGCAATTTCAAAACACATGGCAGTCAAAACGTTCAGTAACTATTCCATACCTTTTTTTTCTCCCCCAAACTTAGCCATCCAATTACATGGCTAATTGCAGCTGAATGAGACATTTTGTTGAGATTATTAAGGCCAAGATTCGAAGTTTGAGGCCTTTGTTTCAGCACTTCTGTGGGAACTCAATGCCCTATTTCCACTCGTCAAAGCTGGAAGCTCCAGCACAGTTTCCCACTCCCTGTTCCTCCTCCTCATCCATCATGCCCCCCTCCTGTACTTGCCCCCGAACAATGGCCACATTGTCACACCTCTCTTGGCCACAGAAGGAAACCACCAAACTGCAGTTTTCAAATCTCACTTTCTCTTCCTTGTCCTGTTTCCACTGGCCCCACTCAGCCCTGGGGGCCAAAGCAGGGAAGGCACCGTGTGTCAGCATCTCACCTGGTGCCTGTGTGTCAGCATCTCACCTGGTGCCCGTGTGTCAGTGTCTCACCTGGTGCTCGGCATGTAGCAATGAATGGATGCAATGACTGATTATTTGACCTTACACCACGTGGCAAGGCTCAATTCTAAAATCACTAGAAAATTCTATGTAAAAAAAATCAAATTCCGTCTCCAAACTGAGGGGTCTGATAGATACGTTCCTGAGAAAGAGCAGTCTTTTCTGGGAAACTTGGGTGGCCATGGTGTAATTAATTCAATGGATGGAGCTTAATTGGAACATGTCCACGGCAATAAGCAAAGAGCAAAGGGGGAAAGCTCTACCAGCTGGCCGCTGAGGCAGAGCGTGGCCCTGCTCCCAGCTTATGGATCCCCAGGAACCCATTCCCAGCTTGCCTGAAGGCAGAAGCAAATGGCCCCATGAAGTCAGGAGCTAAAACTGAAGGGAAACGGTTCCTAACTGTAACCGCAGCCCAGTAATCTTCCCAGGTAACAAAAATAGCACCTTCCCTCCATGAAAAGTGCAGCAAAAGCAGATTTCAAATTTTAGCTGGATATTAAGAAAATGGAAATTAGAATGAACTCCTTCAGGGGTGCCAGTACGGCAGGCAATTTAACACAGGGTTCTGGTTTCCTCTTTACCTCTCAAATACGATGCCTGTGACTCCCCGTAGGGAGCCCGATAGAGGCCAGGAATAAAGAATTGTAATATACTCCTAATAAATGAGGCCATAGGAGAAGCAGCATTGGCGTACAGGATTACAGCAGGGAAACATGAGGCAGGCTGGTCCCTGAGACTTTCCCTCCACCATGTCTCAGAGCCTTCAGGGAGCTGGGCAGATACATTCATGGGGAGGGGTTGGGCCAATGCATTCTATTCAGGAAACTGCTATTAATTGTTGGTTAAACTAATGTGCAAGAATGAACTGCCTCGGAGCAGAGAGACTGAACAACGCATTACATGGTGATGAGACATTTTTACCTCTTCCTGAGGTAAGAGGCTGAGGAAGTTGAGTATCTTAACCAAGATCCAGCAGTTCAAAGTGGCTGAGCTGAGACCTGAACTGAAGTCTGTCTCCTCATTCCATCTGTGACCACACCACTCCACTGTTATGTAGCAAAGAGCATTTGATACGGAAGAAAACAGGCAAGAGAAAGGATTTGATCCCTGGGTTCACAATTAATGAAGACGATTGGAATCAAGTCCTTAAGGGTGATTGGGCAGAAGATACTTTGGACAGTGCAAGTGAATGAGAGAGCACAAGAAGAAGCAAATAGTGGCCTAGAACAGATGAGAAAGCACAGGGGATAGGAAGGCAAGGGGGAGAAATGATGAAAATGATGTATAAAAATAATAGCAAATATATATATACGTGTGTGTGTGTGTGTGCGTGTGAGTATGCTATGTAACAGGTACTCTTCTATGTGCTTTAACTATATAAGGTGTTTACATTTCATAATCTGGGAGGTAGATGGTCAATTATTATCATCACATTGCTTGGTCACACTGCCAATAAATAGCAGAGCCTGAAACGGAACCTGTAGATCTGGGTTTCACTCTGTGCACTTACCTCTGTGCTACCCCAGCTCTCCCAATCAGCAAGTCAGCTTTGAGAATACCGCAGATGTGGAAGGAACACTGAGGTTTTTGAGGTCCAGGAGGGGCTGACTATCAGAAAGCAGCAGTCCAGGATGAGCTCAGCTGGTGGAAGAGCAGAGGGACACCTCCCCTTAACCAAGGCTTGGAGCAAGCATGTCTGAGTCGAAGGAGCATGGATTTGAACCCTGCCCTGCCACATATGAGCTGGGTCATCTTGGACAAATCACATAACTTCTTTAATTCTTCATCTAAGAATCAGTAAGGGGGGTGGGGGGTGGGAGATGAGGGTAAGGGGGATCAAATATATGGTGATGGAAGGAGAACTGACTCTGGGTGGTAAACACACAATGGGATTTATAGATGATGTAATACAGAATTGTACACCTGAAATCTATGTAATTTTACTAACAATTGTCACCCCAATAAATTTAAAAAAGAGAGAGAGAGAGAGAGAGAGAAATAAAAGAATCAGTAATGACTCTTAGAAGGGAATCCAACAGAATCCTTATAATGTTGGGCAAGTAACAATTAAACGATATTGTCCTGTTGCCCCTAAGGACATTCAATGGTGTTTCACAGAAAGTGTCACGGAATTGAATAATTGGGGATCCCTCTCCAACCCAGCAAATGATTCTTCTCCCAAGAGAGATTTAAAACACTCATCCCATTACCGTCACGTGCAGAAAAATGCTGACCCTGCAGAGAGGATGCAGCCAGCAAAGAACACAGAGGCACAAACCATCCATATTAGACAACCGGAGAGGCACTACACACTTTGTTTACTGTGGGAGCAGGCAGCCAGCATCTCCCAGAAGGTGTTGGTGGGAAAAGCCTTTGTGGAAATGACTTGCTAAAGGTTGAGCTTAAAAGGAAATTTATTGACATGTTTCAGTGGAAAACTCATGATTGAGGGCTCAGCCTAACTCAGGAAATAGGCATCTCGCTACAGCAGAGGAGTAGATATGCATCATGTCAGACACAGCAGAGAGTCCCCAGACTGGACCCAGTCTCCAGACTGGATGTGATCTTGGCTACACTGACCAAAGCTTATCAACAATTCCTTGCGAGAAAGAGCTGGAGGGTGTGGTCACAACTCATAGTTCCCTTCATAGTCACTTTGTATGTAGCCATATCAAAATCTACATATCAATGTCTCTATCCGTAAATTTGTGCTTTTTGAAGAATATGGCATTCAGTCCTCTAGTTAAAGAAACCAACCAGGAATGTGCTGTGTAGTTGTCTGGACTTGGTGAAGCCTATTACAGTCACAATACTGGGCCTGGAGTGGATAAAACAGGCAAGTGGGACCCCTTAAACATTCTGTGTTGGTAAAGTTTATTTATTTAATTTTACGCTATAACATTAAAATATTATACGCAAAGCTCTTACAATAGTGTTTTGTCCAGAATAGGTATTTTCTGTATGTAAATCTCTTAGGCAGCACAATTTCCTAAGTACCGTGCGTCTACGGATGACTATATTTTACACTTGACTGGGGTTCCAAAGGGAAATTAGACAGGCTAACCACAGCTGATCACACACCCGCATCGTTATCAATGGCTTGCTAAGGTGATCAGAAAAGGAGAGCCCGGGGAAATCCATCAAGGAGGACACTCTGTCAATGAAGTGTGGGTGGAAGGCTATGAACTGATAGAAAAGGGAGGATTCAGGCTAAGAGAATGAGATATGTATGTGTTCAGGAGGCACATCCTGAGTTCTGGCAGAGGCAGGAGATAGAACAAAACACTAGCAGAGTGTGAGCTCGATGAGAACGGGATGCCATTAGAGAAGTAGCTAGAACACTTGGTTGGGGAATGTGGTCAGAGACGGTTAGGTAAATTACGGAGACGTTACCTTTAGCAGGTTCATGAATAATCTGTGCCTTAAACAGAGCAAGAAGATGGCCTTCCTGCCAAGGCTGTAATATGCAGGAGAATGACAGACATTTCCTTGAGAGAAAGGAGGACGAGTCAAAGGAGGAGCACAGTCAAAACTCCCAGAAGACTGTGCAGTACGACAAGCGCAGTCTTGGAACAGACTGTGTGTCCCTGGCTACAGGAAAGCCCAGTGTGCACTGTGAACTGATGCCATCACAGGAAAGGGAGGTGTGTGTGTGTGTGTGTGTGTGTGTGTGTGTGTGTGTGATGCATGCTCCTGCTCGATATTCTGGGGACAGATGGAATACTGTGTTTTTACACTGGAGTGCCCACTCAGGTAGCTTTGGCCATGAGAGCCAAGACAGAAAAACACATAGATAAGGAAGAAAAATTCATACAAAGGATTAAATCCAGTGAGTAGTACATGGAGGATGAAGTCAAAACAAGCGGCAGGACAAGAGGCAAGAGGAGGCAGCATGTAACCTGACTTTTGAAGGAAGGGACAGGAAAATGGGCACAGAAAACGATCTTGTGCTTGATGTTCTAATTCTCCAAACCAGTGGGTCTCAAACTTGAACATGTAACAAAATCTCCTGAAGAACTTATTAAAACAGTCGGGGGACGGGGGGCAGCCGGGTAGCTCAGTTGGTTAGAGTGCAAGCTCTTAGCAATGCAGTTGCTGGTTCAATTCCCGCATGGGATGGTGGGCTGCACTCCCTGCAACTAAGATTGAAAATAGCGACTAGACTTGGAGCTGAGCTGTGCCCTCCCCAACTAGATTGACAGACAACTACTTGGAGCTGATGGGCCCTGGAAAAACACACTGTTCCCCAATATTCCCCAACAAAAAATTAAAACAAAAACATTGTGGGGAAGGAAAAATTTCTCTTTTCCCTTCTTAGTTCTTCTGGCTGGTCTCATAATCACATTATAATAACAGTAGAAACAATCAAATTTAATTACATATGTATATATGGGGGTTCTGTGAGAATATGAGACTCAAGGACAAATCAGGCAGTTGAGGCTTATATGCCACCTTAAGCTAAGAAGAAAGAGTGTGGGGTAGTGGTTTGGGACTTCAAAGGGCAGGAAAGCAAGTCACATGGAGATGAAAAAGTAAATGTTTGGTAAATAAGTGTTTGCTGGGCCATCCTTAACACTGGGACACAGAGAGGAGTTTCATCAAATGGGCCTTGCCAGGTTCCTCTCTGTCTATTACACCTAGTTCATATTAAACTACAGTTGTCTTGTGTAGGTTCTCCATTTAAATTCTTTTAGGTAGTTGCGGGGAAGGTCAGAAGTTTTTCCAGAGTCTTTTGTTTCTTAAAAATAACCAGCTTAAAGAAATCAATATCCCAAAGAAGCATATGTTGGGGTCACAAACTCTGCTCCCCTTCAACAGGTTTCTGGGCTCCAACCCCAGAATTTTTGATTTAGTGGACCTAGAATGGAGGCTGAGAGTTTGTATTTCTAGCTCATTCCCAAGTAATCTTAATGTCACCGGTCTGGGGACCAACTCTGACGTAAAACAACGGTGAGGAAGAGTTTGAGGTTTTACTTTGCAAACTTGGCACGTTAGGGTCCTTCAGAAAGACCAGAATTAGTCGTGATCAGGGACAGGAATAAGGAAAGGTCACAAACCAGGGTGGTGCTGGGGGAGGAAGGAGATGCAAACCCCAAACCAACTCAAGAGGCACATCGAGGAGGACCGTGAGAGCCTGCCTCTCAGTTGCCTGTGAAGACCAGGCAGACGCAGAGGATATATTTAGGCACCTGCAGTCCAGAGACACCAGGAAAGGGCGTCTGAAATCAGGCTTCTTCCATTGCCTGTCACAGGCATCTGAAATACCAATATGAAGCTTCATTTGAAACAAAAAACCTCTGGGCACTTCCCTCTGAACTTGTAATAAATTCAACGAGAGTAGATAGTCAGAATCTAAATCTTCGTCCTGCTCCAATTCTGCATGGCGCTGGTGGATTCTGTTGCCTCCAGCTCACACCCTTACTGTTTGAGGCTGAGCTCCTGACTTATGTGGAGGCTGAGATACTCAGACTTTTACATCTTGCCACCAGCCCTCGCTCCCACTCTCACAATGGGAGCAGTGATTTACATATAATAGGTTCTTTTACAGAGTTAACAGTTATGAAATATTAATAGCTAATAGTTGTTGAATTAAATGCACAAGGGACTCTTTTTCTTTAGACTGTCTGATTTTAAACTATTTGTTTTATGCACACATACATGCTGTATGGTTTCACATGTAGCGTGAGCTGAACTTGAAGTTGCAACTTGGCTTCTGTGCCCAGCTCTGACACTGAGAAGCTGGGGAGCCTTTGCTTCTCTCAGGTTATTTGATCCGCCATCAGTCAACTGGAGACACCTGACCGGCTTATCTCGTAGGATTGTGCAGAAGAGGATCAAGTTGGGTGAAAAATGCTTTTAAACTCTCAGGAATGCTACGAATGCAGGGGCCTTCTTTAGATATGACTTCTCTGCATTGTTGCCTTTGGGGTGCATTCTCGGTTGTTTCACTTTGACTTAATCATTGGATGACAAATACCTAAGACATGTGTTCCTGCCCTGTCTTTGAGAAAGGAAATCAACTCACTTAGTCAGGGAAACACTGAGTCTGCACGGGAATTGAGATAAAATTAGTAGAGTCATATCAAAGGGGGAACAGAAGTCACACAACGTGGAGATCATCATCCCACAGTAGCACTTGCTACAAGGGTCCTTTCAGAATGAAGCAAATCATCATGAACTCTTAAGAGGTTTATAGGACCACTCTCGCTAAACCACACCTTTCTTGTGTTATAGATACGCAGCTGATTTTTCAGACCAAAGTATAGGACCTTATATTTATCGCTGTTTAATTTTATTAAATTTTGACCTTTGGGAAATGTAAACAAATATGGGCTTGGTGCAAGGACAACTAGATTTAATGGTGACAGTTTGAGGATGGGAGCAAGCTGAAGCGATAGCCCCCAGGAATGTCACCCAAACTCTATCTCCAGGTGGTGCTGGTGCAGATTTTTGGGCATGGGTGCTCTTAGGTGTTCATAGTGTCCAATACTTTGCAGAAACCCAGATGCACCACCTGCTGTATAACCCTCTTTCCCAGTCCAGGATCCCTACTAAGGAAGGAGATGAGGTTAGGGTTTCCATGCAGATCCTATGACCACTTCGTCCTTTATGTTCAATGCCCACAAACCGTGACCTTTGTCATCTGAACTGACATCAAACTCAGCGTGTTTCTAGTCTTCTGCCCCTTCTTCCCTTCTCCAAGGTCCTCTGAAGTTATGGCCTGGGCTGATCCATCTTGTTCACGGGTCCTCTCATTTCCCCAGGCCACAGCCTACCTAGGCTGGGAGGCTCAGGTACTTGGACTAGCTCATCACTCTTCAGACATGCTATTCACTCATCCCTGATCACCTGGTCTGACCCAGGTTTGTTCTGCCCTTTGCAGTCTGATGGAGAAAACTGAAGCATGTGAGGAAGGAGTGAGGAGTGTATTTGCTCAATGTCATTCTCAGCACATCTCTCTTCTTTTCAGACAGCTTATAGAAATAATTTTGCAATATCCCTCCCTGATACCCATTTTCTGCAAGAAATACAGAATTACGTCAGACTCTCAGAAAGCCTGTGAGGTTGATGAAGGTTGTCTTTAGCCTCCCTCCGTCTCCTGTATTAGCTCCCACTTCTCCCCACTGCTGCCATTCCTTGTAGTGCCCAGTCTCTACAGGTTTTCTGTACCACCTTTGGGGATCCTGCCTGGCACATCCGGAGGCTAAATTAACAGAGGGCTCTTTGGTAATAGAACTAGAGGCAGAGTAGGAAACAGACGTTCCCTTTAGCATTAGAATGTCCAGGAAATAAGTTGGCAGGGGGTTAATATTGGCAGGATGAAAGATCTGATTGTTTACCCATCACTGTCCCTAATGTCAGATCCTCTCCCTCCCCCCTTTTACTTCTCCCCACTGTTGGACCCCACCAGAACTGTGAACTTAAATGAAACTGAATGATTGACACCTGACACTGACAACCTACCACAAGAAGACATGGGGCTCTGGGGTGGACTGGGGATGGACAGGGACTATGGGAGGAACGAAGGAATGAAAAATGACTCAGAGGCTGTGGGAAAGGAGATAAGCGAGAAATAGAGAGAATTCCAGGACCAGATGGTTCTCTAACTCCCTGCAAGGGGGTGGCCAGTTGGGGCACCTGAGAGTCTAGAGAAAAGACCCTGAATTGTTTGAAAAGTCTGGAAGGTCAAGTTGAACAGAGTGGATAATTCACTTCTTCTGTTCTGGGAATGACGTGTGTTGTAATAGGACCCTGAAAGGAGGAGTGGAGAACTGCTCGTACATAGTTCTTCTGGGATCCTGAATATGCTTGGCTGGCTCAGAATAGGGCTCCTTGGTGATGGCTGCACCAGCCCCACTCCTACCCCCACCCTGCTCCTGTGATAAGGAGCACAGATCTTGAAGCACACCTGGGTCGAATTCTTTCTCTGGCAGGCTGTCAACTCATTCTCACTAAGGTGCCAACTGATTAGTAAGGTGTTGTCTGTGAGAACTAATTGCATTCCATAATATTAAGTCCACAAATATGTATTAACCCCCTGCCAAGCATATGGACTGTAATTTTTACTGAGCCTAGAGCATTAAACAAGGCAGTGCCTGCCCTCATGGGTCTCACATTTTAGTGACGGAGTCAAACACTCTGCCAATTGATCACAGAAATTATGAAAGTAAGATGTACATAAAAGAGGAGCCCTGGGCACTTAGCCCACACAGGGTAACTTTTGCAAGCCTGGGAGGTCCAGGAAGACCCTTCAGGAAGTGACATTTTAGCTAAGCTCTGAAAATGAGTAAGCTGTGAAAATGAGTAAGTGCAGACAGGAGAGGACATAGAATGTTCTAGAAAGAGATGAGCATGTATAGAACTGCCCTGAGGTAGAGAGAAACAGAGAACCTTCCATGACAGGAGTGTAATGAGTCAGTGGGGAGGCTGGAGAGGAGCCAGGTCATACAGGGCTTTGCAGACCATTTCAACACTTAAGGATTTTATTCTAAGAGCAAAGGGAAGCCAATTAAAGGCTTTGCATGAGGGAGTGAAATAATTAGATTTGCGTTTTTAAAATGCAAATGGATTGAGTATGGAGAATAGACTAAAAAGGGTCAAAAGAGCATGTGGTGAGTGAGACCAGTTGGGAGTCTCTTATAATAGTACAGATAAGCAATGGTGGCATATTGAATAAAGGTGGTGGCAGTGACGATGAAGGGAAGTAAACAGATTTGAAAGCCATTTAGGAGGTTAAATATCCAGATATAGGGGTTCATTGGACATGCTGTAAGGGACCTGTCCGAAATAGCATGGGGAAATGCCCTTTGCTGATGTAGGGAGCCAGAGGGAGAGAGTATGGGAAGAAATCAGGGTTGCGTTTTGGAAATGTTGTTGATTTTGTGACATGGACTCCTTGAAGGTCTTCCTCAGATTGCGTGAGACATAGAAGTGTCACCTGGCAAAGAACCCTTCCGAGCATGAAGGCTGTCCAAGGGAAGGGGGTGATTCTGGGTTTTCCAAGAGTCTGTCCCATGGATTTGTCCTTCTAAATCTCATAGGTTCACAATGCCCCTCCATGGCCAGACTGTCATGATGCTGCCACAGATGTAACAAGAGCAGTCACCTGGGTACAATCAATGAGAGGGACTTGCCTTTCCTCTTCCCAATCTGATATGACAAGGTGCTCTGAGGAGATGGGGACTACTTGTCCACCTGCTGTATATTGTTTTCAGTCCACATAAAGGTCTCTGATATGAGTCTTGTCACGAGGGCTATTTCCTGCATCTTACCTGTGTTTCTTGGCAAAAGGGGCTTTGGGCCATGGTGGGAGGCCTTGACGCTTGGGCTAAATTATTCAACGTGTCTCTTCTTATCTTTGCAGATGAGGAAACTGGGACCCCAAAAAAGGGGGTAAGCCAAATATGCAAATGAAAGAGAATAATATACTTGTGACTAAACCTCAGATTTGCTTCCGAGGTTCCTGGCCACCTGGTCTATGATGGAAACATAATGGGCTGTATAAACCTCATTTTTGGAAATTAAAAACACCTACTGGTTCTTCAGATGTATGTCCTTCTAGTGTCAACCCTACAATCACTACTCTTTCTTATCCTTCACAGCAAATTTCACTTTAAAAAAAAATAAAGTTTCCTGATTATAAAAGTAACAAATGCTAATTTTGAAACATAGACGGAAAAAAACATTTAAAAGGTTCTCCCATAACTTTTGATATTTTTATGTATTTCTTTCCTACCTTTCTTTTTGCATATAAATAATATATCGCACATAACAAATTTCTAACCATATTTTTATAGCCTATGTTTTAACTTGACCCATTGTGAATATTATTCCATGCCATGAAAAAATTCTTTCAAAATACTATGTTGATTGGCTGGAACAATATTCCATCACGAAACCATACCATACTTTATTTAACAATTTCTCCATTGTTTGGTATTTACATTGTTGCCAAAATCGCTCTATTATAGGTAAAGCTGCAATCATCATCCTTATGTCTAAATTTTTGTCAATATCTCTAATTATTTCCTTTGGGGAGCTCTCCAGAAATGACAAATCTAGGTCAAAGCTCGGCAACATTTGAAGTCTCTTGATTCAGACACAGGAAAAACTTCTTGAAAGAACTGTCTATATTTGATGCCTCCATTCTTTGCATTCAAGTGGTTTTAATTCAAAATAATCAGTATGACATTGTGGCATGTCTTGGGGGTGGCCTGCCCTGGGCCCCAACAGTCCTTACGAGGGTGAGCTACTCATCAAACTGTGGGTCACTTTTATAATTATAAGCTGCTGTTGGTGATGAGGAGAAAATCTCAAGGTAAGCTCTACAATTAGGGGAAAAATTCAAATATATTCTAATAACAGTGGGTTGTTTGCATGAGAGGAAGAGGACTTTTTAACATGTCAGGAGATAAATAAGAATGAGGTGGATAAATGAAATGAGGTAAGGCAGAAGAGTCAGATCTCACTAAGTTCAAATTTCTATGCAGAGCAGGAGATGGGAGGAAGTAGGGCAGTGAATCTCAAACTTTTTTTGATCATGACCCATAATTAAGAAAACCATTTAACGATGTGATCTACGGTTCCTGTGCACACACATCCTAATCCCCACACAAATATATATCTGACGTGAAAAGTCATCAAAGGATACTCTAATCACGTACAATGAATTTTGATGTTTTCTATTGTATTCTATTTCAGTGTTTCAGAAATGCTGGCAAGATCTGCTAAATTGATTACCCAGCCCATAATGGGTTATGACGTATGGGTGGAAAAACATACAACTGGGTGAGGTAAGGACAGAGCAGGGAACATGCAGTTAGAATTTCAGTTAGTTCTTATCGCAGGTTGAAAGAAGAGAATGCTGGGATGATCCAAACCAGCCAAGAATCTTCTGGGAAGTTAGCAGGCTGAGAGGTTGGCTCTGCCTGTGGGAATCAGGTGAGAGTCAAGGTCTGCCCAAACCACTTGATACCTAATACCCGGGTTGACTTGCCTTAAAAGTGCTGCAGAATTTCCACAAACTCCTAAGACAGAAGCACTTAACGTGTCATGGGGCAGAGAGGGGTACCAGTATCACTGAATGATGCTAGAGACAAGGGAGGGTGGGACATGCTGCCTGGCTGCATGGTTACAATTTTTGCAGACCTTTCAGATAAAGTAATTTACCACAGGAGGGGTTCAACTCTTCCCTGTTTAAAATGCTAAAAGGGCTTCCCATGACACTTAGGATTTAGGCTGAAATTCTTGCCTTGGGCCACAAAGCCTTGCAGAATCTGTGCCCTGACTCGCTCTCTGGTTGTTCTCCCTTCCACCCACCTGGTCCTCCAGCCTCTGACACTTTCAAATGCTCCAACGTTTTCCTGTTTTTTTTTCTCACACTGTTCACTCTGCTGGAGCCACTCTTCTGCTGGTCCACATACAACTTAATTTTTGCTTCCCCAGGAAGCCTTTCTTGACTGCCGCCCCCCCACCCCCATTGCAAAATGAGATTAGATTTGCTAGTTAGACTTTTCATACAAGGAAAATCAACTTTTTTGTTTAAGCATGTACAGTCATGCACCGCTTAAAGGACAGGGATACATTCTAACAAATGCATCATGAGGCTATTTCGTCCTTGTGTAAACATCATAGAGTGGCTGACACACACCAGGACGGTCTAGCCTACTACACACCTAGGCTACACGGGATAGCCTGCTGCTGCGAGGCTATCAGCCTGTACAGCCTGTTACGTACAAAACACAAGATTAAATCAAGCACAAGAGAAAATGATACAATCAAGAGACGTGGTAATCATGAGGTGTATGAGGCCTCTGCCGACATGTTTTACAGCAAACTATTTTTTTATTAGTAGAAAGAGTACACTCTAAAGTAATGAGAAAAAGGATTGTAGCAAATACACAAACCAGTAATATAGTCATTTATTATCATTATCAAGTCTTATGTACTGTACATAATTGTATATATGTGATACACCCATATGACTGGCAGTGCAGAAGGTTTGTTTACACCAGCATCACCACAAACATATGAGTAATGTGTTGCTCTACGACCTCACAATGGCTATGACATCACTAGGTGGTAGGAATTTTTCGGCTCCATTAAAATCTTATGGGACCACCATTATATATGCAGTCCATCCTTGAACTAAATGTCATTAGATGGTGTATGACTGTATTTAATATATATCCTCACTAGACTACGAACTCTATGAAAGCAAGAACAGTGTCTGAAAATAAAAAGGAAGAATAACTAATTTAAATGTCTTGCTAGAGAATTGCACTTAATGTTTCTTGATAATTTTTACAATATCTCAAATCTATGCTTATATTACCTTTTTCATTGATAATATTCTTTATATTTTCTTTATTTTTTCCCCTTAATCAAGATTCTGAGTTTACATATTTTATTGCTTTTTTTCAAAGAACCAGCTTTTAGTTTTATTTATTCTTTCTACTATTTCTAGCCACCTTACCACATCTACGTTAATTTTTGTAAAAAATTTTGTAAAAAGAAAATTAGAGCCCTAAAGTTTTTAGCTGTATAATTGCAGTACCTATACATAAAGACTTTTTTGGTATCTCCTTTTGAAGATTTGTGTATACTATTTCATTTTCATGTTTTATTGCTTTATTTTAGCCTCTAAAACACTGTTAAAAATAATGGTGATGGTAAACATCTCTGTCTTGTTCTGAATTTGGTGGAAATGGCTCAAGTACTTTTCCATTGTATATGCTGTTTGCTGTGCTGTTTTGAGCAGATAGCATTTGTTATTCCCCAACAGGCCAGTAAGGTTGAATAAAAAACAGAAGTATCCTGGGAGACAAGTAAGAAAAGTATTTCAAAAAGATTGATTGACTATATCAAATGCTGGATAGGTCAAATAAGATAAAGCCTGAGAACTGGTCATTAGATTTAAAACCATAGAGATCACTGATATCCTTGACAAGAGCAGTTTCCATGGAGAGATGACTGGAATGGGTTAAAGAGAGAATGGAGGAGAGGAGTTCGAGACAGTGAGAAGAGGCAAGTTTAATTTTGCTGAGGTTTGTTGTAAAGAGAAGAGAGCTGGGAAAGCAGCTGTAAAGAAGGGGAGTCAAAGAGTTTCGGTGTTTTTGTTGTTGTTATTGTTTTTTAAAGATGGGAGACATTAAACCATATTTGAAAGCTGCTGCAATGAGGAAAAACTGATGAGCAAAGAGAGAGGAGAGCATTTATAGAATGATGTCCTTGAATAAGTGAGAGGGAATGGGATCTTGCACGCTAGTGGAGGGTGACTTCCTATAGAGCAGGGACAATTTATCTACAACGAAAGGAGGGAAGGCAGGATACAATAAATGGAGGCAGACGTTGGTAAGAGGGTCATTGTGATCAACTATTGCTTCTTTTTCTCAGCGTACTTAAAGATTTCTTAGGTGATTCTAGTAAACATGTAGGCTTGGAATAACTGGCTTGTAGTTAAAACCAAGCACCCCGAGAGCCTGTTGTTTCCTTCCCCCACATCTATGCCAGAATCTTAGATCTCATCTCTCTGCTGGTGAGAAAAGGCCTTTCCAGAGCCACCTTGGATGAAAGTGAAGAGGTCTAATTTCTAGACCTGAGGTCCCAGGCTGTGAAAACAGCCCCAGGCCTGTCTCACCTTCCCAGCCAGACAGCCAGCACGTATGAGAAAATAGAGAAGAGAAAGAAAAAGGGTATGTGTGTGTGAGAGAGAAATTAGATAGATACTGGGTTTCCCCGAAAATAAGACCTAACCGGAAAATAAGCACTAGCATTATTTTTCAGGATGACATCCCCTGAACATAAACCTTAATGAGTCTTTTGGAGCAAAAATTAATATAAGACCTGGTCTTATTTTCGGGGAAACATGATAGATAGATAGATAGATAGATAGATAGATAGATAGATAGATAGATAGATAGATAGATAGATAAGAGCAAGATGAGACAGAGAGAGAGATATCAGACTATTCCTAAAAGGGAGCAAGCCAAGAGACGGAGTACACCTGGCACAGCCCAGGTTTATTTATATACCCCTGCAGTGGTGATTCCATCTTCTAGAAGTCACGGTTCAGTTGGTTCTTTAAACGTGACCAGTCCTTACTCTGGGAGAGAGGCCACATATAAAGTCATTGGCCCTGATACCAAGTCCTCCTTAGAGTAGAAAAGGTGGGGTGGGAAAAAACTGTTTAATACATCTAAGTTTCCTCCCCTCGTTCACCTACACCCAAGTAAAAAATGGGTGTCATGAAAGATGAATTTGGTCAGCACAATTGTCTTGGTCCATGCGGGCTGCTATAACAAAAATACCATCGACTGGGTGACTTAAACACTTATTTCTCACAGTTCTGGAGGCTGGGAAGTCCAAGGTCCCCGCCTTCAGATTTGGTGTCTGGGGTAAGCTGGCTTCCTGGTTCTTAGACCACTATCTTCAATCTGTGCCCATTTATAAGGCACTAATCCTATTCCTGAGGGCTCCACCCTCCCCCCCAGTCACCTCCCAAAAGCCCCACCTTCAAATACTATCACATTGGGGATTAGGTTTCAACCTATGAATTTTTGTGAGACACAAACATTCAGCCTATATCAACAACATAAAAAAAAATTATACCGTGCTCGTTCTGGCAGTACATACGAGTATTCTAAAAAATATATATATCTAAATACCCTAAGCAAGGGAGGCATGGCACTTTCCTGCTCAATTTAGCAACTCCCTGCCTTTGTGTCCTCCAGGACCACTACAGATATTGGCACCCCTGGCCTCGCCATTGAGGTACAGCGTGTGGTATCTAGTGACAGGCATGGGGAAATGCTGGTACATTTTTGCCCCCAGGAAAAAAAAAAGTCCTAAAATGACCTGGCGACCTTCCCATCCCCTGGGCTCTGTATGGTTTTCTGCTGAATAACCCCTACCTAGGGCAGCTGTTTCTTTCGGAGTCTTCTCTCAGGGTGAAAATAAGGAATAATCTGTTCCCTGACAGCAGCATCCACAGGAGACCAACCCCGTTGATACACACGGCATGGAGGGTACTCAGATAAATACCCCAGTTGCCATTCATCCCCCGGGCATTCCGTGGCAATGGACTCTGATATTAAAATGCATATTTCACACCCTTGTCCCACAATTTGGAGGATGGCCATTCACTATGCATGAGCCACTCATTCATGCTCATCACACGGAGAAAATTACATTCTCCCAGTTGCCAAAGGGAAGAGATCAATTATCTCACATGGACAAGAACATTGTTCCCAAGAGCAGTGTCACAGACCCAAGACTGATCTCAAACATCCAGGAGGGAGATGGGAGCTTTCCTGGTGTCCTCCTGGGTTGGTCTCTTCATTTAGGTCACCAGACTTAACGCTAGTGGGTTTCATGTGGTGGGACATTTGACTTTCTGGCTTTTTTGGATAAAATGAGCATCCTTGGGGCCTCTTGTTCTTTCTTCCTAGAAAAGATGTTATAAAAATGAATAATTCAACGTGGAGTATTTCATATTTATGCATACCCACTGAATTGATAATACTTATTTGTAATGAAAATAAGAGAAGCAAAATGTTAAAATGTTCTCTTTGGGGAAGATACATCAGGACGCCTTAACCACAGATGTACAGACATTTGCTGTCTCTAATTTAGCATGTAATCCTTAACCCACTACCTACATACATATGATTAATAGCAATTGTATCTATATCATAATTACAGCTAACATTTAATCACCATCACTGTCCTACCCACTTGATGCATTTTCCAATATGATCCCCCAGTTTAAAATGTTTATGTTTTTCCCACACCACATTTGGCACAGTAACAGGATTCACACGGTAATTTTTTTCAACAGTTATTGAGCACCTATTATGTACCTGGAACTGTACTAGGCCCTGGAGTTGGAGATGGGGGATGAAGCACAAATAACCATCGTATACAGCAGACCCTGTGAAGTGTCAAAGTGAGGTTCTCTCTCTGAATGTTTTGGGAATTGGGAGAAGGGAGTGCTAATGGGCAGCTAAACCCACCAGTGACCTCATTATACAATATTGAGGTTATCATGGTTTTCTCTGCCTAGAGAAGCGTCTCCTCAACCATTGCACTGAGGTGCACACACCTAATCAGTGTGGGCCACTTTGGATTTGCTAGAAGGCACCACCTAAACAGCAGGTATCGCCAGTGTTTCGGGGCTGGTGGCTTCTGTTCCCTTTTCTCTGGCTTCCAAAGTGTTGATCCCCTTCCGTCAGTTTTATCCCGGCAGCGGTGCAAACGAGCACAGATTCACAGCCCGGGTGGCGGTGTCTGAATCCAGGGCGCGCTCTGGCCCCGTGCACGTGCACTCTGCGTCCGCTCACCCCTCGGGTTGGTTCCTGCCTCCCGCCCAGCCGGGTCTCCCCCGGCCCGGCGCCGGCCCGCGACCACTAGGCTCCAAATCAGCGACCCGATCCCCGCCAGCTCCTTCTTCTCCCTGCGCCCCGGCGCTGCAGCAGCGTGGGGCTGACCTGGCAGGGAGGCCGGATTTCGGCCGGGGCTGAGGAGGACCCCGCTTCCCGCCACCCCCTCCCTCTCGGGCAGAGCCGGAGGGGTCCCCTCCCCGGGGGAGGAGAGAGGACGGGTTTCTAAGGTGACGGAGGGCTCTGGAGAGTGTGCGCCCAGGTGGGAAGACCAGGCTACCCCGAGCCTGGGGCTCGAATCAGAAAATGCGGGCGCGCGGCCCCTCAGGTGAGACCGATTCTGAGGGTCTAGGTCTGGGGAAGGCTGGTCTACACTGTGCGCGCCCCGCCCCGGAACCGCGCGGTCCCGCGGCCGGGAGGCTGTGGGAGGAGGGAGAGGGGCGCACGGGGAAAGCGGCAGCCCTGGGTCGGGCTCCCCTTCGCTGGCCGCCGCAGCAGGTGGGGGCCCAGCGGGCCGGAGGCGGGGCCCGGCTCGAGGCGGAGCCGCGGCCGCAGCAGCGAGCGCTGGGCGGTGCGGGCGGGGGTCACAGCCGCTGCCGCAGCCGGAGCGGGAGCCGCGAGCGGTGTTGCCCGGGTGCCCGCGGGAGCTCGCGGAGCTCCGGGGCTGGGACCCGCCTGGCGGAGCGGGCCGGTGCCGCGACCGCAGACAAAGGCGCTGCTCGCGCCTGGCCGCCGCACTCTCGGGCTCTGCCGTAGGTAAGTGGCTCCCCCTTCGCTTTCTTTCTTCTCCCGGCTGCCTGCTCCCCTCGGACTTCAACCGGCTCCGGAGAAGCCGAGGAGAAGGGAAGAAATGGTACTTTCCCTCCTTCTGCACCCTCCACCTCTGCTTAAAAAAATAAACCCCCAAACAAGAAACCAAGTGAATACCAAACTAGCGAGTTTCCGAGCAGTGGGATGTCTCCCGCGGGACCGCCCGGGACGCCCTCGGTGACCCCTTACTCCTCGGACCGCGCACGGGTGCTGTCCCCGGGTGGGTGGTTGGATGGGAAGGTTGCCGCTGGACTCCCCGGGGAAGTGTTTCATGGAGATGATAGGAACCTGGTGCGCGAGGGGACCCCCACCTCCGGGGACTGCTCAGCGCGTTTTGGGGAACCGAGGGGCGCTTCGCACTGCGAGTTCAGATTTGTTTCCCGGTTGTGGGGTCTATGCCGTCCTCCCCTCCAGCCTTCTTCCCGTCTCCTTCAAGGGTTAATGCGGCGTCCTCCACGCCCCACGCGACGGAGGCGCCCACTCTGCTCCTCGGAGGACCCGGGCGGGGGCCGAGAGAGTGGGGAGGAGGGAAGCCCCGCCGCTTTCCCCAGCTGGGTAATCCCTAGCCCGAATCTGCTGGGGAGGGCGGGCGACCACCGGCCACGAATAGGGAGGGTTTGACATCACTGCTCGGTCCGCGCTGCCTTGCCCAGCCTGTGCCAGGGCTGCTCTCCACCAGAAAAGCCTTCGGAAGCCCGCTGGCGTTTGCTTTTGTTCTGCCCGCAACTCTCCGGAATCTGAGGAGAAGCCAGGGTGGGCGGTTGCCCCGGGAAGGGACCGTGGCGGGAGCTCCAGGTGCGGCCCCGAACTGACAATTGGAGGCGGCGGCCGTTTCCCGCCCCCGTGTGTGGAAGGGATCCCAATAGCTGATCAATGCCCGGGAGCAGGCAGTGGGTCCGCGGCTCAGGAAGGAGCGCGGTGTCCCCCGGGGCCGCGCACAGTCACGCGCCTCCCCAGCACTCTAGAAAGCGCTAGCTACCTCGAGTCGCGCATTTCCATTCATGGATCTGTGCCTGGGATTTGATTAATGTCACCTCTGCCCGGGTTCTCTAAGGAATGTCTGCTACTATTCGGTTTAATAGTCATTTACAGGGGGGTTTCTATGTGCAAGGCAGCAGTCCTACGGTCGTCTTCATTTAAAAGATATTTATCGAGCACCTACTATGTGCAAAGTAGATGTGTTACACTTTTCAACTTAGAAACTATTTATTGAGTACTTACTATGTTCAAGGTAGCTTTGCTATTCCTTTATTTTTAATTTTTTAAAACTTTCATTGATTTAAGTGTGTCTACCCCATCAGCTCCAAGTCAAGTGGTTGTTTCAATCTAGTTGTGGAGGGCGCAGCTCACAGAGGCCCATGTGGGGATCTAACCAGCGACCTTGGTGTTAAGAGCACTGCGCTCTAACCACCTGAGCTAACCAGCTATTACCTTATTTTCATAGATATTTACTGAGGACCTACAGAGTACAAGTTTTTTGGGGGTTTTTGGGAGGGGGACATAGGGAGACAACGGTGAGAGAATGTCTTTGAACCCTCGAGTCTTCAATTCCTTTAGTAACCTGCATTTTAACCTTTCTAGACTGCTTATGGGGTGTAGGAAGAGCTTCTACACTATAGCTGGAGGGTTTGTCTGAGGGGAGCAGGGTAGAACAATGGAAAGGCCTGCTCTGGGACCTCTTTCCAATTCAGCTTCCTTACACTGGGGGGGGGGGGGGAAGGCAGTTCCTGTGTGCAAAGCACTGTGCTAGTTATTGCAGGAAATCAAAGATTAATAAGGCAAAGCCCTGCCACTCAAAGGGATGGAGAATCTGTGGTGGGGACAGAAAGAGAGGCAAAGGATAATCAACTAAATCAGGAGGGGGCAGGGGAAGCATGAGGGTAAGGTCAACATGGACCCTTCAGCCCCTAGCTCCAAAGTGGTGACAGCAGTTGGGGTGAGAGTATTTTTCAAATCTCATCATTGAGGTGACAAAGGACCTAGAGGCAGAATCAAACGGTCTGAGGGTCCTTCTTGCCGAGAGAGTTGATGGTTATATTACTCTGATAATCTTGAGGTCCTGAGACACCTTGAAATACGCAGACTGGCAAGAAAACTGTGGGTCCTTGGTCTATTGGCAAATATTTGAATGCTTACAATGATATATATTTATCAGGGATATATAGTCTAAGACATGGTCTTTGTCCTAAAGGACCTAACAGAGTTCTTGAGATAAACACATAAAATGACTGCAGCACACATGAAAAGCCCGGAGCAAATTCCTCCTAGAATTTAATGTCAGAAAAAATATTCTGTCTTCATGGAATTGTGGCTTTTCTTTTATCAGAGTTCAAGAACTCGCTATATGTCGAGTTGTGTTTATCTTTTTACCTTGGCCTCCAGCAATTCCTGTAACTGCTTTTTCTAGCTTCTTGGTACAATGATCTTTTTCTTCTGAAATTATTTCTGATCTCCCTTTTACATTCTTGTAAAACTACATATTATTTTTTTGTGATGAACTTGAAAGCCCCCCTGAAATCTTTTCTGGAAATAGGTCTTTCTGAAAGGTACATAGGAAATATGGTAGGCACTAGATGAATGACTTGGGGACCCTTTACTTATAAGAAGAGGGAGGAAAAGCCAGGGGAGGCCAAAATCAGGAATGTGCAGAGAAAAACTGGATTTGTAAGATGCAATAGGATTCAGATAGGCAAAGAGGATGAAAAAAGACTTCTCTCCCTAAGCTAAGGAAATGGCATAAGCAAGGGAGTGAAGGAAGAAACAAAACATCTTCAGAGCACTTCATTTGGAATAGTTGCCATTCAGTCAACAAAGCGGCCCTGCCTGAACGTTTCACTGTGTGTCCATGACTTTGCGAGGTGTGTGTGCGTGTCTGTCGGGGTCACCGGCAGTTTGGGGTACACTGTGATCCCACTGCTGGTGAGTCTCCAGTTCCAACTGCAATGATAGCGCTGCATCCCCACCATTCTTGCAAGCATTCTTGGAGTGTTTTCACCTGAGCTGAACTTGATTGTAATCTTCTTGAAGGACAAGAATGTGACTTTTTTTTTTTCCCTCTGCATCTTTCCTTCCCTGCAGGCTCAGCGTCGTCTGTGCTATAGGTGATATTTATTTCCAAACCCTGTATTGCCCATTTCTTCACCCTTCCCCTACCTCACTGGGACCTTGAAACTCTTTTCCTCTTTACCACTTTCAGCTGCTCAGAGCCTTTTACTGTATGAAAACTCAGGGGAAAAACAATCTGTCGTCAGCCACTTCCCCTTGAATACAAATGTAGGTCACTGTTCTCTTTTGCGTGTGTGTGGGGAGGGCGGGGGGTGGGGGGGAGATCTTTGCACTTTAGGCTTCATTATGGAAGGAAAGGGTCTGTGCACCATGCGAGGATTTCAAGCACAGAGAAGTGCGTGTTGGAGGTATTTGGGGAGGCAAAGTGCCTTCCTGGGGCTCTTGAAATTGTGCTACCATCTCCTCATGTAGCCACGGTTGGCAAGGGTCCTTGCAGTTCCATGAGCCATGAAAGTCTGCAGACTTCACTGCTTTTTACCATGGTGTGGTAGTTGAAGTGAGGGAGCAGCTCTGTATGAGCTACCTGTTAGTCGTTTTCCAGACGGAATCCTAGCTTCTTTACCTACATGTGCCCATTATTTTAAGGCAAGGATTCTCAGCATGGGCACTATTTTGATGTTGTGGGCTAGATAATTCTTTGTCATGGGGGACTGTCCTGTGCACTGTAGCATGTCCCTCCGTGAGTTGTGACAGCCAAAACTGTCTCCAGTCATTGCCAAATGTTCCCCAAAGGAGCAAAATCACCACTGATTGAGAACCACCATTCTCAGGGACATGGGTTATTATGTATTACGCAATATAACTATTCCTACTTTCCTGGGAGAGGTCTTATTTAATATATCTGACTTCTTTTTTAATATAGGTGACTTAGTAAATGTGTAATTAACATTGAAGAACTTTCCATATGATTAATTTCATAAATCAGAATAAACATCCTTTTTTTTAGGCCGCATATTCTAAATCTGGTCATATTAAGTCAAACTTTTGCAGCCAAGAAATAAATAAAATCTCCGATTCTTCCCCTAGCATGTAGCTGCTACCAGAAGTGTGGGTAGCAGAACTACTGTTGGCAGTCACCATTGCCCACAGGTTCATGCCAGTCCGCTGGTTGGGCTGTGGCTGGTGGGCAGCAGTGGGTGAGGGAAGTGGCAGGGGAGGATCCAGTTCTGGTGGGACAGGATGCTATGTCACTAAGGGGTCCTCTTTTAGAAGAAAACAAAACGACCCAATGAACACATTGCTGGGGCCCCTCCCAGGCCTGTAGGGGTCCTGTGCCAAAGAAGGGCTCTGAGGTGTCCCTTGCATTAGCTTCAAGTAAAGCTGGCTCTCGAAAAGGCTTTGAGGAGTGAGGGGACAGCTGTGGCGGCAGGAAAAGGAAAGCAGGGACTTTCTTCTACCCAGACTGGCAAATGCTTAGAGCAGTTCCTCAACGACTTGACTTAAATAGAGAGCATGGATCAAAATAGAATCGTTAAATTCAGGGGTAACCGGTACTCCTGTGACTGTCCGCTATCAAAAGTAAGAACGTCCAAATCTTCAGCGACTCCAGGTCAACGTCACAGCATCAGCAGCCTCTTTGTAGGAGGGAACAAGGGGCCAGGTTAGTTCAAGTTTTACAGGGGGACCTGTGAGTTCTACCAGTGGATAGAAGGAACTTAATGCGTGCTGTCGGTGAGGTTGGTCCTGAGCCCAAGTATTGCTTCAGAAAGTGAATGAAAACTCTTTTTTTCAGGTCACTATAAAGGTATTTGAAAAATTCCCAATAAGATTTCATTGGTTCACACTTCTGTTTTGGAAAACCCACGCCTGGGATGAGATTTTTCCTTGCGTTGAAATAGGCCAGATAGGAAATACCTTTTGTGGGTAGGGATGAGCAAGTAATTAAAATAATAAAACTTCCTTTTTTTTTTTTTTTAAACCTCTATTTGTCAGGCATTTTATTCATTCGGTTTTTTTCCTTAATCTAAATTGGCCTATCTTCAATGAAGAAGAGAAAGTGCTATGAGTATTGCTTTAGTATCTAAATGTTCCTGACTATAGGTGAAACTGACCTGTCAGTATGTCCGTCTGTAGACTTAACAAAAATAAAAAAGACTCTCTACAGAAAGATTTGTGTAGGCAGGGTTTTTTTTTTTTTTTTTTTAAAGCTAGTTTTCCATTTATGTTTAAACCGATTTGATTTTTATAAAAGAGTCAAGATCTGTTTGGAGATTTTGGGTCAAATCTATACAGTCACAGAAATTAGACCTGCAGGGATCTCGGGGATCAGTGAGCAGCTCTCCTTGTCCCATAGTATAAATGGGGAAACTGAAGCTGAGAGAAGTTAGCTGGCTTGCCGAGGTTACACAAAGGTCAGTGCCAAGGCTGGGTTTTAGGAGTCAGGAGGTTGTCCCAATCCCTGTAACACTCTGTGCGACTAGGGTACCTTTCCATCTTCCTAGTTGTCAGAGCATTTTGGTGGAGGGCAGTCCAGGAAGGAAAAGGGTTTGATAAAGTGTCTCATTTCCAGGTCATCTAGACCTGATAGAACTAACCAATTCAAACTGATTACATCTATGCCAGAAGTGTGTGTGCATACGGGTAGCACTGGAAAGAACCATGGGAAAACTGAAAAAGTTGCATCAGTGGAATGAGAGTATTCACATAAAACTTCCTATGTACGGCATGGTGACTGTAATTAATAATACTGTATTGTACATTTGAAAGTTGCTAAGAAAGCAGATCTTAAAACTTCTCAAGAAAAAAAATTTGTAACTATGTATAGTGATGGATATTAAATAGGCTTATTGTGGGGATCATTTTGCAATATATACAAATATTGACTCATGTTGTACACCTGAAACTAATATAATGTTAAATGTCAATTATATCTCAATGAAAAAATTGAAAAATTAAAGAAACCCTTTCTTTAATGTTCTTTTATATTATCTTTATAGTAAATAATTAGAATGAAAACATTTGTTTCCCTATCTGGGAAAGTAATACATATTCATTATGGAAAATACAAAGAAAAATTTAAAAATCCTATCTGTGATTGATTGACCCAATCATATTTTGCTATATTTACTTTTAGTGTTTTTTTCTCAGCTCATTTTAAAACACAACTTAGATCATGCCATATTAATTTTTATCTTGCCTTTTCCAGTTAATATTATAACAAGCAATTTCCATGTTATTGCAAACTCTTTATATGCATTTTTAATGACTACATAATTCAATACCTTGGAAGTCTGTTAACTTATGCCAATATTCTGGTATTAGGGGACATTGTTTCCTCCCAGTTTCTCATTGCTGTGTGTCATTGCAATGAGAAACTTTGTGTCCATAATTTTTCTATAATTTTAATTGTTTTCTTAATATACATTCCCAGATAGTGAAATTACTCACCTAAGGGTGGAATGCACCATGTTAACAAATTGCTTCCCAAGCCGGAAATGATTTCACCACATCCTTCATAGCACAGGGCATTATTTTTTAAAAATTATTTATTTGATAAGGTGAAAAATGTATTATTGTTGCGTTCATTTGCATTTTCGTTATAAGTATGGCTAAACATTTTTCTATAGGATTGTTACCTGCTTATATTTTTAGTTAATTACCTATTTTTCTATTTGGGTTTAGTGTTTTCAGAAAATTGATCTCCATGTAGAAAACCCTTTTTTTTTTTTAAAGAAAAAGCAATAAACCTCTGATCTCATGGAGATTTTATGAAGAGTTCTATCTAATCCTAATGTTCCAGAATTCCAACACTTTAAGTGCTATGTTTCCGGCTAAATTTTTTCATTCATAGTAGTGAAACTGCCTGTTCAGTTGCTGAGGCAAGTTTAGATGGATAGTGAGCACTTATTCAGTGCTTTACAGCTTATAAAGTGGGTACTGTTTTGCTATATCCATTTATATTTGAGGAGAGTGATGCACAGAAACATAAAATAACCATAGTCACATAAACATTTTAAAGGATTCTGATCACCAATTCCAATGTGTGGGTTTTTTACCCCCATACAGCCAAGTAATTCTCGGACACCAGCGGGGAGTTCTACAATTCTGATACTGGTATTTACCCAGAGATAGCATCAAATTCCACAGGTAAAAGGCTCAGTCCCACAAGACTGGCCTCTATTTCAGATACCCGTCCCAAGCCCAGGTTGTTACCTGTGATTCTGACCAACTGGCTGTAAATCAGAGGTTCCTACAACCCCCGCTGTGGGTTTGATTAATTTGCTAGAATTGCTCACAGAACTCGGGAAACACATTTACTCACTAGATTACCTTTTCATTGCAAACAGTAGTAAAGGATACAAATCAACAACCAGATGAAGGGATTCTTAGTCCTGAGCAAAGTAGCTTCTGTCCCCATGGAGTTTGGGGCTCGACATGTGGAAGTGTTCTTGTCCCCCAACCTGGAAGCTCTCTGAACCCCATCCTTTTGGGTTTTTAGGTAGGCTTCATCACATAGGCATGATTAATTAATTCATTGGCCATCAGACGATTGATTGTAACATCAGTCCCTCTTCCCTCCCCAGAAATCAGGATGGGGTTGAATGTTCTATCACCTTTCATATTTGGTTGAGCTTTCCAAAAGTCACCTTCATTAACATAAACCCAGTTGTGATGGCGTGGAGCCTGTTTTGAATAATAAGACACCCATTTTACCTTCTTGGCTGTGAAGCGATTTCAGGAACTAAGGACAAGAGACTAAATATGTTGACAAAAGATGTCCCCATTGCCTTTACCACTCAGGAAATTCCAAGGATTTCAGGAGCTGCAAACCAGGAACCAAACCGACAACATGGATAAAGACCAAATGCATATGAAAAATATATTTTGTTCATCTGAATGGCCAAATGCATATTTCTGATAAATCACACATTTTACAACTTTTAACCACTGTAATACTACCTCTGGATGTTCACTAAAGTGACCTACCTCAGTTGTGTCGTTGGACTTTGAGGGAGCTCGGCTTAGAAATATTAGTAACTTCCTCCTAACTCTGCTGCCTATTTGTGGGAGAACTTTGTGCTGAAAGGTAATTTTACTATCTTAAACTTCCTTACTGTAACCTTCTGTTTCTCTTACCCTCTCCTCTGGATTTTCCATCCTTCTTCCCTCACCTCGCTACATTCTGATAGTTTCTTCTGACCTGTCTTCTAAGTCATACTGTGTCTCTTTAGCTGTATCTAATCTGCAGTTAAATTCGTCTGTTATATTTTTAATTTCCATTGTAGAATTTCTGGTTCTTTTTTAAATCTTTAATGTTGCTTTATGTGGTTCCTGGGTCCTTGTTTTGAAATTTTAAGCCCAACTTTTATCTTCTGGAGTATAATAAGTATAGTTTTACATTTTGTGTCTGGTAATTTTTCCATCTGGAATAATTATGTGTCTGTTTCTTCTGTTGTTTGTTCTTATTCTCATGCTGGGTCATGTTTATGGTGTCATAGCTCCTTGTATGCCTAGTTATCTTTGAATGTATGCTAGATATTGTTTTGAAAAATATTTGCATAACTATCACGACTGATCAATTTTAAGATGTACATTTTTTCACATTTTAATCTCTGAAATTCAGATATGGTTTACAATTGCTGGAGACTTACATTTATAGTACCTAAAATAATAATGCATCATATAATTAGTGATTTTTAAGATTGATAAAGTGCAATAATTTGAGGCTTTGAATGATGATAAAAATGACAAGATTTAAGACACAAAGAAATGGAAAGACATTCTGTGCTCATGAATTGGAAGAATCAACATAGTTAAAATGGCCATATTACCCAAAGCAATATACAGATTTAATGCAATCCCTATCAAAATCCCAATGGCATTTTTTAAAGAAATAGAACAAAAAATCAAATTTGTTTGGAACCACAAAAGACCCCGAATAGCCAAAGCAATCTTAAGAAAAAAGAACAATGCTGGATGTATCACACTCCCTGACTTTAGCTTGTACTACAGGGCTACAATAATCAAAACAGCATGGTATTGGCAGAAAAACAGACACATAGACCAATAGAATAGAATTGAGAACCCAGAAATAAAACCACATAAATATGGACAGATAATTTTTTTAATTAGATTTATTGGGGTGACAATTGTTAGTAAAATTACATAGATTTCAGGTGTACAATTCTGTATTACATCATCTATAAATTCCATTGTGTGTTCATCACCCAGAGTCAATTCTCCTTCCATCACCATATATTTGATCCCCCTTACCCTCATCTCCCACCCCCACCCCCCTTACCCTCTGGTAACCACTAAACTATTTGGACAGATAATTTTTTACAAAGAAGCTAAAAACATACAATGGAGGAAAGACAGCCTCTTCAATAAATGGTGCTGGGAGAATTGGATAGCCACGTGCAAAAGAATGAAACTGGACTGCTATCTGTCACCATGTACCAAAGTTAATTCAAAATGGATCAAAGACTTAAGCATAAGACCTGACACAATAAACTGCATAGAAGAAAACATAGGTACTAAACTTATGGACCTTGGGTTCAAAGAGCATTTTATGAATTTGACTCCAAAGGCAATGGAAGTAAAAGCTAAAATAAACGAATGGGACTATATGAAACTTAAAAGCTTCTGCACAGCAAAAGAAACCATCAACAAAATAAAGAGGCAACCAACTGAATGGGAGATTTTTGCAAACAGTGCCTCTGATAAGGGGCTAATATCCAAAATATACAAGGAACTCATGAAACTCAACAACAAAAAAACAAACAACCCAATTGAAAAATGGGCAGAGGACCTGAAGAGACATTTCTCCAAAGAGGACATACAAATGGCAAATAGACATATGAAAAAATGCTCAACATCACTAATCATCAGAGAAATGCAAATAGAAACCACAATGAGATATCACCTCACCCCAGTCAGAATGGCTATCATTAACAAGACAAATAACAACAAGTGTTGGAGAGGCTGTGGTGAAAAAGGAACCCTCATACACTATTGGTGGGAATGCAGACTGGTGCAGCCGTTATGGAAGGCAGTGTGGAGGTTCCTCAAAAAATTACGAATAGAATTACCATATGACCCAGCAATCCCTCTCCTGGGTATCTACCCAAAAAATCTGAAAACATTTATACATAAAGACACGTGTCCTCCAATGTTCATTGCAGCTTTGTTTACGGTGGCCAAGACATGGAAACAACCAAAATGTCCTTCGATAGATGAATGGATAAAGAAGTTGTGGTATATATACACCATGGAATACTATTCGGCGGTAAGAAATGATATAGGAACATTTGTGACAACATGGATGGATCTTGAGAGTATAATGCTAAGCGAAATAAGTCAGACAGAAAAAGCAGAGAACCATATGATTTCACTGATATGTGGTATATAAACCCAAAACAACAAAAGAACAAGACAGATAAATAAGAAACAAAAACTCATAGACACAGACAATAGTTTAGTGGTTACCAGAGGGTAAGGGGGGTGGGGTGGGGTGGGAGATGAGGGTAAGGGGATCAAATATATGGTGATGGAAGGAGAACTGACTCTGGGTGGTGAACACACAATGGGATTTACAGATGATGTAATACAGAATTGTACACCTGAAATTATGTAATTTTACTAACAATTGTTACCCAATAAATTTTTTAAAAAATGACAAGATTTCTAGAGAGGATTTTAAATAGCCATTGTAGGCTGTTTGGGGGTTTGGGATTTTCTAGGCTACCTAGATGACATGAAGCCAGGCTAGTTTACTTTTTTGTTTTCTCTTACTCCTAGGGTCTAAGTTTTTGGGGTCCCAACCATAAGTGTGAAGTGGTTGCCCTGGCTCCCTGGCCTTGGGAGGTTGCCAAGAGTGTAGCTCAACTTCCCCTTTTGGATTGACAGTCCCCACGAGTGGGTAAAAGTGGCCCCTAATACCCAGGCCCACTTCTGTGGATCTCCTGTGTTGCAAAAACATCCAGCCTAAGAGAAAGCTTGTAAGAGCTTATTTGAGCGAAACTGACAACAATGGCCAGGAAGCAAAGTCTCAACAGACTGGGAAAGTGGCAGTTTTGCAACTTATTTTATACATTAGAATCAAAGGAGGAAGGTTACATGAAATCTATTGGTGGTTGTTTAAGGGGGTGGGAGAAAGCAAGTGAGGAAATCTCTGGGATTGGATAAAACTAAATTGGAGAGACAGGTACTTCTTTCACATAGGTGGGTACAGAATAGTTAACAGTTCACTTTTTGCAGCACATAGAGATGGTAATCGGGACAAGAATAATAATGAGGGATTCTGTAGTTTCCTGCTGTGGCCTGGAAAAAGGGATTACTGACATTCCAAGGATGTGATCTTAGATGTAAAAAGACAATAGACAGGCTCACTTAAGGTAAAGATTGACCTTTGTCAAGGAAGCTACAGGCCAAGGATGTGACCACCCTCCATGACCGCTTTTAGTTAGAAATTTTTATGTTCACACCATTCTATGTGATTATTTTCAGTCTCCTGAGCTTGTCAGATTTAACCTGTGGCCCCTTTTCCATGCACACCTGCCCTCAGATCTTAAGCCTGAAGTCTCTCCCTATCTTGTTAGTTCTTTGGTGCTTTCAGGAAGAATTTTTTAAAAATATTTCATCTGGTTATCTTTGTTGTATTCATTGGGAAGGCTGGTTTGAATTACCCAGTTCACTGGAAGGAGGCAGAAGTAAGTCTGATTTATCTTAGAGACTGACAGGAGAGGAGCATGAAACACCAGCTGCTCTGTCTGTCCAGGACTAGAGAATTTTCTCCCTCCATTCGCAATATAGCATCCTGGTCACAGCTGGAAAGTGGAGGTTGGGATGAACAAGTTCTCATAAGCTGGGCACAGCTAAATGTAGATAGCTTTCCTTACATAGACGGGAGTAATTCCTTAGGCTTTTCCTAATAAGGCAGGTGCTCTTACAGGATTGGCATGTGGAGCCCCGTCAGTCATCAGTATCCAGTTGGTTTCTTCTCATCCATACTGTCCTGCAGAAAGGCAGGACTTGAGGACCCAGGGACAGGATGAGGTTAGGAAGATGCTTTTCATTCCAGCAAATGTTAAAAAGTAAAACAAGCAGGCTGTACTTTAGCGAGGTAAGGTTTCTTCCATTCAGTGTGGTCCCCACCATATCCATATGGAGAGCAACATTTCTCATCCATGGCCAAGGCTGGGCCTGTGGAGACAGAACTATCGTGTCCAGGCTCAGGAGGCAGGGTGGCCTTTCGAGGGGACTCTTCTTGAATCTAATGTTTCAAAGGAAGCTTTCTCATCCTTTTCTTTAGAAGGCACATGCTTATCCATGTATTTTCAGAATCAGTAGCCAAATGTATTTTCCTCTACTTTGCTCCAACTCTCGTAGATGCTTTTCCCCAGTTTTCATGAAGCCAGAGACATTTACAATGAGAAAAATGTATTTGCTGAGTTTGTAGAGGTTGGGCAGGGGTATAGAGTGGTGGGAAGTGCTCCCCCACCTTACCAGAGCTCCCACTGGCTTTTCTGAGGGGAGCTCTTATTTTTATTTTGGGGTATCTTCCCCCCTGGAAACCTCAGAACTGTTCTCTCAGAAAATTGCTACCATGTTTCCCCCAAAATAAGACCTAGCCGGACAATCAGCTCTAATGTGTCATTTGGAGCAAAAATTAATATAAGACCCAGTCTTATTTTACTATAAGACTGGGTCTATAATAATTATAATATAATATATATAATATAATATAATATATATAATATAATACCAGGTCACATTAATTTTTGCTTCAAAATAAGCATTAGAGCTGATTGTCTGGCTAGATCTCATTTTCCGGGAAACACGGTATCTACACAGGGAACCATAGGTTTTCTCTCACCTTTCAGGTGTGTGGCCACTGGGTAAGGTGAAGGAAGGCATGGGCAGCAGGAATTTGCTGGCATGGCCCCACTGGAAAAGGTTTGTTTGGGGAGTGGGCCTCCCCACCAACTTTTTAGAGACCAGCTCATACCATGTAGCCTTTTGTGTATTCCACGATGATTTATCCCGCTTATTCTTATTTTAATTTTACAATATTTCACACATAGGAAAGACTATATATACCTTAGTCCACCTATTGCTAGAAGTAGAAATCCTCCAGTTAGGTTTTAATAACTGTCCTGAAAGGAACAAATCTGTCCTTCCACTCCCAGGTAGTTCTAGATTGTGACTGATTCCTTTGGAAGAAATGATAAATAATTAATTCTGAAGAAGCAAATTTTCTATTCTCCAAGAAAATGTAACCTTCCATGAGTATTTTTGGAGGCAGAATTACTAGAAAGCCCCACTAACCACAAGAATTTATGGACCATGATGTCTGAAAATTCTTCAGCCTGAAACAAATTAATTCCTCCAGCATGATTCACTTTAGGTACAAGCCAAATTTCTTTATCAGTGACTTAGGCTCTTAAGCTGATTTTTCTAAAAAGGTATAGTTATTTTGAAATCAAGGCCATTTTTATATTTCTACTGTGAAATTTTCCATTCATTTGAAGTTTTTCTTCCAGCCCTTTTGAGACCCTCCCTTTTCTCTGCTAATAAGTGATAAATCACTGCAACTTCAGTAACATATGAGGTCTGACAATTAAGTCCTGTGAACTCATTGCAACAATGTTGCTAACCTTTTTTCAATAACGGAGGGATTATTCATTATGAATTTGTACCAACTGGACAAACAGTTAACCAAGTTTATGATTTGGAAGTACGGAAAAGGCTACGTGAAAAAGTTAGACGACCTGAACTTTTCACCAACCATTCATGGCTCTTGCATCACGACAATGCACCAGCTCACACGGCACTGTCTGTGAGGGAGTTTTTAGCCAGGAAACAAATCACTGTATTGGAACACCCTCCCTACTCACCTGATCTGGCCCCCAATGACTTCTTCGTTTACCTGAAGATGAAGGAAATATTGAAAGGAAGACATTTTGATGACATTCAGAACATCAAGGGTAATACGATGACAACTCTGATGGCCATTCCAGAAAAAGAGTTCCAAAGTTGCTTTGATGGGTGGATTAGGCGCTGGAATCAGTGCATAGCTTCCCAAGGGGAGTTCTTTGAAGGTGACTATAGTAACATTTAGCAATGAGGTATGTAGCACTTTTTCTAGGATGAGTTCATGAACTTAATTGTTAGACCTTGTATGTGAGAGCCACAGGGAGTTCAAAGTTAGCCAAGCAAATTCCTGTACTTGTCATAGAGACCAGGGTATTGCCTTCAGGATGTGGTGGTAATGGTACTTTTTACCAAGTATGCAGAACTTTTTAGAGGACTGAGTAAAGTATTGTAGCTCTTTCAACAGAAAGAAAAGGGATGGAGAAGTTCAGAAATCTGAATTGATTGTATTTGTAAGAGGAAAATAGGAAGGTAACTGCAGAAAAGCACTTAAGAGGAGGTTAGAAGTATATCACAATGGAGTAACTACAATGAACTACTTTGAGCTTTCCAGATGCGAGGATGGAATGTGAAAAAATTTTGACCCATTATAGAGTTCCAATACCTGCTGTATAGGACTCAAAGAGGGCTTTAACCACTCACCCCTCTGCTATGTAATAAAGCCAGTGAAATCTGTACCATCAAAATGACAGAGAGAACTTTAGGACATGCGGAGTAATGAGAAAGTAATTCTCACTGTGAGTGAGAATATGGCGGGCAAATCGTTCTGGGCATGCCTGACCTAAATAACTGTTCATTTTTCTGTACCATTTTCTTCAGCTAAATGGAGACTAAAGACAAATAAAAGACTTAGGTCCTTATTAATTTTGTAGGGTCTCTGGATGAAGGATGATGTGGAGCTTGAGTTCAACATGAAAATGGTCTTAGTTTATTAAAGTCTTTGAGTTAAAAGGTTAAATCTTTCCAAATTTTTGTGCATGCTTTCATTCTTCAGAAGTTATTCAGTGAATTTGTTAATCCTGAAAACCACCTTTTTTATGAGCCGTCTTTGAAAGTGAACCAGAAATGCATTTATGGAACAAGAGGCAGTAAAAAAATCCTTTGGTTTCTCCCTTCAATTTATTCAGAAGCAGATCCCCAGAACCAAACATCTATGAGTCCTTTAACAGCTGACTTTTCTCTTATTTAACCAACAAACAATACAGTGTTTTGCTCTACACTTCTGAATTCAGGATTTGGCGTCCATAATATATTAAATAACCTTCCTGTCTTCTGTTCCACCTTTCCCATTGGTAAGAAATAGAGCATTATTATTTAATTATCACCACTAAAAGCAAAGTCATATTTCAGTAATCTAAAACTATATTGCCTTAAACTGAGATTATTTTAAATAAGACCTTTCCAGTAATGGATACCTCAAAAAGAAGGTGTATAGCTGTAGATACAGGAGCATATACATATACAGTTATGACTATGGGACAATCATAAGCTGTTTTCTGGAAGGACGCCTAAGACATTTTTAGTAATGGTAAAGTAAGAGGTAGCTGGTTATTGAGGTGAGGGAAAGGGTTTTTTATTTTATACCGTTCTACACTATTTCATTTAAAAAATAAACATGTTTTTATTTAGTAAGTAAATAAGGGGGGAAATTAAGAAGATGGAAAAAAAAGAAGCCACCGCGTCTGAGATCCTGCAGCTCTGAATTTAACCTCTGGATGCCTTTCTCAGTGGAAATTATGGTTTTTATGTCATCGGATCAAAATCTATAGAGACACATGTTTAGCATACGTTATGTATATCCTCCGTGGTTTTATGTAACTTACATTATCCAGCATTTCATAATGTCCTCTCTTGTCAGTGTCTTCTTTTTTTTTTAATTAAAGTTTATTGGGGTGAAAAACTCATAGACACAGGCTAGTGTCTTCTTTGAGCTTCCCAGTGGCACTGTCCAGTACGTTGGGTCAGTATTAGATGATTCCTATTTTATGGGGGGCAGGAAGGGGAAACTTAAGCTTGGGGAAGGTGGGTGGCTTATCTGAGATGACATAGCCACTAACTAACTACCTGGGAAATCCAGAACTATAACCCAAGTTTGATTCCAAGTTCAGTGTTCCTTTAACCCTGATAGAAAGAACTTTACTGTTCATTCTGGACCTTCCTTTTTAAACACTCCAAGATGCCTCCTCTCTGGTCTCATGGCATATCTATTTCATTTGGTCTTAAATCATGGTTAGCTATATATAATTATTTTCCTCATTAATCTTATCAGCATAGGCTGCCTCTCTTTTTGTAGCCTATGTCTAATATATCATGGTGCATATAGTAGTTATTTAATCTTTGTCTTATGAAATTGGATTCTCAAGTGACTTTCTCCCAAGTAATTATCCATTTTTAGGAAAACAAGCTAATAAACTTGGCTATTTCCACAAGACTAATGTCATTGTCCACAGAAGAATTAGAACCACATGATGTTTGAGCTGGAAGAAAACCATCTTTGCAAGTGTTTATTTTCCTATTTTATAAATGAGGAACGTGAAGATCAAATAACTTGCTCAAGATCACACAGGGAATTCGAGTTGACGTGATGCAAAAAGCCCAGTTCTCTTCCAGCCCAGCCCTCCTCCTGCAGTAATAATCATTACAGAAGATAATTCTCTTGGTTGTCAGGCATTTAGATGAATGGTCAATGCTGGCAAAAAAAAAAATAGGTCAGAGTGAATTAAAACGCCCACTGTGAAGAGGTAATCTCAAAAAGAAGAAGAGGTATTGAACTTATTTTTCCAAGTTTTGATGAATAGATTTTGCAGGTGTCCCTCTTTTAAAAGCAAACTTGCTATATAAACATCAGCATTTCCACAAAAGGATTCACAGTAGAAATCCTTTAGATGAGAAATAGCCCATCCACGTGCTTTTGTTATGGAATAAAATCATCCTCACTTGTAGGGCAAATCAAGGTGCACAGCATCAAACTTGTCAAATGAGGAATTAATAGCATTTCTCTCTTACCTGCTGGCCTTAAAACGTGAGCCATGTCTGGCTTAGTGAAGGAGCCCGCTGTCCCCCTCTTCAGCAGGGAGTGGCAAGCCCTCCAATTCCTAAATTCACCTCTGGGCACCTAAGTGCCCAAGAGTCATTTCCAGTTTTCAGATGTGCTGAGAAGGGAGCTGGACAGATATTTTTGTCTGAAGCCACCCAAAGGAGCAACAGAGAAATTTCAAAGAGGGAGATAGTTTCCAAATTGTGGGGATTGGGGGAGTCTGGATAGCTTCCACTAGCGACGAGGCAGAACGCAGTTTCATGAAATATGTACCTTTTAAGCCAACCCCTGTTGAATCATAGAGTCCTAGAAGGCGCTAGCTACACTGCGCATGGTTTGTAAAGGACATTGTGATAACGAATGTCTAAAAATTTAATTTGGTTTAATAAATATGTAAGGTAGGTGCTATAGGACAGTTGCAGTAAAAGAGCAGAAGACAGCCCCTGCTCTCCTGGAGCTTGGTGTCTGTGCTATACTTTGCAAACTTGTCTGCACGTCAGAATCATCTAGAGAGCCTCAAAAAACACTGATGTCTGTGCCCAGCCGACCAGCCCGGAGCTTATGATCTGATTGGTCTGGTGTATGGCCGGAGCTTTGGAAGTTTTAGAGGTGGTTCTAAAGTGCAGACGAGTTTGGAAACCAGTAGACTGTGCAATGGTTCTCAACTTTGGCTGTATTAGAGTCACCTGGAGACTATGTATATATGTCTGTGTATACGCACATGTATATGTAGGCACGTGCAGAGGTAAATGTGTGTATATGCATGTATGCATGTGTGTGCATATGCAGTGCACACATGGATCCATATACATACGCATACACACATGTATACATATGCAGACATGCATTATGCATACAGTCCCAGGCTACAGCCCTAGAAGTTGATTTATGTCATTTGGGGTGGAGTCCAGACATCAATATTATTTAAAGCCATGGTGCCCCAAATTGGCTGCACATTGGAATCATCTGGAAAGTTTAAAAATACTGAGGCCTGCGTCCCACTCCAGAGATTCTGGTTTAATTAGCCTGGAGTCTGGTCTGGGCATCAGAATTTTTTTCAATTTTTTTTCAAAGCTCATGTGGTTCTAGTATGCAGCCAAGGTTGCAATCCATCGGGTTAGTGAGCGAAACGTGCTTCTCTTGTGCATAATAGGAGCTCAATAAAAATGATTAACTATGAAATGAGAGATATACAGAAGAGTTTATAGGAAATGTCAGTGCTAAAAAGTTTTATGCTTCCGGTTCTTTGGTCATTTCCGTGATCTGAATATATTGTGCTGTGATTTGGGGTGGGGTGGGCTGCAAAACCTCAGGAATTCAGCTCATGGCCATTGCCCTGTTCTGTTGTCTCTACCTGTGGTAAGAGTGGCAGGTCTGCCTGCTACACTTCTGATATGTCCAACATTGTTCTTTGGGGAAAAATAACGAGCAACTGGCTTCTATAAGATGGAGTTTGGCCCGAGGTGAACTCTATCCAGTGCAGCAAGGCTCTGCGAGAGCCCGCCCACTACCCCGGGTTAGTGAGAACTCTTTAGAGCACGGAGCACACGTGTTGCCTAGTTTCCTTTGTTCCCTAGGTGATTCTTGTTTATTCCAGGGGTACCGGGAGGGGAAGTATTTCCGCCTCTGGTCCCAGTGAACGCAGCTGCTTTCAGCTATGGCAGAGGCTCTACCAGCCTGGAGAAGGGGAAATTGCCAGGCAGAGAGTTCACTGCAGCTGCTTGCAGAGCAGAATCCAAACTGCTTCTAATGGTCTTCGAAGGCTCTAGGGCACTGGTTCTCAGAATTGAGAGTGCATCATAACCCCCTGCAAACATGTTAAACGACAGCTTGCTGGGACAGTCCCCAGAGTTTCTCCTTCAGTAGGACTTGGTGGGGCCCAAGAATTTGCATGTCTAACATCTTCCTGGGTGACGATAATGGAGATGGCCCGGGACTGTCCTTTGAGAACCACTGCTCAAGGAGGAAGGACACAGATGGCAAATGTGCTGTTGAGGGAAAGGACAGTACTGATTGCTGCAGATCTACCTGCTCACAGCACCAGGAATTGAAATAACATCCCAGTCAACTGTAGGACTGATTGATTAATTGATCTTTTTAAAAAAAATTATGCACCACCAAGTACATGCTAGGTGTTGTGCAAACTTTGTAGCTGGAAGGAAGAAGACACAGTTCCTGAGCAGCTCGTCTGGGGGTGGGTGGTGGACGGACCAGTAAAGGGGCAGCCACAGGGCCTGTCCCTTAGGGCTCTGTAGAGGGAGTGTGGGGGGCTTCCAGGGGACACACGAGAGGGAGTGAGGCTCAGAGGTGTCCAGGAGCAAGGGCCAGGGAAGAATCTTGGAGTATGACTCGGGGTTTGCCAGGTGAAAAAGGTGGGCAGGTCCACCCAGGAGCAGCATAGGCAAAGGTGATAGACAACATGAGCCAGACTGGCATGGGGAGCCACACGTGGTTTAGGGTGACGGGTAAAGAGTGTGATGGGACAAAGAGCTTAGTCCCGGGGGCCTGTCATCCACGAACGGAAAGGAAAGTCGTTGAGGGGTTGTCAGCAGGTGAGTAATATGATCAGATTTGCCTGCAAATTAACAAATGGACTGGAGGGAGTGTGCCCGGCAGGACACACAGGAGACTGTCACTAGAATCCCCCTGGGAAGTGATGAGGCCACGGGGGGACATGACCTTTACATCATCTTGTCCTTGCAGCACCCTCTGTCTCTGCTCAGTGTTTCAGACTCTTCAAAACCATTTCTAGTGGGTGCATTAACGGGCTTTTGGAGCATTTACTGTGTGTGCTTTTCGAGTGCAACCGGCAATCATTCTTACGCTCCCCCTGCACAGACACTGTTCTTCAAGGAAAATCAAGCTAAAGTGAACCTCAAGGGCAACTGTGGAGCAGGTAAGACTCAAAAATGAAACCACAAGAGGGGCCTGGTGTGGCAGGCTCAGCATGGATGAGGTCGGTGAGGGCTGTTCTCTCTCTGCCTGTGGTGTAGCTCTGAATTTTTTTTCAGTTTTTTGTTGTTGATGTTGTTCTAACTGGAAGTCATGTTGCCCTCTCCTGCTCCTACCTTGAGAACAGATTACAGACCCTGAGTTGTAGTCCAGACACACTTCCCCACCTCCCAGCCCTTCAATTTGGGGGGTAGTCTTACCCAGGGCAGTCTCCTACATTCATAGCACCCTCAAGATGGCTCTGGTGCTGGGCATTAAGGAGGGACAGGATGTCCAAGGCAGATAAGACCCTCTCCATGTCCACTGGTGCTGGGGGTGAGTTGTGCATGAAGAAAATTGTGAAGAGGGCTGCAGTGAGCTCACTGTGCAATAGGGACAAGTGCAAAAGGAGTTGGGGGGAATGAGTTCTCCTCTGTCCCTGGCCCATCTTAAAAAGAAAAAACGTCCACAGTGATGGATATCATGTGTGATACCTGTCACTTCAGCTGATAATGAAACTTTGATTTGGGGCTTCCCTTCCTAGAGCGCTTGCTCACACCGTACTTGATACATCCCAAAAGGGGCTCGTGAGGAAATTGATTCCAACGGTCTCATCAGCACGCAGTGAGCCTCCCAGGGATTTCTGCTGGTTCCGTCTCCTCTTCGGGCTGTGGGGTTTCAGCACTGACTGAGGTAGGGGCCCCTCGGAAGCCTGAGGGGTGCTGTTTGGGAGGCAGGGATCACACTGAAGAGACTGAGACCAGCGTCAGCGAGCAGTCTGTGCTCTGAGGTAATGGCAGCAAGACTCCTAGGTCACCTACGTCAAGGTGGCTTTGCTGCTTCACACCAGCACAGAAGATGTGAGAGGAAGGTGCAGGATGGGGAGCTGGCCGCCTGCTTTAGATCGGAAGCGTGAGTAAGAGCAGAAAGCAATGGGCATGATCCATGGTCAGTGTTTGTCCTTGTCATTGCTCAGGGAAAGAGAGATGCTGTCCAAAAAGATACAACCTGAAAACCTGGACGCCTCCCTGAGGGCCATCCAGGCATATTGCTAATGACATGGCCCGACTGGGATTCTCTTGCTAGAGGGTTGCTGACAATGTTTGGCCAAATGTCCAAGGGGATTTTTATTAACTTCTGGCTGGCCATGGCAGAGCTGCTTTTCTCCTGATTTCATTTGCTGTTTGTGTTTGTCTCTGAATGAAGTGTGCCATGTAGTGGGTACCAAATTGGAAGTCTGTTCTTGGGTCATTTGAGGAGACCTTTACCTTGTCTCTCCCTCTCTCTTTCTCCCTCCCCTCCCCCTCCCCCCCCTACTGTCGACCCTGCTCAATGGACCAGCACTAGAAGATAAACTATCTTATTCTCTAATGACGTTGATTGTGCTACTTTCATCTCCTCAGATACACAGTAAACCTTAAGGGCAGAAATGCACACTGATTACAGGACTTATACCACCCTCCTTCTTTCCGTTTTGCTTACTGTCATGCAGTAGCTGTCGTGTAACTGGATGCTTGATTGAGGTGCCTGAATTTCCCTTGGCTCTGAATCAACTCATCATCCGCACCCATCCACCTTTCCAGTATTCATCAAATATTGCTCGTGAGTCCCTTCACCTCAACTTCCCCCAATATTGCTGGATCCATCCTCCATTTCATGAGCAATAAGTGTTACAGTTTGCATATTCATTCAGGGTCTTCTCAGTGTTCCAAAAATGCACTGGTGTTTTTACTTAAAAAATGAGGAAACAAGAGGTATGAATTAGCTATTGCTGTGTAACAAACTATTCCACAATTTCAAAGCTTAAAATAGCAAATATTTGTTGTCTTGCAGTTTCTATGGTCAGGAATTTGGAAGCAGCTTGGCTGGGCAGTTCTAGCTTAAGGTCTCTCATGAATTTGCAGTTAAGATGCTGGCGAAGACTGCAGACCTCTGAAGGCTGACCTTGGGTGGGAGGGTCTGTTTCCAAGTTCATTCATGTGGCTGTTGGCTAGAGGCCTTAGTTCTTCTATTTGTGGCCCCCTCCAGAGGGCTACACAACATGGCAGCTGGCTTCCGCCGGAGCAAGAAATCCAAGAGACAGCAGCCAGGAAGTCGCAGTGCCTTTTATGACCTAGACTCGGAAATTGCATGTTGTCAGTCCCATTTTCTTTCTGTTCATTAGGAGTGAGTCATGAGGGCCAGCCTACACTCAAAGGGAAGGGGAATTATGCTCTACCTTTTGAAGGGAGTGTCAGATAAATTTTGAACATGTTTTAAACCATCACATGAATTATAACTCCTGGGTCTGACCAAATGGATGAGCAGAGATGGCTGAGGCCATTCTCTGCTGAAGACCTCCTTCCATGTGGGTGGCTTGGGGCCTGCTCTGGGGAACTCCCGGAGCCTGTGGGCTGAGGGTGGAAAAGGGTTGGGATCCCCCGGTAACAGAATTTAGTCTGACAACTGTTATTGACTAGGATATTATAAAGTCTTCGAAATGTTCAGTACAGGTACTCCAGGAACGTTACTTCTACATATTCTTGGGAATATGAAACTCATCCTTCATTTAAAAAAAAATTTTTTTTTTTTTCAGTTACAGTTGACAGTATTATTTTGTATTAGTTTCAGATGTACAGCATAGTGGTTAGATATTTATATAACTTATGCAGACATTTATATAATTTATCCCCCTCTTCTTCATTTTTGATTTAATCTTTAGTGGGATTTTCAGTGGGCTCTGTTTATATACCATTGCCATCTGGAGGTGATACCCTCAAATTGCAGTTTTTTGTTTTTGTTTTTTGCGAGATAAATCTTTTTTAAAAATTCAACATGAAAAAATAAAGTTATGAAATGACAACTTGATAGAATAAATGCATCATACCTTTCCAAGCTCATGAGCATAATCTACCTCATTTGGTTACTTCAAGGAGTCTCTAGAGTAATAGGGCAGGTGTTATTATCTCCATATTATAGATGGGAAACAGCCAGAAGAGATTGAATGCCTTCCCCAAAGTTTGGAGTAAGCCAAAAGGGCAAGAATGAGAGCTGGAGCTTAGACTTCCAAGCCTACACCACCAGAGCTTTCCTGGCATCCCGTTAGGTACAGCCCCTGCGCAAAGGTGTGGTGGAGGCTTCCAAAGAATGTTTGTCAAGTGCAGTAGGAAGTAGGAGCACATTAAAGACTATTGACCTTCTCAAGACAATTGCTGAATGCAAGATTTTGACTATTTGCTTCACAGAAGGGTTTGGAATTCTTTGTCTAAATGGCTGATGATGTCGTTTATATCAGTATTTCTGAGTGCTCTTTTTGTGATAGAATTGAAGAGACATTGCTGTTTTAGTCACTTAGTGCTACATAGCAAACCACCCCAAAATTTGGTATCTTAACACAACAATTACTTCTTATTTCTCATAATTGTGTACTTTTATGAGTGCTTGGCTGAGTGAGTCTTCTGCTGCATGTGGCATCAGATGAGATTACTCATTTCACTGCTCTCAGCTAATGACTGGATTGGGCTGGGTCGGAAGTTTCAAGAAAGCTTTGCTCCCATGTCTCACACCTCCATGCTTCTCTGCGTCTTGCTTGGGCTTGGTGGTCACAGCATGGTAGTCGCAGGGTAGCTGGACTACTTATGTAGACACTGGCTTCTGAGGAAGTAAGCAGAGTTGCCAGTTCTTTTAAGACCGAGGCTCAAAAGTCCCAGAGTGACATCATTTCCACCACCTTCTATTGGTCAAAGTAAGTCGCAAGTCCCAGACTCACAGGGAGGAGGTATAGACTCCCCACCTCTTGCTATGTTGGGTGGCATGTACATACAGTGATGGGAGGAGTTGTTGGTGGCCAAATTCAGAGTCTATCTACCATATTAACATTCATGTGTGCACTTGCTAAGAGAAACTCAGACTTTTTCACAATTATGTATCATCCATAGATACAAAGAAGACTGTCTGTTAAATCCACCAAGTGTGCATGAGGCATTTGTGAAAATTCAGAACAGCAAGTTGAGCCCAATGTGAAAATAAAGTGGAGGAACAGCCCTGGGACATGGGTTCTCTGCCTGTTGGCAGTCCAGGTCCCCATCTGGGCTCCTCTCTGGGACATGCCCACAGCTCCAGGAATCATGGCCTTGCTCCTAAATATTCCTTTATGCATTGAACCCAAACTCTATTCAGACAGACATTTATGGCTAGAGAAATGGCCAAGACGTTAGCCCATGAGATAGTAGACGAATAGGAACCCTAAATGTCATGATAATGGTGTGTCCAGAGCCTGTTGGAGCTGAATGATGGTTCAGATACAAATAATATGGTCAATTATGCAATCCTTCAATTTCTTGTGGCTAGCAAATGGTCATCTCATTTAGTTTCAGTCCATCCATCCAACCACATTCTTACTTCCCAAGCAAGCTTTTGTTAGCTCCTAATTGCATTGAGAGATTTGGGTACAGGAATTCAGATTGCAATTAACAGAGAACTCACAGCTGGAGCTTTTATTCTGTAAATCGGCATTGCCAATATATTTGTAGAGCTCTTTGTTTTTTCAGAGCTTTCAGATGCATTATTACATTTCATTTTCATGGCAACTCCATAAGATAACACTGAGTAAGACTGCTCCCTGTAGGAAGAAGAAAAAGGAGATCCAGGAATGTTAAGAATTTGGTCCAGGAGTGGCAAAGCCAGACTCCATCCATCCTCTGTTTCAGTGTTTTCCACTGTATTGCAGACTTCCAGCTTGTATGCCTATCCTGATGCCCAGGGAAGGGTGGCCAGCCGTGATGAGGAAGGAGCAATTCTTGGTACTAGAGTACCTGTTAATAGCTAAATACTGGCTGTGGTCATGAAATTAAGATGAAAAGATGAATTTTTAGCGTAAATTTCAGCTAGTGGTGTAAAAACTTGCTATTTGTAGCCAGTAGAGGGACCACCAGGAAACATGTGTTTGCCCAGCCCTGATAGTGGCTTTCTCTTTGGAGAGGATCTGAGCTCATTCACTCTTGGACCTGAGCATCATGTAGGAGAGGATAAGGGCAGCACCTGCCTCAGCTGCTGAAGCTCTTCCGTGATGCCCACTCGGATGGGAGCTGATCAGGAGGGGGACAGTTTAGGGCCACATTAGCAGTCCTGTGGACCCGTCTGTCCAGCTCAGAGCACCTCACACAAGTTAATGAGGAAACATTCTCAATAGCACCTAATAGACTTTCTTGCTGTGCTGAAATTAGATCTGAAAGGTAAACGCAGGTATATATCATTGGAGTGGAATAATGTAATACCACATGGGAAATTTCTAGTGCGGATTAGCGATTCTGTTATTCCTGGAGTTCTTCAAAGCTTTGCTATGAGCTGTGCAGAGATAGGAAGACGATGCATTGTTTGCCAGGGACAGTCTCAGTACCGTCTGTGGCCCTTGCAGAATGATTACTGTGCTCCTTTTACTCTGATAAGTGATCAGTTTTGGATGGTAAGTTTGGTCCTCCAAAGTCGGGGGCTCGGTACGGAGTAGGCAGTCAGGAAAGGTTGTTCCCTTCCTGTAGCATCTGCAGGGGACTAACTACACAAACTTGTTTTTTTGTGCTGTTTTCTTTTTTTGGTTCAAACAGATTTTATTATAGTTTAAATCAGAATTTCTCACTCATTTCCTATACATTCCAGGTAATTAAAATATCATGAAAGATTTCCCAATAGCCTTCCAATTTTGTCAATGAAAAAACATCCAGACTAAGAGAAAACTTATAAGAGTTTATTTGAGTCAAACTGACGACAATTGCCAGGAAGCAAAGTCTCAATGGATTGAGAAAGTGCTTTAGAAAAGGGTTGTTTTGCAACTTATTTTTATACATTAGAATAAAAGGAGGAAGGTTACATGAAATCCATTGATTGTACATTAAGGGGGTGGGAGAAAGCAAAGTGGGGAAATCTCTGGGATGGATAAAAAGCAAAATGGAGAGACACACTTCTTTTACATTGGTCGGTACCGGATAGTTAATAACATTTGACAGCACATAGAGATGGTATTTGGGGAACAAGATAACAATGAGAGATTTTGTAGTTTCCTGCTCTGGTGTGGTGGGTTGTGCCCCCTGGGGGCGAGTTCTGGAAAAAAGGATTATCTGACATTCCAATGATATGTTGTCTTAGATGCAAAAAGATGACAGATAGGCTCGCTTAAGGTAAAGATTAACCTTTGTCAAGGAAGCTACAGGCCAAGGATGTGACTACCCACCACGACCCACTCTTAGTTAGGAATTTTTATGTTCACACCATCCTATGTGGTTATTTTCAGTCTGCTGAGCTTGTCAGGTGTAACATGTGGACCCTTTTCCGTTTACAATTTTCATTACTACCATGTTTCCCCGAAAATAAGACCTAACTGGAAAATAAGCTCTACCATGATTTTTTCAGGATGATATCCCCTAAACATAAGCCCTAATGCATCTTTTGGAGCAAAAATTAATACAAGAGCCAGTCTTATTTTCAGGGAAACACAGTATTTAAAGTCAAGATGCCAATTTTATCTTTGAAAATTTGAAAAGCAGATTCTGTAATCTCTAATATGATCTCTAAATAACAGTCTTCTGTCATTATAATAAAATGTAGTTTATTGAAGGTACAATTATTATTTATAATAGTACATTTTTTAAAGGAGGTATTCTGATATTGTTCAACAATTGGTTTTATAAATATGTATTTTATTGTGATTTACTTTGTATAATGTAGTTTTGTTTAATTTCATTAAATTTTAAAAAAATTTTCGGTTACAGTTGACATACAATATTATATTAGTTTCAGGTGGGCAACATAGTGACTGATATTTTTTGTGCTTTTAACAAACGTGGTCTTCTTGACACTAGAGGTCAAAATCAGGGCTTTCTCCTTGATTACTCTCTTCTTTTTAAAAGTGATAATGCTTATTTGAATTTATATTGGTACAATGATGGGCCTGAATTCTGCTGCTATGGATTTGGTTGAGCACATAGGGAAAGGAGTATGTGGTTCTTCCTGGATCAATCAGTGAAATTATCACAATAATATTGTCCACTGTATTTATCACTTAGTAAATCATTTCTCATATAGGACTTTATCTCACAGCAACCCTGTTCCCTGGGAGAGTCTGGGGAACTAGCGATTCAGAGAAGATCCCACCACTAGTTAATAATGCCACAAACACGGGAATCTGGGCTTCCTATCTTTTGATTCTATCCACTTCCTTTGATCCTGCTCCCTGTAGACGGATGTTCCCAACAGTGATAGTGATACCTGGCCATAGCCATGTTGATTGAAGATGTCTTTTTTAACACCCAGTAAAATTTAGGACCCAGTGAGACTGATGAAGGTGTAGCATGCTGACCTAGGTGACAATGTAGAATTTGGTTACGCTGGAACATGCACTGTTAATTACTAGTTTACTCATCCAGTGCGGCCAAGGGGCACCCTCGTTAAATGAGCCTTATATTTGTTTAGTGCTTTGATGGTTTACAAAGCATTTTTATCTGCCTTGTCAGTTTGCAGCATCTGTTTGACCCATCAGAAGCGTGAGTATAAGGCACAGGTAACTGGCAGAGGTCTTGCTGTTACCATGTTTCCCTAACAGAGGAGGAAAGAAGCTCAGAAAGATTCAGTGGACTGCTCAAGGTGACACATCTAGTAAATGGCAGCGTGTGACTCAGAGCTCAAGTATTTCTGATATTTGGCCTTCTATTGGCGCCCTCTTTCCTGATCTCAAAGAGCTTCCCCAGGATATTCTCAGACTTGGGAGATGGTCTGATTCTATGGCACGGAGTTCATAAGTAGAACCTCATGAAATGCTGAGTCCCCTCTATGAGGAGGGAAAAGTACAGTCTCTGAGCACCACAGTGGTGAGAAATGCAGCCTCTTACAGGGCATGGATGATTGTAATCGACCCAAAAGTCCTGGGAAGTTAATTAAGCAGCTCATTTTCAAATGGAGCCTAGTGGACAGAGGCGGTCAGAGAAGGGCAAATGATTTAAGAGTGAAAGTGTGTTTAAGGCTTGCAGACCCTGCCTGTCATGAGTAAGAAATGCTGTTGGGAAAACTCTGGAGACCCATAAGATTAGAAAGGCCCAGAAAAGGGTTCAAACAGACATGCCACGTGACTCTCCTTCTCTAGGGAAACTGTGTTTCATTCTTTATTGGAAGCAGGGAGTATTTGAAGGGCAAGAAGTTTTAGACAAATACAAATCTATGAAGACCAGCATTGGAGAAGAAACAGCCCCCAGTGTGGAACTGAGGACAAAAATACCCATTTTCTCTGAGTTAGAATCATGCCGTTCCCCCTCACCATGGATTTTGATAGGTCTCCAGGGAGTCAGACACTGGTTCACATAGACAGGAGAAGCAACCAACTCATGTGAACAAATTAATTCTAACTCCTCCTCCTCTGGGTGTCTTTTCTTCCTTCCCTTCCCTTCCCTTCCCTTCCCTTCCCTTCCCTTCCCTTCCCTTCCCTTCCCTTCCCTTCCCTTCCCTTCCCTGTCCTGTCCTGTCCTGTCCTGTCCTGTCCTGTCCTGTTTATTTTCAATCACCCTTGTGTGCCTGAGGGCACAGACTGACTTAGATTTCCTTATACCAGTTCAAGGCTTTTGTTTCCAAGCAAGTTGGGAATTTATTGATTGAATGAAGTGAGAGTATATATTGATTGACTGAGGCGAGAAGGCCGTCATGCCTGTTTTTTGTTTTGTTTTGTTTTTCCGTAACTTCTGAAGGACTTAGAATCATTGGAACTTGGAATTGAAAAAAGGAACTTAGAGACTGTGCAGTCCCACTTTTCATCTGATGCAGGAGTCTTTTCTGTAGCTACATGAATAGATGGCAATTCAGACATTTTTGAACACTTTTAGAGAATTAGAATTTACTGTCTCAAGATTGCTCATTCCATTTCTAAATTTTTAACCTATTAACCCTTACAGAGCACCTACCATGTACCAGACATACATTGTGTGAGTCATTTACAGTTCCTAAATCATGGGTCCAACACGACTTTTATCCCTATTCTACAGATGAAGATGTCGAGACACAGAGAGGTTAAGTGACTTGCCTAAAGCCACACAGCTAGTAAGTGACAGAGATGGGATTGCCCAGGCAGCCTGACTCCATAGTCTGTGCACTTAACCACCAGAGTTGCTGCCTCTCTGATAACACATCTCTAGTAATTATTGTTTTTTTCTTATTTTGCATCAAAATTGGCCACTTGTAATTTCTACCCCAGGGTCTTCCATGTGATGATTCATGAAGTATTTTCAGACAAACCATCATGTCTTCCTATCACCTTTTCTTCTCCAGGGTGGCAATCTTTTCAGTTCTCCCCCAAATTTCTCACACGGCATGATTTCCATGTCCCTGATGCTGCCTCTGGTTACATGGCAATTTCAGATAGACCGGTGAAAAGCACCTGAGATTTAAGGTAGTCCCACCTGGGCTGGAATCTCAGCCTCCCTACTTACGAGCTGTATATACTTGAGCAGATAGGACCCTTTTGTTAAATGGGACTAATTCTAAGCTCCCAGGATCATTGCAAAGATGAGCCATGGGCAGGATTCATAGTGTGAGCTTTATGAAGGTTAACTATTGTTCTTGTTGTCACTAGGTAGCTAGCTACAACGACAACTATATTCATTCCCCTCAAATTGATCTGTAGATTCATAAATCCCAATCAAAACCTTAGCAGGTTAATTTGAAGAAACTGATAAAGTGATCTAAAATTTATATGATAATGTAGAAGATGTGAAATAGCAAAACAGTACTGAAAATGAAAAACTAAGTTGCAGGACTCACACTACGCAATTTCAAGATTTACGGTAAAGCTATGGGAACAAAGATAGTATGATACTGGCGTAAAATAGACACACAGATCAATGAAACAGAATAGTCTAGAAGTAGACCCACACATGTACAATTCATTGATTTGTTTTTTACAAAATGCAAAGTCAATTCAACAAGAAAGGCTTTTTAACAGATGGTGCTGGAAAAAGAATGGATATCTATTTGCAAATAAGATAAACTTGACCTCAACTCCACTGTACACATCAAAACAAATTTGAGTTAGATCATAGACTTAATGTGAAAGCTAAACATAAAGCTTCAAAAAGAAAACAGGAGATTCGGGATTAGTCATAGATCAGGACACAAAAAAGCACTAACCAAAGAAGAAAAAAAGGATAGACTTGACGTTATTAAAATTAGATCTTTCTATTTATGAAGAGAGGCTGTTCATGAAGAAAATAAATAGGCAATCACAGATTGGGAGAAAATGTTTATAACACATAAGTAAGATATCAAATGAAGTAGTTAAGTCCTAAAAATCAATAATAAAAAGACAACCCAATGGAAAACATGGGCAGAAGACTTAAACAAGTATTTGATAAAAGAAGATATGCAAATGGTCAGTAAGGGGTTTGCATTATTTGTCATAAGGGAAATGCAAATTAAAGCCACAATGAGATACTCTTCACAATGGCTAGAATAACTAAAATCAGAAAGACTGGCAATACCAGATGTTGGCGAGAGTATGGAGTAACTGGGATGCATGTATAATACTGGTGCAAGTGTAACACGATACGACCATTATGGAGAACTGTTTGGCAGTCGTTAGAAAACTAAACATGCGTCTGCTGTATGACCCAGCTCTTCCACTCTTAGATCCTTACACAAGAGAAGTGAAAACACATGCCCATATAAAGACTCATATGAGAATATTCGTAACAGTTTTATTCACAATAGTCCCAAATGGAAATCAACGGAATGGATAAGGAAATGGTGGTATGGTCGTGGAAGACAGAATAATACTCAGCAATAAAAAGGAATGAAATACTGATCCATGCAACCCAATCTCAAAAACATAATAGTAAAACAGCCAGAAAAAAAGAGGACTTCCTAAGAGACTCTATTTACATGAAGTTCAAAAATAGACAAAACTAACATATGGTGATAGAAATCGGAACAGTGGTTGCCTTTGTCGGGAGTGGATGGGAAATGACGGGAAGGGGCCATGAGCAAACTTTCTGGGGTAAGAGAAACACCCTGTATCTTGATTGGAGTGAGGTTATATGGGTGGACATAGTCTTCAAAACTTGTGACACTAAATACGTAAGATCTGGGTAAATTCTACCTGTTAAAAAATAACAAAGATGAGATCTGAACTTGAGCATGCTATGATTTACTCTAAACAGTAACAAGTGCAGTCGGTGTTTTTCCCACAATTGAACATTCTGCTATTAGTGTGGCTTGAGATTGAGTTAGTAGGGTTTTGTTTGTTTTTAGCAACTTCATCGCATTTTTGCCATTTATAGCATTTGTGGCTAATGAAACCTGCCAAGTCTTTCTTCCTTTTAGCCATGAAATGCTATTAAGCAGTACTCCTTTCTAAAATACCTCCTTGTTTCTCTAAGTGGGTCTATATGATGCCCTTAGAGCAGGGGTGTCCAAACTTTTTTCAATGGTTTTCACCAAGGGCCATATGCGGTAAAATACACAAACAGCCGGGCCACTCACTCGTGGTGAAGTACGTATTGCCTCACCTGGTTTATTTAAGTAAACTAAATATATTTTTGGAATTTGCTGCGGGCCAATTAACAATGGATGCGGGCTGGCCGCAGTTTGGACACCCCTGCCCTGGAGGCATGAATGAAAGTTAGATAAACGAAGGAGGTGTTTCAGAAAAGAGTAATGCTGTAAATAATGTTAGCTTAATTAAATAGAACTTAGTGCCAGGCACTCTTCTGCGGCTTTACACACACTCACCAATTAATTCTCAGAAAAACCTCATGGGATAGGTGCGAGTCACATCCCCATTTTATAGATGGGCTGATTTGAGGCACAGTAAGGTTAAATGACTTGTCCAAGTTCCTTTGGCCAGAATGCGAATCCTGGGAAGTCTGATGCCAAAGGCTAAGCCCTAAGCCTGGTCCCTGGTTGGCTTCTTCTGCTTGATGCTTTGATTGGCATTGACTTCATCTGTCTCCTGTTAATCCTCTTACAGTCGTTCAACCCCAGCTGCCTTAAACAACATCATACCCAGAGCACTTTGTGAATTCCTGATGGGGACTCTTGTGGGAGAACCTGTTTATGAAAGAGCCGCTGGGCACAGTAAGGGAATGGCTCTCTTGATCTCCAGACCTCATTCCAAGTCCAGCCTTCGTGATCTCTCTCTACACAGAGAAGTTCAAAGAGTTTCTCAGATAGCATCCTTTATCCATGAGGTGCTTGCGGCTATTCTGTGTATCCACCAAAAGGGACATCGATGGTATAAAGTTAGTCAGAGGAAGCACTGCTTGGTAGCAATTCACGCCTAAAAGGAAGAGAGACTTGGCAGTTCTCATTAGCCACAGATTCAGTAAATGGCAAGAGTGTGATGCTGCTGTTAAACAAACAAACAAACAAACAAAATCTGACTCAGTCTCACGCCACACTAATAGAAGTGGAATGTTCAGATGGTGGGAAGAACAGCCCCACTGCAGGTGGTACTTGTAGAGTAAATCATAGCATGTTCAATTTCAGCTATCATCTTTATTATTTTTAACATTTAGGTAGAACTTGGACAGATCTTAATTATTTAATTTAATGCGTATTGATGACTGGGTCCACCCATATAACCATTACCCCAGCCAAGGTACAGGATGTTTCCCTTACCCTAGAAATTTTCCTCATGCCCCTTCCAGTCAATTCCCATCCATTCCTGACAAAGGTGTGTTCTGGTCCAGAGAGACGAGGTCTTCTGTACCAGGTTGAGATTTTTCTTTACTAATCTTTACCAAGCACTTTGTATATGTCACAAGCCTAGAGGAAGAGTCCCTTGGAAGTGGGTCGGCTGAAGACAGCTTGTTGCAGAGGGATATCTGTAGATCTTACCAACTGGAAACACTAAAAGCCCATGTCAACACCTAACAGCCGGTCCTGACACTATGCATCTGCCACTAAAATCAAGACTCATCCTGCTGCTTTCCTTTCTAGACCAGTGGCCCCAGGGAGACTTTCTAGACCAATGCATAGGTTTCTGGTTTTGCATCCCCAAGGAAGCCATCATGGAGCACTTAAGTCACTAGAAAGTCCTAGGTGATGTGTTGTGTCATTTAGACTTTTAATGATCTACTTTCTTAAGAGTTGATGCCAAATTGGCCTTAAAGTCGGACAGAAAGAGGACATGAGAACACGTTGGACCGTGAGGCCCCCACAGGAAATAGGGTGTGGTATGAGACAGGGGAGAAGAAGCCCAATACATGTGCTTGTTTGAGAAGCCATACCTAGGTTTTCCCTGGGCCTCCATCATAGTTCAGCTCTGTACAGACACTTCTTTGGGCTGCAAAGTCCTCATCTGAAAATGTAGATTAATGCTGTTTCTATACCTCAAGATTATTTATAAGCTTAAATGAGATATTAAGTAGTCAGAGCTCTGAAAATGCATAAAAGTGGCATTGACATTAGACAGCATCGCTAGTTAAAGCCATCACTATGGCTTCTTGAAGAAGCTGAGCTGGTGAGAACAAAACCGCAGTGGGGATTGGGACCATAAAACAACTACTGCAGTCCCTCTCTGTTTGAAAATTTACCTTTAGTCATTCATCCTTCAAGGTCCCCTCCCCTCCTGGCTGAAGCTTCCTGAGAAATGTTAGACCTTGAAGTTGGGTCTTCTAAATCAAGTCAATGACTTTAATATTAAACATCTCCTGTGTGCCAAGCACTGTGAAGGTTATAAAAATGAGTAAGAAATAGCTACTGTCCTCCAGGAATTTACAACTTGGTCACCTCGTTTTCATTAGAAGAACCCCAAATTGTGCCCTTCTGTTTCATCCACGAACCAACACTGCTGGTCTTCTTACTAGTTTATCTGTTCTTTTTCACACATTAAATAATTCATTCCTGAGTTTCCTCTCTACCGTGAGAATTGGCCTAACCAAGAAAGAATCCTTTCCTGAACTCCTGACACACACACACACAAAATCAATTAATTACTGTACCTTTTGAGAGATCCTAAGTAAACGTGATGTTGTGTTCTCAATATGTGGATGTCTTTTGCTTAAAAAACTTCCACACACCCTTATCTTCCTAATTCATGTTTGAAGCTAACTTTTTTGTTGTTCTTAAATAATTGCCACACTTTATTTGGATTTTACTTACTGTCCTTTTTCTGTTCCAGGATTCAGTCCTGGGTATGGCATTGTACTTAGTTGTCACGTCTCCCCAGTCTCCCCTTGCCTGTGACAGTTTCTTGGTCTTTCCTTGTTTTTTTTCATGACCTTAGTAGTCAAGAGGAGTGCCGCCGGCCTTGTATCCTGTAGCATGTGCCCTAGTCTGGGTTTATCGGATGTTTTTCTAACGATCAGACTGGGGTTACGGGTTGTGGAAAGAACATCACAGAGGGGAAGGCCCTTGTCATCACGTCATCTCAGGGGGTACATGACGTCCATAGACGTCCTTGATCACTTGGTTAAGGAGGTGTTTCCTAGATTTTTCCACTATATAGCTCCCATTTTTCTCTTTTCCATTCTCCTTTGGAAGTGGGCCACTAAGGCTAGCACACCCTAAGCTTCAGCTCCTGGAGTAGAGATTATCTACCTGTTTTATTTGGATGGAAGATTTTTGAATAGAATTAATGTTCAGTCTTTCTACTACAGTACAATTCAACTGCATTTCATCCTCGCTCTGTGCTTTGCAATCATTACCTAATTAATCCTAATGAGATACTACAGCAGAATCTTACTAATTCTCACTTCACTGATCTGTAAATAGAACAGTTTTTATAAAAATCCATCAGTCTTCACGTCACCCCTAAGGCGAGGCTTACATAGCTAAAAGTGGAGGTATCAATGGAATCCATTATCTATGCATGTGTTTCTCAAGAGCTTATCTACAGAGCCTCAGCTTGAGTAACTTTCCACAGATATTTTACTTGGTATTTTCTGCTTTCCCGTGGGGCATTATCCTGTCATTTCAAAAGAATATGTTTGATGAAAATAGCTTTGGATTTTAATCTATTTATTATATCACAACCTCTAAATGGAACAAGTTTCTCTAAGGGGAGTGCAAAGCCGATTACAATATATAATTAGGTAATATCTACATTCTCTAAAACTTTCAGTGTCCTTATGGCTTCGTTTCCAACAGAACAGAGTATGGTTTAAGATGAATCTGTCTTGGATTCTGTCCAGTGGAATGCATTGCATTTGGGACTTAACGTATATTGACTTGTGTATTATAATTATTTTCCATTCATATGCACCTATGCTTTTCCCCCAACCACACTCTAAATTCTTTGAGAGAATAGTCTGTGACTTAACAGTTTTGTCTCTAACTTGTGGCATTTGTAGTGGATGTGAGTTGTGGATCCCACATCCATTTGCATCTTTCTTTCTATTCAACAGAATCCCAGTTTATTTCAGGCACCTTATTTTCCCCTCTGCAACTGGTATCTCAGGAGAAATTGACCCATCTTTAGCGGCAAGGGTGGATCTGATTGGTTTAAAGGCATTCGTCCTCCTCGTTCAAAGAGCCCACCTGAGAGGGGCTTGCGAGAAAAGTTTCCTTCATCTTAAGAAACAATTAATGTACTTAACGGTTTAAGTCGGTTTGAGATAAGTGTCTCGTTACTTGCAGCCAAAAACATCCCAAATGATACAGAATTGTCAATAAATAGTTTTATTTGAGTGATTTTAGTGCCAAAGGACCTCTTTGGAAGAAGAGATTAAAATTGAGTTAAAAGTACTAGTTCACTTTGATTCAGAAAGTAATTTCATACCAGTTAGAAAACTTTAAAGAATATGTAGTTTTTTATTCCTTTTTGTTCCTTATTCAGAAACTTAATGATTAAATGTTATTTTAAACTTTGGTATTGTTCATGGTTCGAGGATAGAAAATAAAAAAGTTGGGGTGTGGTCTAGTGTGCAATAGCATGGATTCTGGGGTCACGAAATGGTCTAGATTGTAGCCTCTGAAACACATGCAACTCTTTCCTCCAAAAGTTTTGTTTCAGTCTCTTCCACCCTTCCACTGCTGCGTCCCTTCTCTTTCACTTTCTTCTGGGTATCCTCGTGCCCAGAAGAGGTGTCCACTGAGCTTTCTTCCCAGATGCGGGGTTAGCCTCCTCTTCAGCCATCCTGGGTCTTCAGAACAGGACGAAGCCCTTCACTGCTAGAGTCTGTCCTTGAGCTCCCCCCACTACTGTGTTTCCCCGAAAATAAGGCTGGGTCTTATATTAAGGTTTGCTCCAAAAGATGCATTAGGGCTTATGTTCAGGAGGTGTCATCCTGAAAAATCATGCTAGGGCTTATTTTCCATTAGGTCTTATTTGTAGGGAAACACCGTACTTCTCGGAGATCCTATTTGCTGCTTTATGATATTCGCATATGAAGATTTTATTTCTTATCGAGACTCTACCTGCCGACACCTGTAGGAACTCAAGCCCAGGAATACTGCTTCGCACCTTTTCCCATCATTTGCTCGATCAGTGGTCACGTTCTACACTCTAACATCTCCTTGCTGCCCCTGAAGTATCTCATTGTGAGGGGTTTATGAGGAATGTTCTCTCTATCTCCAGGAACACCTTGGTGGGTTTTCCCTTCCTCTTAACGAAGATACCATTAATGGGGTATCTTCCACCTTAGCCTAGTAAGAAAAAGTTTTTTGTCTCCAGCCAACAGCCCAAAGTTTCCTAGCTAGTACGACCCAGCTTTATCCCCTGTATTTTTAAATACTGTTTCTTCAATTGTTTTTCTTGGAATAGAATCCCTTAAGGTGCTCGGTAGAAACATGATTCCACAAACGGAGTAATTTGAGACATGCCACAGACCTTCCCATTGAGTCCTCATGCATATTAGCACATAATATGTCCCGATCACCGTGTATAAAGACAAAAGTCAACTGCTTACCTTATTTGATCGTAACTCCCCACGCGTCTGCTCCCCACCCCCGCCCCCCAAGGTCTATTCCATAGCCTATGGAACCCACTGAGTAGAACTTACAATTCTCTGAACCCATGTCTGGACCTTGCCACCTCTAAGCCTCCACTTTCGGTGGGGGGGTCCTCACCTGGAACCTCACTCGCTGTCTTTGTATCTGGATGGCCAGCCCTGCCCCTGAGACTAGCACACAGGAGTGTCTGTATCCTAATTTCCATGCCAAAGTTGTGGCAGGTGTGTGGGCACAACTTAACTCCAATTCACAGCCTGGCTAAGTGCTTAGCATTTGTTACAGCCTAATTCAGGACTCAACATTCCAGAGATAGTTACTCAGCCTTCCAGGTAGCCTTGAAATCTACACCTGAAGGTTAATTAGCAAAAGGTATGTGAGAAATGAATTTTCGTGGCTTAATGAGTGGCAATGAGCGATTAGTTAGGAAGATTATCCAGGCCATACTTCCTGCATGAAGGAGATAGAAGCATCTGCAAGCGCAGGGGTTGGGTGCCCTGGGGGTCCTGAGGACCTCTGCTGCTGTGTCCCAAACAGGCCTGGAAAGAATTTTATCGATGCTTCCTTAGAAGGTCCTGGCTGAGATGTCAAAGGGCCAAGGTGGGATCTTTCCTGAGCTATAGGAACTACTCGTGTGACTGTGTTTGCAGGTTTGCTGGTGAACATTAAACGATTGGCTGAATCATTTCACATCACCTGTCAGGGAGGTGGTGGGGAGGGGCTTAGCCCTTAACTGAACCAGACGCTGCTGGTAGTTTCCAGAACCTGGCAGACAATTTGGCCAATCAGCAGAGGGCTCAGGCCCCCCCAGGCAGGGACAGCAGGCTCAATCCCCACCGCAATCCTCCAGTTCTCAAGGTGATGCTGACCAGGGCAGGGGGTCATCAGCCAGCCCAGAACTCTGCCAGCTCGATGGGCTTTCCAAATTTCTGCTGCATTAGGGAACTCCGAGCCAGTAACTCCGCAGGTTAAGGGACACCCACACCTCCTCTCCCCCTGCAGCCACTGCAAAGAGGGGACCTTTCCACTAGGCAACCACATGCCCGTTTTCTGCTAGAGTCCTGCCTCCTCATCCTCCTACCCCCTCCACCCTTTAACCCCCCCACCCCCCAGTCTAGGGGTTCTCGCAGGAGCCATGCCTTTACCAGCAAATGCCACAGTCACTCCTCCAGAACCCAGTCTTCCATTCCAGCCCCTTGTGGTCAGTCTTAACCTCTCTGTACCTCAGAGCCAGACCTGCCAAGTGGGTATAATAACAGTATCCTCTTCATGGGCCTGTTGCGGGGGGAACTATTCTATACATGCAAAGGCCCTAGAACACTGCTCGGCATCGTATAAGCACTAATAAGTGTTCGATATGCCTCTCTCTGTCTCTCTTTCTGACCTTTTCTCAGGATCAAAGCTTTGTCTTAACAGGCAGGTTCACTACACTGGTGCTTTACTCAATTTTTTACTCATAAAAGAATCCCTTCGTCCCTTAGAGTTTATTTGCTGTTGGTTTACATGGAGTTCTAATAAGCTTGATTTGCTTTCCTACTTCACAGAAGATTAGAAACAGCAAATTAAAAAGAATTTGTGGCAGGCATACTCAGAGCAGTAAGAAGTGACTGCTGACAGTGAAGGAAGTCATAAAAGTATAAAAATCAGGCAAGAGAACTTCTAAATTCTGGGGTCATTCGGGTAGAATAAAAGGCAAACTAGTCCCATACCTCGGTAGTTTTTGAATAGTGTCATTGTTCTAAAACCCAGCGTGATGGTTGATATTTACAATAATGGCCCTGAGTTGTTGAGAGATGATGAAATGATTTTTAGCATGCTTTGTTTAATGAGACAGGAAAGTATGTGATAAGCTTTAGAATTTCCAACAAAGTGGTAAATGTTAACACTGTGATGCTGAGAGTGATAAATCATCCTTCTGTTACTTGTTAAGGCAATTTATCTAATACATACCCAGTACCCTGAGATCGTACTGAATAAAAGAGGCATCACTCCACACAATTACAGCAGTTAATGTTTATAAAATACCCCCAACCCGTGAGATGCAAGCTTGCTTACACTGTCAGAAACAGCTCCCAAATCTGACCCCTGTTGGAGCCGAAGGAGTTTTACAGACACACGTGAGCCCACGCGGAGCGTGGAGGATAATGAAGCTGGAAGAGACTGGTGCCTGTAAATAAAGCAGCCTTTTCTAACTTCTGTTTTTAACTTCTGCTTCTGGTCTCACCCTAGACGGCCTTATTCACTGTTTTGTTTTGCTCAGTTGGGAGCAGATGTATTTTAGAGGTACCAGGGAAAGGCTGGTGGAATATTTCACTTTCGGCTACAAAGACTCACCAGATGTCTGCGCTTAAGTTTGCCTTTTCAGCAGCTGCTGGTTTGAGGGTAGAGTCTTCTGGAGCAGGGTTTTGCCTTATGGGTGATGCGGGCGTGACCCAGTCTGGATTTGGGTTTGTGTTTTCCACAGAGATATATAGTTGGTAAATAGATAACGGATTTCATGGTCTGTGACAAATAATACAGCAAGAGACAGAGCCTTAAATCCTGCACATGTTTCCCTGTTAAGGACGAGGATGGTAATTACAACCAGGCATGACTGCCATAGCTACTGCCATTTATTAAGCTCTTACTGTATACCAGGTGCTATGCCCACATTAACACTTAAGCTCAGATGCTATCAATCCTACCAGGTAGATATTTAATATAATGAGAAGATCGAGGCTCAGAAAGGTTAAGTGACTTATCCAGAGCCACACAGATAACTAGAGAAGGAGCTGAAGTTGAAACCCAGATCTGTCTGCCTCCAAGGTCCATGCTTTTAACCACCTGAGCACTGGGTGACATCTCCTTCCCCCCGGGACCAGCCTAACCTCCGTCTTTGTGTGGAGAAAGGAACCAAGAGAGGGCTCCCAGGAGGATGCAGGTACTGCTTGGAGAGAAAAACGCCAGAGACAAAAATATGGATCTGTTTGGATGGGCCCCCTGCTCTGGCAGCCAGAACAAAACACGGCAGCAGCAGGGACACCCCGCCACTGTGGGGACACAGAGGAAACGCTGTGTGCCCCCCGCTCTCAGTGGCTGATGTGTCCTTACTCGGGGGCTTCTTTGAGGTCACGTCTACCTGGGTAGTTGATTGCTGATCTCCTTAGATACTCAGTTGAGGCTTGAGGTTGTGTTTGTTTGGGATGTCTGTTGGGGGCAGCTGAGCTGCCACTCCACCCAGGAGGTGGAGAAGAGGAGGCCCCGCCGCCCAAGCTTCCTTCCGGAGGCCAGGCCATCCATAGCAGGGAGCCCGCTCTCCTGGGAGGACCTTGGCCTCTGTTCATCTTCTTTCAGCTGACTTGGCTACCACCCTGCTTACCCCGGGAACGTGGCAGCCTCTGTCCATTGCCTCAGCCTGGTCCTAGGTCTTCCAGATCTTCCTGAACCTCAGGTCAGCGGCAGTCAGAGGGAAAGATCAGAAGTGGCTTGGGTCATTATCTCAAAGGGGAATTGAGATGTGGGCAGATTATTGCTTAGTCCCAATGCTGTGTAAGGCATCCTGAGACGTGGAATTCTGGGCTTATGTTCCTCACAGGGTCCAAGATTTAAAAAAAAAAAAAAAAAAAAAAGAGAGAAGGAGAAGAAGAAGGAAAAGGAAGAAGAGTCCACTATGTGGCCATGAACAATTTCTTAGTTTTTGATGGAGTTTAGACAGATAGAAGCAAAGGGATCCTGGCAAGATATAGTGGGCAAATAATATAGGATGGGTAAAAGAGGGCAGCTTTTTTGAAGATCTTGAGTGTCAAGCCGAGGGGTTGGAATTTTTTATCTTTCACACACCAGGGACCCATTCAAGCTTCCCAAGCAGCGATGTCACCCAATGAAATGGTGCTCGAGTGAGATTCGCCTGGCAATGTCACGTTCCGCTCAAACCCACGCTTGCTCTTGGGAAAAGAGCGTGTAAAAATGCTGCCCTCTTCCGAGCCTGCTCTGCCTCACTGTGGAGGTCTTTAGAGCTGTCCACACGTATTTCTAGTTCTCTGTCTTCCAAGAGCACAGGGTTGCATTTTCCTGTCTGTGTCCAAGTTAGGTGTGACTGTATGACTTGTTTAGACCAAGGAAGGGCCCAGTAGCGTTTTTTTTGTTTTTTTTTTGAAAGGAATAGATAGTAAATAGTGTCATCTCAGGGTCCTACAGTCTCTCCTGCAATCACTCGGCTCTGCTGTGGTAGAGTGGAAGCAGCCACAGACCATACGCAAAGGAGTACGTGCAGCCGTGTTCCAATAAAAGTTTATTTAGAAAAACAGGCAGCTGGCCTGCATTGTGAGGAAGTGACACTTTCGGACAGAAGCTCTGATCGTGGTGAGTGGTGATCATGGTGAGCGATGATTGTGGAGTAGCCTATGGAAGTGAAGCCTCTGCCAGCCTGAGACCCAAGTGAGCACATAGCGTGAAGAAGTAAACTTGGCAGTGTTAAGCCACTGGCATGTTGATGCCGCTTCTTGGTGCAGCACAGCCTACCTCTGCTGAATGATGCTGTATCATCTTTGATACAAAGTATCACCATCCGCATTCTGCGTCTTATCACAGCTAACATTTGCTGAGCACTTACTATGTGCGGAGCCCTACATGGTAAGGCTCTTTACCAACTTTGTTTCACTAATTCCTTCCCACAACCATGGGCCATGAGTAGTGTTATTATACCCATTTTTACAGACACAGGAAAGGGAAATTTACAGAGGTGAGAGAATTTGCCCACGATCTCACAAATGGTTAAGTTGAGCCCAAGTCTTCTAATTCTGAATCCTAAGTTCTTAACCTTTGTGTACCTTGCCTTAAATTCAGGTCTTTGGATTATTATTATTATTTTTGTATCCCTTTGCCTCTTTGATCGCTGTTCTTGGCTGTGTGTGCTGTTTTGACAACGCGCCCCAATGGCCCTGTCAGCGGGGTGAGAATGAAGCACTTCGCTTCCAGGAAAAGTGCTGATCTGCCCAGTGGAGGGGGTAGATGGAAAGAGCCAGAAGGATGAACCGGGTTGGCAGTTCAGACACACACAGGAAGATGAGCGCCTTGGAGACTGGCAGATTTTAGGAATTGCGCTTAGTCATGTGTTTGTATGTTTCCATCAATCATCTCCAAGGCTTGTTGTCGTCTTTCCATCCTCAGCTATGTTCTTGTCTTCCTTTGAAGGGAAGAAAATTATTTATATTCTGGAACTGTCTTGAGAAATTTTGTTACTCCCCGGTCTGGCAAAGCACTGAGAAAGCTATGACTGTCATCTTTGATGGTTTTGCAGATAATTCTCCAGTCTTGTGTTGCAATGACCTAACTCTATTTGATCAAATCGGAGGAAGCCACACAATGAGTTCTTGTGACTTGTGAAGAACTACCACTGAAGATACTATCCATTGTGTTATTCGGAATTGCCTATTTTAAATCCCACTTAGTTAAATTTCTCTATTTAGTCTCATGGAAAATTTCCTCTCATTGAAACGATACCTTTCTCTACTCAAAAATGAGAATTACGTAAGTGATCATGTTTCCCGTTTCACCTAAGCTTTCCAGTCGGAGTTCAGGGAAGGGAGAGAGATCCACATGGCTTAGAGGAGGAGGTTTTCAAGAGGAAGTGCTTTCTTACCAATCTCCCGTGTACCAAGTTGGAGACATAATTTCTTCAACAATGTGTGCTTGGGAGAAGCTATTTATTCTGCCGTCTGTGGCCCCTGGAATCTCTAATATTCTGCTTTTCCCAACATCATTTTCCCACAGTGAGTGCAATAATGTGCAACTTCCTACACTTTTAAAATGACTGTGCAGATGTCAAGAGAACATCCAGCAGTGAGCTGTTCGCAGTTGCAGCAAATCTGGGCTTACGCTCCTTATAGGGTCCCCCGTGGGAGCAGCACTGGGCACCTCCTCACCTACCTCCCCCAGGTGAGTGCGCAGAGCAGACCTTTTGCTGGATGGTGTCACGAGCTCCTTGTCTGGGCCTGGGCTAGAGTGTAACCTTGCAGATGTCACCCCAGGAAGAGCTGCACATCTCTCTGGTGCTGGGACATTGTTCCCTGCCCTCAAGGAAGGCTCTAGGGTACCATTTAATGAAGCAGCACTTGATCTACAGGGTCTACAGAGAAGGATAAAGAGGCCCAGAGAAAAGGGTACTGTTCCTCCAATGGAACCTGGCCACATCAGCAAGATGTTGGAACACTGGACTAAACAAGGGAGGAGGACGCTGATGCTGGGTCCCTTCAAGGTGATCACACTGTGAACACTTCCCCCCCCCGCCCCATAAGAATACCGACTCCTTATGCAGGAATGGGGCTGTGCGCTTTACACAAGAGCCCTGGGGTACTCTCCCCTCCTTCTCGCTTTTTAATTTAGATTTTTAAACATTGAAGTATGTTACAGAAAGTAAAGCTCATGAATCTTAAATGTACCTCTTGGTGAATTTTTGACATGTGTGTACACTGTATGACCAGATAAGACTACCAACTGTTTCTAGTGCCCTACCAGGCTTCTTCATGTCCCCGCCCAGGCAGTTCTCTCCACCCTCCCATTCTGATTAAAGACGAATTTTGTCTCATTTTGAACTTCATATAAATGGAATGATAGAAATAAATATTCACTTATGTCCGGTTCTTTTGCTGAATAGTGTACAGTTCCAATTTTTCGCAGTGGGAGGACTGGAAACAAGTTCAGAGAAGTGGCACGGCTTGACTGAGAGCTCACCCCTGCCGTCCTGTTGACCATTACACAGCTCCTTCGTCACCTGTCCACCCATCCAATCCCACACGGAGAGATGGCTCTATGTCAGGGATGGTTTCAGCTGCTGGACATGTAGATATGAATAAGTTACCCTGCCCACAAAGATCTCCCAGTATAACGGGAGAGGAAGATTTTAGGAGGATAATCAAGGCATCGAGGGTATAGAACTCTGTACAAGAAGCTGTGTATTTATGTGGGTACCCAGACGGGGAGGAGGAGAAGGGAGAGGCTATTACTGGAGGGCTCAGAGAGAAGGAGATGACCTTAGAACAGAATTTCATTCTCGGACGTTCTTCTTGTCTTCTCTTATTAACAAGGCTGTAAACTCTAAGAAGACAGATAGAGTTGGGGTCATCTTCTGTGTGTATCCTATAGGACCTTGCAGTCATGCAGCCAGGCAGGAACTTGTTGCTGAATTCATGACCCACAGTCTCCAAACATAAAATGTCTTCTCTAAGAGCATGAGTAGCCCACCTAGAACTTTTTAACTAGGAGAGAGTAGGAAGTGGCAGGTTATCATCTTGAATTGATTAGATGCCTAGAAAAATCTATGGGAAACAACCATGACAGTTTCAGCAGAGTTCCCAGTCTGGAACCTTCAAGCTAGGGTAAACGGTGGGCTGTGTATGAATTTCTGAAAATTGTGTCCATCAACTTGCTTCTCTAGGTAGGTGGGGATTTTTTCAGGAGCTCTCCATTCTGCCAGCGCATAAGAATACACAGCGTGGCAGATATATCCAAAGGCGAACCCGCAGTGAGTATAACTCCTTTATAAAATCCTGTATAACCCCCTCCTCTTGAGCATGGCAGGACCTGTGACTTGCTCCTAACCAATAGAATATGGCAAAGATGATAGGATGTCACTCTCATAATTATGTTTATATGACTCTGCCTTAGCAGACTGGAGACAGAGAGTCTCCTGTTGGCCTTGAAAAAGCTTACAGCCATGTTGTGAGATGGCCTGCAAGGAGGGCCACATGGCAAGAGAGTATGGGTGGCCAACAGCCAGCCAGCAAGACGCTGGGGCCAGAAGTCCTAACATACAAATTATAAATAAGTATCAAAATTTAAATAAGGCTGAATTTTCATTTAATTTCTCGAACATTTAGTTTAAGATCTTATGTAGTAAACACTTTTATAAAAAGTAAAAACTACTTGTAATTGTAGTTTTGAAGTCCATGTAGTTGCCAGGGTAACAAATGAGGATTAGATTTCACATGTGTTACCTGTAGACCTCCATAGAGATGTGTAAATGTAAGAGTTCTATGAACTGTTTCATATTGCAAACTGTTGCTGCACTCCCATACGCAACTCTCGTGAGTACCACACTAATCCAGCGGTACGGCTGGAACCAAGAATTGGAAGATGAAGAGAAGCGGAAAAAACAGATATTCTGCCCTCTGGGAAACAATCCTTCTTCATTATGCAGAAATCTGTTGCATTGATGCATTCTGAGATGAAGGATTTGATGAGTTAATACCCAAGTGCTGGCACTGCTCTAATCCTCCCTACACTCTGAAGCTGCATCTGTCCCTGATCCTGGCAATGGCAAAGTCCCCAATCTTTCACAACACTTGGGCACAGTGGCCTTTTGTTTTGAGAACAAAGGGGAGAGATGTGGAGAAGTGTTGCCCTAGGGCTTGAATGATGTTACCCCTGCAAAGGGGATGTTCAAGGTGGCGCTGTGGTGGTGCTCAGCAGACCCAGGTGTTCTTTATAGTGTGTGTGTGTGTGTGTGTGTGTGTGTGAGAGAGAGAGAGAGAGAGAGAGAGAGAGAGAGAGAACCCAGGGCTTTCTGAAGTGGAGCTCCACACACACGCCCTTCTTGCCTAAGTCCAAAGGGGTGGTCACTGCCCCAAATATTAATGGTTGAAACAATATAGAACTTTATTTCCTTCTCACATAACCTTGCAAGCAGAAGAAGTCCATGAAAGATGGCAGCTCCCCGTCTCAAGGACCCAGGCTCCCTCTATCTTGTTGCTCCCATTTCCCTAAGAAGTTGCCCTCATCTGAATGGCGCAAGATGGCTCCCACCCCGTCTGCAATTCAGCCCGAAAGAAGGAAAAAAGATGCAAAGCAGGGCGTGCCTCTCTTCCTAAGAGTCTGACCCTGAAGTCACATCAATTCTGCGCACTTGCCACTGTCCACACACGGCTGAGAAATGTAGTCTTCCACGGGGCATCCTCGTGTCCAACTGAAAACTGTTTCTGTGAGAAAAGGGGAGAAGAGAACTTGGGTGATAACCAGTACTCTCTGCCACAAGTGTATATTTTTTTAATCTAAGTTTGGAAAGAAGGATGATAATTTAGATTCAAGGATACAAGTTTGCCCAAGTTCAGTTGTAATTTGTCAAAAAACAAAAACAACAACAACAAAAAACCAGAAATATAGGAAAGAGCTTTGGATGGTTTTAAGTACATTGCAGAGCAGATGTGTGTGAAATGTTATGCTGAGGTTCTTAACTCTTTCAAGACACCTGGTGGTGGGGGGTGGGGAACTGAATTGAGTTCAGATCCACAACCAGCCACAAACTAGTAAAGTGACCTTGAGCCAGTTATATTGTGCCTCTTGGCCTTGCTTTTCAGTAAAATGAGGGCTTTGGACTAGACTGCTGATTTACAAACTGAAGTCCAAGGAAACTGAGGGTTCCTCAGGGTCACGTGAGGGACAAGGGCTTGGCTCTGAACTCTTCCCTATGTGTTAGCCACAGCAACTCCACTTTTATTGGTTGTGGGGGGGGGGGGGGGCGGGAGGGGAGGGAGGAGGGCTTCTATAGCAGAAAGTTTGAATGTGGTGCCTAATGGAGGTCGCATGGTATGGAGTCAGATCGCCTGGATTTAAATCCCAGCTCTGCCGCTTACCCTCTTGGTGACACCTCAGACTAAGGTGCTTACCTTTCCCGAGCCTCGTCCCTAAAATATTGTTTCCTCGTCCATAAAACCTTGTTACTATCATTTACCTCGTGGGATTGTCTTGATGCTTCAATGAGATAATATAGTTGAGAGGGCTTATATTGGAGAGTCTGGCATGAAGCGTATGTTTAATAAATGGGAACGATTATTATCATTGTCACCACCATCAGTCTTATCGCTAAGGTTTCCACTTTGCTCTCTAAGGCTGTGTGTTTCTGTGAATTGTTGTGCCAAATGAAGGACCCTTTTATAAAGTGAATAATTATCCGTGGATTTTCTCTTTTCTCTTGGATTTTTGCAGGTGTCCTCAAAATGAGGCACACTAGATTTAGCCCATTCTGGGTAAAACAATTTACACCTAAGTAATATGTTGGTTTCTGTAATGTCAGAGGCAATATTGAAAGAATTTAAAAAAAAACAAACAACAACAACAGAAAACGACGTCAATCTTTTAAATCAAAGAGAAAAAGGATTCAATTTTTTTAATGCTGTGCATGGCAGTAAATAACATGCAGATTTGAAAGCACTTTAAACAGTTAAAGAGAAGGATAAGCCCATGGAAAACCCCATGATATTACTTTTTGTCAAACTTGACTTTCCGGGGATTAAACTGCCTTTGATTTTAGACCCCTGCTTATTCCAGTTTGTTAAACCCTTGACAAACTCCAGTCTGTTCTACTCACTAGTTCCACATAAGGGGGTCATATTACAGATGTTGTTGCTGAGCCCGTGAAGCTATTTTGCCAAACTGTGTGCTCCTGGAAATGAGAGGCTTGGGGATCACTGATTATAACTATTCTTGTCAGTCATTTAGGTGTTATACCAAGAATCAAATGGAAGAAATGTGACAGGACTTCTGATCTGCTCATCTTATGATTTAAAAATCCTCTCTAGAACATTCTCATTAAATCTTTACTCCAACTGGTGGCCATCAGGTCTTGGACCTCTCCTCATCCGTCTTGTTTACTAGCTCGGTAACTATTCTTATTTATGGAATCCTCCAATCTTAGCACTTAGCACAAGGGATGCTCAGAGTTTAGCCAGTGGAAGTCTTCATATCATCCTGGACAGATTGTCCCTGTTCCTTCTCAAACACGTCCCATGCTGGGGAGCTCACTGCTTTATTAGGAGTTAGCCATTCCTTTGGAGGAGAGTGCCAGCATACCTGAAGACGTTCTTTAGCCCTGAATCTTGCTTTTCTGATATATTGTGTCATATATGTATGTTTATACCTGACAGCCCTTTTTCCTCCTTCAGATCAACCCCATGTAAATTTGATCCCTCTTCCATGAGCAGTCATTCCGATATTGAAAGCCAACCCACCTCCGTCTCCAGCCTTAACATGCTCAGTTCTCTCGTCATCTCTCATGTCATGATGCTCCTGACTGCGTGGCCGTCACTCTCTAGGCCTCCTTGGTTTTGATGACAGTGCACTGATTAAAGTGAGTTAAGCAAACTGGTGGCACCCGGCACCTACTCTCAGTGTTCTTTTTCTTTCATTTCTCCCCATGTTACTTTTAAAGCTGTGCAAGTTACCCCAAATAATGGCTTGATTCATGTTGGGAAAGATGAGAGGAGGAATATATATAGGTTCCTAAGTTCCTTTTCTCTTCCTTCTCGTATCAAGATGGCTTTTTAAAAGAGTCGTAACAATTCAGATATTCATCTGGGATCCTCTAAGACCCTCAGGACTTTGCCAGTGGTCATTGTTGGTATTTTAGCTATTTATAATAAAACTGGGGGTAAATGCTGCATCTTCTATTTGTCCCTACTAAATTTCCCTGAGTTTTGAGGATGCTTGTGTTTTTAGTTTTTTTGAATTATCTCTAAAAAATGTATTGGAGTACTTTTAAGCTCTATTGCTTTCTTAAGAAGCAATTAGGCACCATCTACAAGCCAGAGGAGAAGGCGTTTGCTCCATTGGTAAGAAAGTCATTATCATAATGTAGCTAGCCTGCGTGGGACAGGTGTTTGAATGGATGCATCAGGACAAATAAGACCATCCCAAACCTCAAGAGAAAATGCCAAGACTGTGCCCTACAGAGTACCGTCTGAAAGTCCGTGTCCTGGGCTTTGGACCCTCCGCAAGACTCAGGCACCTGACTCGGCTAACAGCCTTTCTATAGCTTGTCTTTCTGTGAGACCCAAATGGGTTAAAGTCTCATTACATTACATGTTACTTATGCAAGAAGGTGAATGTAATGCTAGAAGCTCAAACCATATCATTTTAATTAGGACATCTCCCTGCAAAAAGAAGGAACTATTTGAAGGGTCTGTTGTAAAAACTCAAATTTCTATAAAGCTGGATGAACATGATCCAGCCAGAGATTCCTAGCTGAAGGGGTTTGAAAACTTACGTATATGCCAGTTACTGTGCATTTATGATATCTGTCACTCCTGCATCAGAAAAAAATGACCAGCCATGATTGTTTTTCTGTGACTCATTATATTTACCCAGCACATGAACTGCCTCATCAAAATTTAGGAGTTTACATTAAACTGGACCGAGAATCCTTGGCTCACCCAATGAGACACGCAAATCTCAATTATCATTGAAGACAGCCCTTCTCCTGGGTCTTTTTGATAATCCTTCCTCTCCCAAGGCAGTGAACCTACTCATACCCATGGAAACCTCCTTTGGGCATTATTTTTAACCACTTCATCTTGTACCAAAGCTGAGAACCATACGCTAGATTGATGTTTCTCTTCCTTTCCCCTCTGCAGCCCTTTCTCCCTGCATTGTTGGTGAGAGAGGGATCACAGCCTCCAGTCGGACCACAGGGAGCTTGGCGTGAGTAGGGAGGCTGGACCGTGCTGCCAAGTTGCCAGGCACAAAACAGAACTAGGGTATTGACTCTCCCAAGGAAATGCAGGCCGTGCAACTTCTTTATTTGGGTTGGCAACAGTAGTCATGCCCTTCACTTTTGCTGAGGCCTGATCACTTGCTGAATATTTATTTGTCCCAAAGATTATTTAGTTATCCTTAGGAATCCAGGCTCTCCGGCCAACTTTTCTCCTTTGGCATGGGTTCCCAGTGGGGAATGTGACTGACCCCTTCTCCTTTTAGAAGGGGCCTTAACGATCATCCAGTTGGAAGTGTTATAGTAGAAAAGCAAAAGGGGACCCATGGACACATGACTTGCTAAAAGACAGCAGCAGAGCTAAGACTAGAACTTGGGTTTTCTGGTTCCAAATCCAGAGTTCTTTCTAGAGTCTCTCAAACTTTGGGGAGCATATAATTACCTGAGGAACTTATTAATAAAATGCAGATTCTTAGGTCCCCTCTCCAGAAAGTCTGACATGAAATCTGCATGTCGAACTTGCACCTGTTAAACCTACACCTCCCGATGTCTCAGGATCTGCGATACCCTGTGTGTGCTAGAACACTCTGGCTTATCAACGTCCGATCCACTTGCATTCACCTAGGGAAGGAGGTGAGGCTACACAGTTAAATATGCAGATCATTGTATATCCTTATTAAAATTATTGCACAAAGAACATAATAATAACATACAATAACAAACGGAAAGAAAAAATTCCACCCATAGCCCAGTCCCCTATCAAACCATTTATCTAGCTTCTCTTTCATCTTTGGAGAGGTTACCCACTGTATTTAGGTAACTATCAATCTCATAGTTATTTGACCTTATTTTTACTTCTTTTGAGCCAAGTAGCCTCTTTATCATTTGACTTTCTAGGAAACAGGGCCCTCAAAAACTATGAAAGAGGAAAAGTAGTGTTTAATAGTATTTTCTCAAGCATTTTCTCAAGCATTTGTTATATTACTGGGTACTGTGCTCAGTGTTTTACACACATTCACTCACTGAGTCACATCAACCTTGTGAAGAAGGTCCTATTATCCCCCATTTTCCAGATGAGGAAACTGAGGCTTGGAAAGGCTACGTGGCTTGAACCAAGTTTCCTGGTTAGTAAGCAACAAAGCTGAGAGTCAAACCCTCCAACTTTAAAGCTTACATTCTTCCTCACCACACTGCCTTTCAGACATGGAGACAAAAGACAGAAGAGGCCTGATCTTTGGGTTCTCAGCCCCATGAAGAAAGGAGACCTAAACAGGAAACCTCTAGGGCCCAAAAATACCAAGAGTCCTTAAGTTTTAAAATGTGTGTTAGCGCTACCTGGTGCTATAGGGAATAAAAATAGGGAAATGTTAATGTGAGCTAGAAACCTTTAACGCAAGGGAGAAAAATGGGACTTTATCCCAATATCCTAATGGCAGAGGCTGCTATTACAGGTTTAGGGGCAAGCGAGGAACTCTGAAATGAAAAGTCACAGAGAACCCAGGTCTGCCATGAAGCCATCAATTTTGGCAAACTCCTCAGGTCTCCTTTCTTCATGGAGGCGAGGACCTGAAAACCCCAAACAGACCTTTGGCCAGAGCCACTCAGTCTTGAAATTTGACTCTCTCTCCCGAGCTGTTCATCAGTGTAGACAGGAGCCCAAATGGTAAGACAGAGGGTGATGAGCTGGAGAGTTAAGCTCTTAATAATGCAGAGTAGAGGTGCTACCAGGAGCAGAATTTTTCCCAGAAATGAAATCTCTGGGAAAAATTGTTGTCCTTGGTGAGTTAGTCGTTATAATAGTTTTTCTTATGATTTCCCTGGGGTTTCTTCAATCTCTCCCTGCTCCAGATATTCACGGTACTTTCTGTCTGTACCATTCATTTGGCACTTAGCATGAACACATGCCATCGTTTCGTGTGCTACTCGTCACCACCAACGATGTCAACTGACATTTATGATCTTGTGCCCTGTGCTGTCTAGGCATGGAAGATACTTAAGTTCCTGCCATTGGAGTCTTTACAGCCTGTCTGAGTGGTGGGGCAGGCCGAGTCCGTAATATTAATTAACAGCCCTTATAGTTCACTGTGATCTCAGCAGACTTCATTATAAGGGGAAGCAGGATGTAGGCCACAGATTAAGTGGACATATCAAAAGTGAGCCCAAAAGTAGGAGGAGAGAGAGGCCATGAGGCCTGAGCGTGGCCTGGGGTGTGAAGGACTTGTCTTCTAGAGAAGGAGGATTTTTGAGGACTGGACTTATGTAAGAAGCGGTAGCATGGGTGCTGCAAGCGGGTCTCTTCCTGCCTACACCATGTTCTCTGGGAGGGGCCCAGGGTCCAACTACGCCTCCCCTGGAGACCTGCCCCTTGCATTACACAGCGGAGGCAGTGGCCAGTGGGGATCCCTGGGAAGCAGGCTCTGTGACGAGATAGTGCAAAGGGCATATGGTAGGGAGAGGTGTTGGGAAAGAAGAAAGTGGGAAGCAGGACTGATGGTAAGTTTGGGCTGTGAGCGGTCCCAGTGATAGCCTCGGCTGACCCTCTGAGGACTTCTGCAATTGAAATGGTCCTGCAGAGTTGCCCCAAGTTGCAGGCTCATGTACACTCATGCCAATTTGTCCTTGGATGTGGGCCGCCCTGCGAAAGCAAACATGACCTCGGCTCTACTCGGCCAAGGCAGTTCAGCCAAGGCAGTTCTTAGTGGGGGCAGCACCCCCTGCGGCCATGGCAATGAGTCCTTCATTCCTGAAGGGGTACCTGGGTGGCACACACACAGTTGACACGTTACTGAGAACAGCTCACTCTAGGATGATACGGGGTCTCTGACTTGCGGCTGCGACATAGGCAGAGTAGGTTTGGAATGACGGCATTTGTTTAAAAGACAATAATTTACCATGCCAAGAAAGACCATTTTGTGAATGGTTGAGTAGCAGCCACCACAAACTGCCAAGTATATGGATTTCAGGCTTTACAATACGATCATTGTTCGTAAGGAGCATGTATGCCTGTGTTCCCAAACCCATTAATGATCATTATGGAGGAATCGGTGACTTTGTACAGTCAGATAAATGGAACCATTTCAGATACTGTCCACCAAAGTTTTCTGTGTCCGAAACAGAGCCTTTGGAGTAAGATAAATATCTCCAGTGTACACAACTGTTAGTTCATTCAGGAGACAGCTTAGGAATCAAAATAATTTATAGTGTGTCTCCTTTTTAGGAGCTGAAATAGCTCTGTGGGCATTTTTTCTCAGCCCTTAGGAGAGTGATAGGAATTAAGAAGGGGACATTTATCCTATTTTTTTTTTTTTGCTGAGAGATAAATGACATCTCTTTGGAGTGAGGTCACTTCCCCGAAGTCTCAGGTCAGGAAGTGGCTAATCCCAAGGCAGAACCTGGACCAGCAGGTCTCAGTGCCTGAAGCACCAAGATCCGTGGAGCCAGGGGGAAAATGGACCTCAAAAGAATTACAGGCAGAGGGCAGCTGGTTAGCTCAGTTGGTTAGAGCGTGGTGGCGGTGCTCTTAATAACAAGGTTGCTGGTTCGATCCCCACATGGGCCACTGTGAGCTGCACCCTCCACAACTAGATTGAAACAACTATTTGACTTGGAGCTGATGGGTCCTGGAAAAAACACACTTAAAATAAACAAAAGTTAAACAAAAAAAAGAATTATAGACCTTGTGCAACATTGTAGTAGTCTACAAACTCGTTTAGACTCCTCCCAAATCTGCTTATCTGCCAGATTTTCCCATCTGTGTACATGGGACCGTAAACACCCAGTCAGTCAAGCTAAATAATTAGGAGCCTTTCTTTAGTTGTTCCTGTCCTTGTTCCTTACAGCTGATCTGTCAGCAAATCTTATCAGTTCTACGTCCAGAAGGCACCACACGCCTCTCTCCACCCCTCGACCCTGACGTCCAAGTTCACGTCACCCACCTGGATCACGTCAGTGGCTCCTTATTGATCTCCCCGTTTTCACTCTTGCTTCCCCCCAGTACATCCTTCACGTTTCAGGAATCAGCCAGGGAGAACTTGTAACATGCACATTAGATCCCATCAGTCCTCTACTACTTGGAACACGTCGTGGCTCCTTAGGACACCGGAATAAAGCTGAAACTCCTTCCTGGGACACACTGGGCTCAGTGATCTGCTCTTCCACCATGTTCCTCACTGCTCTTCTGGCTTCAGCCCCATTAGTCTCTTTCCTGAACACGCCAAGCTCTTTCCTGCCCCAGGGCCTTAGCACTTACTATTTTCTCTGCCTGGATTACTCCTAACTCCAACTGTTTACATGAATGGCTTCTTCTTACCTTTCAGGTCCCAGCCCAAATGACACCTTTTTGAAGAGGGTTTCTAGCTAAAATAATCCTCTTCCCTGAGAGATGCTGTTACATCACTTGTTTATTTCCTTCCTGGCCCTTACCGAAATCTGATTTTATTTCGTTTATCTCTGTTTTCTTATGTATTTTTCTGTCTTCTCTCACTGCAGCGTTCCACCAGCTCAGGGACCTGTCTGTTCACTGGTTTACTCTTGTCTCTCAGTGCTAACACAATGATGGGAACACAGTAGGCATGTTGTCAGCATGTGGTGAATAAAACGAACGACTGTATGAGTATATGGGATTTTTAGGGCCTGTTGTACAAATGGAAGCAGAATACAAGAGGACCAGCCAAGTTGTGATTTCCTAATTGCTCATTCTTAGAGACTTGTACATTGTTTTAATTTGCAAATATTTTATTTAAGGTTCTAAAAGAGTACACTGTTTAAAGGACATCAACACATGAGAAAATTGTGATGACACTGGAACTACTAAATGAGGTAGCAGTCTCCTCATTCCCAGAATTTTTTTATAGTATAGTGCTTATCCTACAGTACTGTATGATCGTATTTTTCCTATTTAAAAATGTTATATATATACAGCAAAAGCTAGAAAGATGTTACTGAACAGTTAGCCAGGATGATCTGGGGTGTTAGGGGTATTCTTTCTGTTTCGTTTTTCTTATCTTTACCATCTGATTTGTATATGGTGAATTTGTAATTTTTTTGAAAAGCAGCAATTGTTCTCGTTTTTCTTTTCAAACATACCAATGGTGAATCCTTTTGTGGAGTAAAGAATGGGTACCATATTTGTCTTTTGCCTTGATCCAACTTTTCATACCTTGGTTTGCTTGCTTTTTATAAATAAGCTCTGAGTTGGGAGTTTTGTGGAAGTGGTGGTGGTGTTATTGGTGATAATATTGTTTTAAGACAAATCTCTGCTAAGATAGGCAGGTGTCCTTCCCCGAGGGCCCTGCCTGGTACGCCCTCCTGGTGCCACCTCCTGGGAAAGCTTGTCTGCCTCTAGGTCTTCAGAGAACTTGATGAGTTCAGAAAAAATGACACCTAAGAGCAGCAATGGCCTACTTAAAGAGTATTGAGTCGGCTCTAAGTTTTGTCAAGGCATGTGGCCGGGCCAGAGAGTCCCATCTTCTCTCTCGGCCTGTGGCACTGAATTCCATTCGCATTCACTCCTGGGGGTACCTGGAAGATGAAGAATATCTGGAAACAAAACTCACATCCTGGACGACTTGCACTTGCCCGGCACCACCAGGCTTGGATGCTGAAGCTCAGGCTGCCCGGAAAACTCAGCCAGCTTGTGCTGCCCTGAGCCGAGTTGGGGCACAGGGGAAGGGGCTGAAGAGGGAGCATGTTCTCTGCGTCGGGGGGCTGGCCTTCACGACCTTAGGAGACCGAGCCTCAGGTGTCCAGAATCCTGGGATAAGGGAGAGCAAAGGTGCTGGGCATGAAGGATAGCTAGATGTTTCTCCTTCCTCCCTTCAACCTCACCTTGGATCTCCCCCCTTTCCTGGGCCCCAGCATTGTTCTTTAGGAGCCCCTATCTAGCCTCAGTGATGTTTAGAAGGAGGCTTTGTCTCCTTCTAATCCCTTCCTGTATTCCCCTACCGGTGCCCAAGTGTCTCTTTGCTAGTATTAATCGGTGTATGATGTCATTCATCATGTAGGTATAATTTATAATTTAAGAGAGCGTCTCTGCTCTCCCTGAACAGGGAAAGCAGCTTCCTGGCTCTTCCCAGCCCCCCATCAATCTGTAAGACAAATAGGTGTTTTCATTGGACCCCATAACTAAGGGAGGGCGGGAAAGCATTACCAACCCAGCTCAGCACTTATGCATTTTCCCTACTAGTCTTGGCCAAGTGGCCTCCATTATAACTCCTGTTCTGTTTCCTTGGCTAGAGCCTCCCTGGAACTTCTTCTGAGGGGAGGTTCTGAAAGCAAGCTGACAAAAATTATCTGAAGGGGGTACAATAGATAGCAATGGCCCAGTCAGGTCACAGGCACTCCCTTCTGGAACATTCCTTCCTGCTCCCCATCACTAGCTTTAGAGTCGGCCTGGGCCCCAGAGGAAGGAGAAGTTTCAGCCATGTTTTCTACTTCATACCAAAACCCAGCCATGAGATCCTTTTGATTTGAAAATGGAGCCAAAACACACCACTAGGGTGTATTCACACCAAAGTTGTCTGCTTGTCATGGTCCCTTGAACCAAAGTCCTCTGCTTATCACGGTTCCTTGCTTGCATTGAGCACTTGGAGCATTCAGTACTCTTCCTCACAGTAACCTGACGAGAAGGACAACATGTCATCATCCCCATCCTAGAGAGGTAACGCAAGGCCTGTGAGTGCGAGGATTGAACCAGATCCCTTTCCCGGTACTGCTTGCCCAGAAATGACACAAAGGGCGGAAGCTCACTTGGCCATGAGTTTGCATGGTTTACAGGCCACACCAGAGACCTGGCTGCCCAGGGTGCTCTCTCCCAAGTTCTTGGGGCCCAATGGAAGAATCTTCATGAGGTTAGTGAACCAAGTCTGGTGACAGCAGCCTTCTCTCTGAGGTGTTAGATTCTGAGTGTGAGTGGCAGGGGTGGGAGTATGTGTGGTGTCCGCATCAGACGGTGGAAGAAATGATCCAGGGTATTCTCCCAAAGCAGAGCAAATAGATATTTAGTCACTGGGGAATAAGCTCCCACCAGGCCACCCCCACCCATCTGTCCCCCCGCCCCGTGGTGATTTCTGAGTCTCACTCTGAGGTAAGGTCCCAAATGGGAGGGGTTGGGGAGGAGGGAGGGCTGGCTCTCATTGTAGCTCTCGCCCCAGATGCCAGGTTGCAGCTAGCTCAGCTAATTGGCAAGAAAAGGAGAAGCAGAAAAAAGTGAAAATGTGTGAATTAATAAAACAGCCTTGAAGCAACCGCCAAAATGTGTACAAATCATGAAGTAATTAGAAGTGTGAAGAATTCGATCGGGTTGGCTGTTTCCAAATCCAGCGTCTGATCGCTTTAGGAGGCCAAGGGGTTGGCAGGCCACAGAGAGTAGACATTCTTTCCATTGCATTCTGATCTTGCCTCCCTAGCGCCTGGGTTCCTTGAAATCCTTTCAAGGTCCTGGCAGTTTCCCTGGGAGCTGGTAGAATCCAGTGTGGACCTTCTGAAGGCCCATTAAGTATGTGCAACATCTTGTCCCAATAGCATCTTAGATTTTTAGAAGAAAACTTTAAGGTTTCACAGAGTAGTTTTTGGATCCACGGTCTTATTTAATCTCGCTGTCACCAAATATTTTTGTAACTGTTTTTCAGAGGAGGAAACCAAGACCCAGAGACTGAAGTGATATAAACCCAACTCCAAGAGTTAATCCGTAACAGAACTAGGGCCAGATTCAGGGTCTCCTGACCCACCCCTCCAACCTCTCTCCTGTCCACATTGTCCTTTGGGCTGTATTTCTCAGCAGTGCTAGACATTTGTTATCTCACAATTCACATGGCTAACTGCCAACTGCTGTTCTGTTTGGTCATGGTATTCAATTTAGATAAGTCTTTCAACCCATTTGTTTGATGAACAAACTAAGGCTCGGGGACAGTTGGCTATTTGTTTATTTTAATTTCATTTTATATCCAGATTAGACTGGGGAGGAGAAAAGGATCCATTTTCCTTGTCTTTTTGGAAACACTTTATGGAAAGAGATTTTAGGAGTTAAGTCTTGTCATATACCTAGGGTGGAAGGATAGAAACAATTTGCGATTAGAGTTTCATTTTTGGTTTTGTTCTTTCTAATCTGTGGGGATTTTTTTTTTAAGAGTGGGTGCTTACATTCAGTAATTCTAGGGAGGGCGTTGCTCAGGGCTTGAAATGCAGCAAGCTCAGGGTTAGAAATTCTGAGAGCAGAAATTGGAGCAGAGAACCCTGAGAGAGTCATGAAACGAGCTTGACGTGTGTTGTTAATTCCCCTACCGGCAGCTAAAGCTCCTGGGAGGATGGAGTTGACACAGTTTACAGCCAGATTGAGCAAACAACGGTGTGATTAAGTTACACGCGTTAGTTGGCTCCATAACCAGAATAGAAATGTATGTGTTCATTTGGGATGGAAAGTTTTCAACGCAGCAGTGGCTGCTTGCACAGACCTGCCTCTGCTCCTCAGGTTTGGCCAACAGCACGGCACTCTGTGGGAGACAAGATTGGGGAGTGGGGAGCAGGACTGGCTAACGATGTTAAGCGGCCCAATGCAAAATAAAGATTCGGGCCCCTTGATTGAAAAGTATTCAGGATGGCCACAGCACAGCGTTAAACCAAGTGCAGGGTCCTTAGTGTGGATGGGGAGAGGTGGGACTGCATAGGTCATACGCCCTTGAAGTTGGCCCTGGTTGAAGCCACTAGAGAAAGGAAGATATGAACCCAGGTCTGCAGAGTTCTGTGTGCACCAAATGCCACTCCCCTGGAATATCAGAGGTACAATTCATTCAGCTTTTATTTCTGGAGTCACTCAGATGCCCCCACTCTGTTCCAAGCTGCGGGGATCCAGCAGTGAGCAAGCGAGAGCTGCCAGGTCCATGGTTGTGGCTGAGGGCTGAGTGTTATGGCTGAGAGATTTAAGAGCTCCCCCTAATCTTGTCTGTTTCCTATCTGTCAATGGGCTGAATAATAATAACACCCCCTTCATCGTGAGGACTAAGCACGCTATTGGGCCTGTGCAAGTGTCTAGTGAATGTTAGCAAAGGAGACAGGCAGGTAAACGGCCGTGATGTGTGATGGGGAGCGGTGGTGCACAGGGAGAGCTGGAGCACAGCTGGGGAAGTCCTCCCCTTGGGGCCTTGGTTCTGCCTGGTCCCTCGCTCCATCATTTTGATGGATAGTGCTACTTGGGGGTCTTACACAACAAAGCCGTTTCCTTCTCTCTCTCCCGTTACACCAGCCTCTCATTTCCATCTGGGGAACACAGGTGCCCTAGATGTAGGGGCCGCTGTGTTCACAGAGCCCTCTCCTGACCCATCCTTCAAGGTCCTGAAATTCTGCTCTCCTCGGGTTCTGCACTTGCCAGGTTCTCAGTGAGCTGGGGGTAAAGCTCATACTTCTTATCCTGATATTCACAGCCCCCCCACAGCCCCCCCCATCCGACCACACTTGCTTTGCTGGCCGTACCTCCCATCACTCCATTACACTGAACCGGCTTCTCACCTTTCGCTCATCAGCCTCCACATTCATTTTCTCCACCAATCTTTGAGTTCCAAATCAATGCCCCAGACAGGACTGAGTGCCTCTCCTTATACCCCTTCTAGAACAAAGTACAGTCAATCCTCATTATTCATAGATTCTATGTTTGTTGATTTGCCCACCCACTGATATTTGTTTTTAACCCCACAGTCAGTACTGACATGTGCAGAGCAGAATGGCCAATATTTTGCATCGCCCCACGTGCACGTTCCCATCTGAGGTCCAAGCCACGCTCTGCCTTCTTGTTTCAGCTCTCATGCTGTAAATTAGCATCCTTTCTGTGGTCTATTTAATGCCACTTTTGTGCATTTGTGTGTGTGTGTGTGTGTGTGTGTGTGTTTTATTGATGATTTTGCTGTTGAAAGTGCCACTAAGCATATTGCCGAAGTGCTGTGGAGTGTTCCTGAGCGCAGGGAGACTGTGATATGCCTTGTGGGGGAAACACGTGTGTTAGATAAGCTTCACTGAGGCATGAATCAACAATATGGTACATTCAGAAAAAGGAAGAGGAAAGTCACCACAGTGGATGTGAAGCTGCTCCATTGTTTTCACCAGCGGCTCAAAGGAACCTAACCCTCTATTTCCCCTGGGAGCCATTGGTTTGGTAGTCACTAATTCAGTGTGCATGGAGAGTTTATAGAACAAAACTACCACAAATAAGAAGGATCAACTGTACCAAAATTTTGTTTTGCATTTCTACTAAGTGTCAGACATCATTCAAACCCTCTGGGACCTTGTGGCTCCCTGCTCGGTCCTGGCCAGTATTTTATCCTGTGAGCTCATTTTGCATCAGTGTCTTGTCCATTTTATTTGACACTCACTCAAATGCTGCTTACTGATGCCCCTTAATTGTTATTTTAACTCTCCCAGGTGTGGCCCCCAGATGGACCATGCGTCCTTTTAGGGCAAAAACACACAAACAAAACAATAGCCCCCACTGGTCCTCACAGTGTCCTCCCTGGGGAGGTGGGCAATGAAGATGTGCAGAAGCCAAAGGTGGAGAAATTGTTGTTTGAGTGGAATGTGCTCGTGGATAGACACAGACACAGTAGGAAATGATACAACAGAGCCTTCATCAGCAAGAAAAATTTCAGAGCGCCTACCCCTCAGGGATGTTGTGAGAATCAGAGATGTTTGTAAAAGCATCAAGAGCCACGTTGAGTGTTAGCTGTTCTCTGCTGTTGACATCTGTGGGTGGCCCTGAGGAAGGGAGCACCAGGGAGGCTGCCAGGGCTTTCCAGGCCGATGGGGCCCCAGTGTGGCTTGGAGAGGCTTACTCGGCACTTTTCCAGCCAGGACCCCACAGCATCCAACCTGCCAAGTATTTCATGCTGCTGAGGGGAGAATGTGCTATCTCAGGTGGCTCTGAGTTAGACGTCCTCTGGCAGCTGCCTGCTGGGACTGCCTCCTCCTCTCTGACAGAGGCCATGTATTTTCCTGGCAACCTTCATGTGGCCCAGAGTGGTGAGGGGTGGGGGCTCCGCTGCCCAGTTCCTGCAAAGATTCTTGAGACCCAGTGGGTGGCCGTGGTCGGCTGCACAGCACGTGTGCCTGTTTCTTCTCTATTCCTTTGGGAGAAGTCCATTTTTCTTGTTGTCGTTTCATTTCTGAGTGATTCGCTTTGCAAGGTTTTTCTTTGTGTTTTGTCGGAATCTACTGTCCCTCATCTTTCCCTTTGGAATGAGTCGCTTCGGCATCCCTTCAGCCTACGGCATTTCCCGCAGCCGTTTCTCTTAGAGTCTTTCACGTTCTGTCATATTCTGTCTCTCATTATGGAGAGACATGTTATTACTCTTGCGAATGATATTAGCGTCTTCTGAACTGTAATCCTTCCTTGAGGACAGAAACTGTGTCTGGTTTGTTTTTTCTATGTACTTCTGTGCCTAGTACAATGCCTAGAATGTCATAGATTTATTATTATTTATTGAACTGATGGAATAATTTAATGAAGGCCTTCACAAAGGTGAAGACCCCACGTCGGGGTCCCAGGGGCAATAGGAGATGAGCATGTCTTACTCACACCCCTCATCTGTCCCAGATGTCCGTGTGGCAGGGAACAATCGCTCAGCCCTTCTCCACTCTATGGTGAGGGAAGAAGCTGGTTGTGGCATTGGATGGGTGGAGAGAACACAAGAACGACCTTCTCGCGTCTAGAATTTCCTCGAGGGCACTGGGGAATCCCTTTCACTGGAATCTTTAGGAAAAATGTCATCCATCTGTCTGAAATGATTGCCTGGAAACAGGGGCCTGCCTGGGAAGGGACAGCCGTTCTCATGCAGCCATGACTGGGCTTGGTCAGAGGAGGCTGGGCCCGAGCTGTGGTGACAGAAGGGTCCGAGGAGGGCCTGCTTCCTGCAGCAGTGAGCAGGTACCCTCGTACTGTCTCAGAGAATGTTCTGGTGCGTCTCCAGTATATTTGACAATACGGTGGGCTTCTGAGGGTTTCATTCTTGTCAGCGGCCTCCTTTGGTTTCGTGGCTTTCCAATACTGCCAGATTAATCTCACTAAAACATTTTGATCCTATCACTCTGAAATCCTAAGCAGCTTCACACTGACTAAGGGACAAAATCTAAACTCCTGACATCTTATTCTGAAGTCCTTGAGACCAGGAGCTCCGTCTGATACTCCTTACCTGTCTTCTCAGGACAGTTGGTATGGCCGGTGATGAAATGCTAAGTGTTGGTTTGATTGTATCTATGGTCACTTCTGGAGAATTGGGAGACGACAGCAGTCACTTCTGGAGAATTGGGAGACGACAGCATTGTCTCAGCCAGTCCTCCATTGTAAGGTAGAAAGCACAGGCCACCACATTCAGGGGGCTGCTTTGCTTAAAATCAGTTGTGGGTGTTCGGAAAAATTCAGGGAGTATTGGACAGGAAACATACAGTTTGCATTTGGGGCTGGCGGTGGGAGAACAGCAGTTTTGTTGGAGGTTGAAGTTCAGGGTTTGCTTTTTCCAGGTCCCTACCATTCCCAGACAGGTACACCTTTTCATATCTCCCAGGCGCATCATTTCTCTCCTTTCCAAATAGGCTGAGTGAAAACCAGCGCCTCCCTTCCCATCAGCCTGCAGCGAAGCTGAGCTGGAAGGTTCTGAGCAGCACTGACCGCTGCTCCTTGAAGAGGGCGTGATGGGAGCATCTGGCACAGTAGTGGAAGTGTTGTTCACCTGGCACATGCAGCTGTTTTTCAGCCTGGCTGTCAGGTTTTTTTCTTTCCAGGAAAATTGAGGAATGTGTTTTCTGAGAGTGAGTTCAAGGGTGAGGTGAGTTCAGTTCCAGGAGTGAGAAACCTGAGTGGTCTGTTGTAGAGACTTGGAAAGAAAAGTAGATACGAGTAGAACACAAGAAGTCTCTTGCTCCTCTGACACTCCTGGGCATTGATTTTGTTCCTTGATCGTTGGCATGGATCACATCCTGCTTGTGTCATATTTGACTTACACCTTGTATTAGAGCATCAACTCTTTTGCAGAAGGGATCAGCTGTCATCCATTCCCCCATAGGCCTAAGAGATGCTTCTGTGTGTCACGGGAGAAACTCTACCATCCAAGACAGCTAGGCTCTACTTTTCATATGCGAGCCAGCGACAACTAGGAACTAGGAATTACTAAGGATGAAAATATATTGGTTTAATATCCAAATAATATTATTCCCATTACACCCATGTGCTGTAGTATTTCTGTTCTAAATCCTTAAGGCCTGAGCTCATGGGTCGTTTTTCTCCTTCCCTTTTCTGTGTGATTAGATGCAGGCCACGCTGGGTCTTGCATGCTCCAGAGCTGTGGTTCTCCACCCTGACTGCACTTAGAATCTCCAGGGGAGCTCTTAAACACCCTGACACCCAATTAACTGAGACTCCCTGCGGGCGGGATTCAGGCATCAGTAGTTGTCAGACTTCCCAGGTGATTTCAGTGTGCAGCCACAGCTGAGCATGAGCTATTTGAGGGCAGGGGATCTGTTTTATGAATCATTTTATCTCCAGGGCCTCGTAGAGTACTTGGCACAGAGTGAACATTCAGCAAACATCAGTGCCTCCAATATCCTTGTGGATGTCACATAACTTCACACACCATGTTTCTAAGACCAAGCCCAGAGCCTGTCTCTTCCAGGGCTCCTGGTCTCAGTATTTGCATCCGAGGATTCATCTTTCATTCGCTCTCTCCCCCACATTCCAGGCCTTCACTATGCTTAGTGGTTTTACATATAAATATCTCTCCTATCTGTTTGCGTACGTTTGCGTACTCCACCAGCACCATCCTTACGCAAGCTACTCTCGTCAATCCCCTGGACTTCCTCAGATGCCCTAGACAGGCTGTCTACGTACAGCCCAACCCCACCATTCCATTCTCCACACCATAGTCAGAATCATCTTTATAAAATACAAACGTGATCTTGCGATTTTATTGATGAAGATCCTTCAGTGACTCCCCATTTCTGTTAGGAGACCAATTCCTTAATCTGGTCTACAAGGCCAGACCATGGTCTGACCTACTTTCTCGGTCTTAATTCACTCCACTCTCTGCCACATTCTTTGCACTCTGGCTCCCCTAGTTTGCTTTCATTTCCTTGAATTCCATGCTCCCTCCAGCCTCAGGGCCTTTGCACCTGCATTTCCTCCATCAGGACCACTCCCCCTGTCTCCCTCTCCCTCTTTGCCCAGCTCATTGCTGCTGCTGTTTCATTTCTCAGCTTAAGAGCTCTTATCTTGGTGAAGGCTTCTCATGCCGCAGCTAAAACCTTTGTCCTGTGATCTTGTAGCACCAGGCTTGCTTCTCTGTAAGTGGTTACCTCAGTTTGTAGACCCCCTTCCATCTGGGTGATTAGTTGCCCCATGTCTCTCTGCCTGTCTGACTAAAGCCCAGGACGGCAGCGGCTCTGTCTGATTTGCTCTTTGTATCCCCAGTGCTGAGCAAAGGGCAGAACACCCAAAAAGTACTCAGTAAATACTTGCTGACTGAATGCCTGGCTGTTTTTGCCTAGCAGCTGCAGACCCCTTTGGTCCTGGAGCTCTGTGACCTAGTGTAGCTTCTCTCTGGTCCCCTCTTCTCTTAGGCAGGGACTGTCTCTCTTGCCTGAGGCCCCTGCGGTGGTTCTAACAGCACAGTTACAGGAAACATTTCACATGGCGTGTCTGCTTTGTCCTATTTTCATCAACCTCCTAAAGATCTATTAATATCCACGTCCATCAATTGTTTTCCTATGGGACTCTTTTGATGTTTCTTAATCTCTTTAGAACTTTCTCAAATCTTCATTTTTAGGGTCTTGACCTGAGATGTATCCTCTGTTCTGCCCTTTGGCCCATGAGGATTTTTCAGGAGTTGCTCTTTTTTGTTCTGAATCCCATGCCACTGTGTCCCGTGTCATCGAGATGCTTTCACTATTAGTGCCTGTGGCCTTACAGTGATGCTTGGGGGTGGCTGGGTGGAGTGTGTGCGAGTGTCTCTGTTTATAGATGAGAACACGAGGCCCAGAATCATTGTCCCAACTCCCAACTCCCTCCTGGTGCTTTTGCTCCACTGCACACCTTCTGCTCATCTTAAAAGCCACTGGAAACAACACCCCGCATGCAAACCTTTGTTTCTTTGAGCCTCCCCTTTGGACCAGACCTCAATTACCTGGTGTTCTGACCTTCTAAGACGTTTCCCTTCTCTGGGTCTCAATTTATTGATTTTGTAAAATGAGATGTTTGGACCAGAGTCTTAAGGATCCTCAGTCATGATAATGATAATAACACTAGATACCATTTATTGGGCACCTACTGTGTGTCAAGCACGTAGTAGTTTACATTGTCCAGGGAAAATACAGTGTTTCCCTTTACTCTCATTCTCAATACTTCAGACATCAGATACGTAGGGGCTTTTTCTCCCACACCAACCCATTCTCTGACCCCAGCTGGGTGTCCTGCAATTCAGCTCTGACACTATCTACCTGGAGTTAGCATCAGAGCCCACAGGCTAAGGGCTCAGTCTCACAAAACTGCCACTCATCTCCACTTCAGGTGCCAAGCACAAATCCAGGTTGTCACTTGTGCTTCTGACTGGCTATAAATCCGAGGTTTGCACAACCCCTACTTGGGTTCAATTAATTTGCTGGAGCGGCTCACAGAACTCAGGGAAACCGTTTTCTCACCAGATTACCGGTCGATTACAAAGGATAGTAAAGGATATGAATGAACAGCCAGATGAAGAGTACATATGGTGAGGTCCAGAAGGGTCCTGAGCACAGGAACTTCTGTCCCTATAGACTCTTTCGGGGTGTGACACCCTCCCAGCACATGAATGCGTTCTTGTTCACCACCGTGGAAGCTCTCTGAACCCCATCCGTACTTTTGGGATTTTTTATGGAGGCCTCATCATATAGCCATGATCAATCATTAACTCCACTTCTAGCCCCTCTCCCTTCTTTGGAGAATGAGAGGTGGAGCTGAAAGTTCCAAGCTTCCAACCACGTCTTGGTCTTGCTGGTGACAGCCCCCATCCAGGATCCCACCGAGAGTCCCCTTATTAGAACAAAAGCTACTCCTATCACCCAGGTCGTCCCAAAGGATTTAGGAGCTCTGTGTCAGACACACTTATCATTCAGGAAATCACAAGGGTTCTAGGAACTTTGAACCTGGATCACAGACCAAATGTTAGCAGGAACTGGGGTGCAGATAGATAGCTAGATAGATAATTATTTCGTATAGTATTTTCAATTCCTGGTTGGGAATCTGCCTGTACAGAGGGCCATCTTAAGTTGTACCTGGATTTTCGACTGTGTGGGGGTCGGTTCCCCTAACCCCCACATTGTTCAAGGGTCAACTGTACATTTCATATACATGATTAGCTAATTTTTAAATTCATTAATCCCCTTTAGAAGCGTACAAAGTGGGAATTTCGGTGGCTCTATTTTGCAGATGTTGAAGCTTGGGCACTGTGAAACTAAGCAACTTGCTCAAAACTACAGAGCTAGGAAGTGGCAGAGCTAGGATTCAAACCCAGGAACACTGGCTCCAAAGCCCCCACTCTGCCCCAGCTAGTGTAGAGGACAGAGACTGGATTTCAGGACTGACTCTGCCACTTACCAGCTACATGACCCCAGCCAGGCTACTTCTGTGCCCTGGATTTCCCAGATGTAAAATGGGAATAACACCAGTATCAGGGTGTATCAAATTCCTAGGACTGCCGTAACAAAATGCCACAGCCTGGGGCCTTAAACAACAGATACTTATTTTCTCACAGTTCTGGAGGCTAGAAGTCCGAGATCAAAAAATGTCAGCAGATTTGGTTTGTCCCCTTGGCTTGCCGATGGCCACTTCTCGCTGTGTCCTCACAGGTCTTTCCCCTGTGTTCGTACATGTCTGTGTCCTGATCTCTTCTTTTAAGGACGCCAGTCATATTGGATTAGGGCCCACCCAGAGGACCTCACTTCACCTTAATCAACTCTTTAAAGACTTACCAATCTTTAACTCTATCTCCACATGTAGCCAGTCTGAGGTACTGGGGGTTAGGATTTCAACGTATCAACTAGAGGGGAGGCGGGATACGATTCAGCCCATAACGAGAGTTTTGTGCGCTTTCAAGGACATCGTGTTGTGTGAAATGCCTGACACAGTGTAGACACTCAGTTAATGCCAGGTGCTCCCCCATCCCCCCCACCCCCCCGGCGGTTCTGACCTCATATCCATCCCTTTATTCCTGGGCAATGATGAGGTCTGAATGCTCTGCTGGCACCATGAGAGTGAGCATTGGGTGGGATCTGTCTGTTTGGCAGCTATTTCTGGAGTGGAAAAAAAATCTCTCCTTCATTTTACATCCCTTATGGCATGGTTTACAGTCCTAGAGTTAACGTGGCAGGCCTTGAAGTCTTAGAAAAATATTATGATAAATCACAGTCCTCCCAACTTGCATGACATATTTTATCCAAGGACGTTAGCTTGCCTTTCAAATATGAATTTCTCCTCCTGCCCCAAGTAAGGCAGCATCTCCTTCCCCTGGCAGCCAAATAGCTGAGGCGTTAGCACTTTTCATACCAACAACAACAGGCATCTTGGAGCTGCCAAATGCGGCTGTGCCCTGAAGCTTCCTGTGTTTACTTCTGGCCTCACTTTCCCTCCTGGGAGCCCACCTTTCCAAAGTCACAGCAGGTTAGAGGTGAACTTCCCTAGACAAGCCAGGAAAGTGGAAACGTAAATTAGCATTGTGGAGTTAATGAGGATGCCCCAGCATGCTGAAATGAACATGAAAAAAAAAAGTGGCAGCCTTGTTAGAGAAAGACTGAGTTCTGGAAGGGAGACCCTGAGAATCAGCTGCGGGAGCATAACGCCAAGGGCAGCCACTGTTGACTGACTGTGTGCCTGTTACATGCCAGACACCAAGCAGAGCTCCTTAGGTATACTCTCTCCAATTTTTATATCGCCCTGAGGGTAGGTTTAATGATCCCCATTTTTCAGAGAGGAACTGAGGCTCAGTGATGCCACACAACTGGGTTGAGGTGCCACAGCTTGTCACCAGCAGAGCCACAGCCCAGCCGCTTCCCTGCAGACCTCTGCAGAGGGGGAAGTCCACTCAGGAGCTCCCTTGAGCACGACCCGGGAATGTCATGTAGGTGACCAGATGGATGGGGGAGAAGAGCTGCTGCCTAAGTCAGAAGGGAGCGCCTTGGTGCCCGGACCTGACATGCCCCTGCCCTTCAGATATCCAGGAAATGGAGAAAAACACACCCCAACCGCCGCCTGCGGGTAGAAGTAAGCAGCCTTGAAGAAACTAAAGTGATTCCCTCAGGGCTGGTGCCAAACTTGATGACTGGAAAGGGGAGCGACTCTGGGAAGCAGAAATCTTACACCTGAGCCAAATTAGCCAAGTTCTAAGACAGAAATGTGTCATCTGCCTTTTCTGTGTGTGGTTTGCACCCTGAAAGGACTCTCTTCCACAGCTGCTCATCCGAGTGGGCTCTGCGAGTTGTGTTCTATTAAGGGAGGTTGGGAGGGAATGGGAAAAAGCTGGTAACTTAAAAGTCAAGTCACGTTTCCTTTATTCAATTGTTTTTCTTGTTGCAAAATTATGGTCATTGCATAAAATTAAGGAGATTGCAAAGGAAAAATTAGAAAGGAAAAAAATTTTTGTAATCTACTACTTGCAGATACCCATCAAAATTTTAAAAGACTATCCTTCCCGTCTCTTTTCTATATAATTTTAAAACAAGAAAAAAGGATCATACTTTGCATCATTTCATAACCTTTCATCACTTAGTGCTATATCATGAACATTTTCCAGTATCTTTAAATGTCCTTTTTGAATAGAACGCTCTCCCCAATTGAGTAATGTACCATAATCAAATTAGTCCTTCCTTGATGGGCATTGGGATAGTTAAGTGTTCCCTCCGTTGATTAGTCTACCCCATGGGAGGTTCCTACCAGGAGAACAGCATGTCTATTTTGGGAAATCTATGCTATTTATACATAATTCTCTGTTAATAATTATCTCTAATATCAACTAACAGAGGTCTGGACTAGTGTTCATATCTGGTATTTAGAGCCACTTCACATTCTTTCTTCCTCCTAACAGAAACAGATTAAATTGACACAGACCTCTTATTCTGTGTATTAGAGAAAAATAATTCACCTCAGGAAATGTGGGCACAGCCCAATGTTATTTATATACATCCATGCACATCCATGATCTTCACATACGCACATACGTAAGAACAAAAGGGCAAGTGACAAAACCACCACACTGAGAATGGAAAAGTTCCTGTAGCAAGAAACTGTTTTGAAGGAAATTGACAATTAGAGACTTACTACAGAATGGGTTTTTACCCCTTTGGGGTCCACATCAGCAGTGCTGCCATTCAGGGGTCATGCTCTGCTACCTGGGGTGTTGCACCAAGAAAAGTTGGGTTTATACCCCAATCTCAATTGGTTCTGGTTCCCAGGACATTTTTCTTTTTTGTTTTTAAACAGTCCTATCAATGACCTTGTCATAGGAGCAGGAATTGTGACTGCTTTCATGCCTTCCCTTGTCCTGAACACTCCCATGTAGAGAAAGAGAGACAGAGAGAGAGACAGAGAGAGACAGAGAGAGAGACAGAGAGGAAGTGTTAGTGGTTGAGCAGCCAGGGGAGAAGAGGGGAGAAGTTACAGACTGATGATGGAACAGCCTTCTAGGAATGCATCTAAAAAACACACAAAAAAGCTCATGTCCTGTAGCAAACAAAATTTTTTTGCAAATTCACAAATCAATGTTGTTTTTTAACTTCGCAATTGCCCAAGGCCATTATTTGTCAATTTCAAGACAATCACAGGAGATGCCACCTGAAAAATAATGTTGATTGAGTGAGAAGTCTAGTTTGTGACACACAAAATCTGTCTCCATTCTCTCACTCTGTCTTTTCACTAGCTCACTGAAGACCTGGAAGAGCCACTTTTCATTTAAAAAATCCCCTTAAAGTGTAAAAAGTGGCCTGGACGTATTATCAGAAGTTGGTTCTAATCTCACCCTGTCACTAAATTCCCACTAAATGTGGGATTTAGACAAGCCTCCCAACCTTTCTTGGTCCTCGATTTCCTCATCTATTATATTAAAAAAAAAATTGTATAGATTTGTAGTAGTTTTTAACTTGTGTTTCAAAGGTGTTCCATAGATGTTTGATTTGATCTTTTTCAAAGTATATATTTTAAATTTCTTTTAAGAATTATAACCAAAAAAAAACCCCACTCAAATATATTTATCAAATTTTAACATACTGAAACCCTCAATGTGTTAATTTTAGTTTTAACCCACGTCAGAGTTGATTCTGCCATCTCTTTTTAACTTAAAAATAATGAGATTGTCAGTGTGAACTACTGACCAAAAAAAAGCTGTTACACATTTGCCATAACTTATCTCTGAATCAGGACTTGCTCAATAATAAGCAATTAAACAAAATTTAAAAATAAACTGGGTAAGTATTACATAAGAATAGGTTTAATGTTCTCATTGTCTATAATTAAATGGTTACAATTTATGCTAAAATTAAATAGCATAGTTCAGTGTGTATCCTGTAATAAGTGCTCAATCGCTGTCAGCAGTTCTCCATTGTACGTATATTTGGTTACCTGTAGTAAAATTTTTTTTTCCCGGCCCTTTCTTCTACCTCCCCTGATTCAAGCCCTTGTTTCTCAGTCTAGTTGTGTAGGACACAGCTCCCAGGCCCATGCTGGTGTTATGAGCCTGGCACTCCCCCTGGCTGAGGCAGTCGGTTGCTGGTCATTGGTAGGCCGCTCAAAGCAGCTCTCGCCGGGTGCCGGCCACTCACGGCAGCACACTAGCCACTCACGGCAGCACACTGGCCACTCACGGCAGCACACTGGCCACTCACGCAGCACGCACCAAACTCTGGCTGCTCATGGCAGCCCAGCTCCAGGGAGAGCTGCTGTAGAGGACGCAGCTCACTGGCCCCTATGGGAATTGAACCAGTGACCTCGGCGTTAGGCTCATGGCTGCTCCAACCACCTGAGCCACCAGGCTGGCCCAAGATTTTGTTTTTCAAGAAAGATGTTTCGCAACATTACCTCTGAGAACACTTCAGACCTGATATTCTATATCAATTACATTTTTACATGTAAAACAAAATATGTTTGTGCCTCCCCCAAACATAATCATATATACTAATGACCATTAGTGGTTTTAAAAGAAGGTAGGGGATTAAAATAATTAAAATGAGTAAATGACAATCATTATAAAAGAAGTGTAAGCAGTATCCTAATTAATGAAGTTGCTAATTATTTTTCCCACTGTTTGGCTGCTGTTTGGCTGTCAGCTGAAACACAGTATTACATATTTGGGAAGAGGAAATTTACTTGGAGACTGCAATGCTAGCCTACGCACCAGAGCTCAAGAATTCCACTCAGGGGATTTTTAGGGAATAGGTTTGGGGCGATTGCTCAATTGATCATTTAAAATTAAATTACTAAATACTGACTCCAAATTTGGTTTAGATCGAGTTTGCTGGTATATGCATTTTGCCTTCTGTCCTTTATCTTAAAACAACACCCAACATGTTTAGTTAAGAAAAACTTCAAGAAATTGCCTAAACCCAAGCAGTCAAGACTATCAGGAAATTATTTTCAAGAGCAGCTTTGTCCTATAAATATAAATACAGCGAAGCATTACGTAGAATTCCTTTTGAAGGCTTGTGTCCCAGGACAGAACACATGCCACTCATTTGGTTACCTTTATTTTCTTTTAGGAGTCAAATGATACCGAGCTTGTGTTCTAATGTCGCATATCTGAACAGAGAACATTATAACTGGGTTCAACTACTGTGTTCAAAGCCCAGTGGCCCCTCTGTGATTAACACCCTGCCGGGGGGTGTTGGGAATCACCCTCAGTGAAGCTAGAAGGGCTGTTGTGCCATCATCCTCTTGATGGCTGCCCTTCGGCCTTGGGCAAATGGCTGTCTGCACCCACCCCGCCCCCTCCAAGTCTCTCCAGGTCAGTGGTTCTCAGAGTCCGGTGTCAGAACCAGTAGCTGCAGCAGCGCCTGGGGAATTATCAGAAATCAGATTTCAAGTCTCCCCCCAGGCCACCTGAATCAGGCCCTCCAGGTGGGGCCCATCATCTGTGTTTGAAGAGCCTTTCAGGTAATTCTGATGCTCACTCAAGTTTGAGCACCGAGGCTCTGGGTAATGACTCACATGGGCAGAGTGACCATCCAGGGCCCTGTCTGGGGACTTGTGTTGATGCCATGCTAACTGACTGAGGACACTTGGGCTTGAAGCCTGACTTCATTTGGCTCTGGTTCCAGACGATCCTCTTCTTGATTACGAAAGCCGGTATAGATGTTGCCAAAGGAGGCTGAATACACACACGTGCATGCTCTCTCATACACACACACACACAGGTGCACCAACCAGGGCATTCTGTGATTGTCTGTAACAGTGGAAGACTAGCTCCCCTCGGCTGTGTGCTGTTTGGGAGAGCAATCATGTTGCAAGTCCGTCTTCACCTTCTGCTGTGGTCCTCAAACATGGCTGCACATTGGAATTACTTGGACCTACCCCCTTCCTGAAATTCTGATTTCATGGTCAGGGGGCAATCTGAGCATTGGGATTTATTTTTTCCTATTAAGATTTTATCTTTTTAGAACAGTTTTAGGTACAGAGCAAAGTTGAGAGGAAGGTACAGAGATTTCCTATCTACCTCCAGCGTCCCCACATGCACAGCGTCCTTCATTACCAAATCCCCCATCAGAGTGGAACATCTGTTACAACTGAGGAACCTCCACTGACATAATCACCCAAAGCCCATAGTTAACATTATAGTAATGTGTGTATTTCCCTGATGACATGATGTGGGGCATCTCGTCATGTGCTTATTTGCCATCTGTATACCTTCTTTGGGGAGATGTCTGTTAAGGTCTTTGGCCCATTTTTTAATCAGGTTGTTTGTTTTCTTACTGGGTTTTAAGAGTTCGAGTATTTTGGATAACAGTCCTTTTTCAGATAAGTCTTTTGCAAATATTTTCTCCCTGTCTGTGGCTATACATGCAAACCGCATTCCCTTGAAGCATCGGATTTTAAAAGTTTTGGTTCTAATATGCCTCTGAGCTTGAGAATCAGTGGGTTAAAATATCAAGGGCACCTGAAGGAGATAAGGATGGGTTAGGCCGTGAGGGAAAAGCCCAGTTGCTGACAGAGGCACAGGCTCTCCAAAGCTCGTCCCCAGGCTGCTGTCATCAAGTGCCCCCTCTCCTCCTCAACAGCAAGACTTGAACTGGGTCCTTCCAGACATCTTGTCCCATGGGACACAGACAGCGTCCCGTCCCTGGGATGTTCTTCCCCCTTTGCCGTGGTAACCATGAGATTGACAGTAAGTGGATGACTTGCAGGGCTTTCTAATTTTAATCAATGCAAGCCATGATTTTTTTTTTTTAGTTTCAAAAGCCTTGTAATGAAAAGCTGTCGTCCCCTGTCCTATCCCTGACCCCAAACTTCCAAGCATTTCTTTTAGTTGTTTTGTTGGTTAGTTCCATTATCTCTAAGTAATATTCTTCACCTGCTGTTTTAGTGTTTTCTTGTGGCTTGTTTTTGTTGTCTTTTAAGAAAAGAATGAGAGAGAGTGGAGTCATTTAGAGGAGGCAAATAGAAAACACAAATCTGCCTGCCTGCCTGTAGGGGCGGAGCCCCAGAGAGTAGTTTCCAGGCTCTCGGCCTCACATAGACAGGTGCTGGCTCAGGTAGTAAATGGCCAACTGTGATTGCATGGCCATCAGCTGTGGCTAGTTGGCCGTCAGCTGTAACCAGTGAGCCATTGGCCACAATATAACTGCTGTGGCTACACTAGGAGAAGGAGAAGAGAGAAAGAATGGGGGCTAGCAAGAAGATGGCGGCTAGGCTGGCAAGTGTGGATGGCGGTTTGCGGACAGTGTGGATCCAGCCTCCAGTGAGAGTATAGTGCCGCCAGAGAGAATATAGTGGTATGACTCCCCTACCTATGGCTCCGTGGGTGTTCCTTTTTGGCCTCACCATATCCTGCGTTCTTGTATGGGGAGCGGGAGCAGAGACCCCGCCGGGAGCCCTGCACGACACTGCCCATTAAATAATCTGATATTATGTCGTGTCTTTTTTTTTTTTTATGACTATTTAATACTTCACTTCCGTCACTAGAATGTAAGCATCGTGGTCAGCGTCTTCATTTAATTTTGACAATAATTATCACTTTTTAAAGAGCTGGTAGCTACTGTTCTTAACATCAAGTGCTTACATTCATTCTTTAACGTCCTTTCTCTTTCCTTCAGTTTTCAGCAGTAGCTCTCAATTCAGTATGAGCTTTCTGTCTTTTCTTTCTTTCTTTCTTCCCGTCCACCTCCCCAACAGTTTTTCTACTGAATCTTTTCTTCTACATGTCAAAGTGGATGACATTTACTTTCTGTTTGTGACATATTTATCTAGAGATTGATTCTAAAAGTTGAAAACTAACAAAGTGTTTGCTTTATGAATTTGTAAGAGAAAACAGAAAAACACCCCCCTCTTCACTAACTTTCATCCTGTGACTTATTCTTCATTGCAACTCTCAACAACGTCCCTTCAGAACTTGGCGTTTAAGAAGAGATTTGACGGTTTAAGGACTGAGGGTTAAAAGAAGAGGATAGGAAGGGGAGGGAGGCAGGAACTGCCTGCTTTTATATGCGCAGGAGTTGGGGTAGGAGGGAAAGGCTCTCCGGTGGGTCCACGTGCAAACCTTCCAGTAATTCCAGCTTCAGGCCCAGCTTGTTGACCTCATCCTGGGGCTTCTCCAGGTGTCAATGAAGGCATGAGCATCGTCAGCTGCTCCCCACCCGACCCCCACTTTCACCGTGGGTTCTGGGCTGAGACTCCAAATTCTCAAACTTCCAGAATTTGTCGAAATCCCCTCCTGTTCTCTTCATTGTTATGGGTTTATATTGATGTAAACCTCCCCCACCCCCACTATCATTTTAATGCCATCTAAGTGGAAGGGGAGAGGAATGACTGCTTGGTCCATACCTTAGTAGAGCATGTGAGTTGCCTTCCCGTCTCCCGGCAGCTGCCTCCCAGTAGGACTTGAGTTCAGGAAGATTGAGGATTTCTACATTGGAGAGGAGACCTTGAAGTTTAGCTAACTTCCTTTGGGTAAGGGGGAAGTGGGAAGGGAAGACCAGAATATGATAGTGTAAAATAATGTCCACGTTTGGTTGCTCTGGTTACAGCCTCCCTATGTAAATAACACCTGGGGAGGTTGAGGGAGCTGAGGAGATCTGTTGGCAGGGGGTTGATGGGAGACGGGAAGGTAATCACCAGATTGGAACCACTCGGTGGCTAGGATCAGCTAGATGGCTGGGAACAAAGTCACACCTGTCGTTGGTATCCGGAGGGCCCCAAGCCTGTTCAGTCATGCAAGCAAAAGACTCAAGCAGGAAAAACAGACAGCAAGCAGTGCTTTGGGGGGCGGGGCACTGCTTTAGTTACATGATCCTTTACCTCCATGCTCAGATGGGGCTCCTTGGCACTCTTCTCATTCTCACAGCATCCCAGGAAATAACCTCCATGATGTCAATTTACAATTCCCTCAAATAGCCAAGGTGATGCCTAATCTTTTCTAACCAGGACATAGGTTTTCGTTCCGCGGTTAGAGACAAAGCTTAAATCCAGATCCCCTGGGAGAGGGAGCCTGGTGTCTTAGTCACACAGAAGTATAGACAGCTGGGCTCAAGTCCTTATATAGGCCAGGAAGAATGGAGTTCTCGAGAAGGCAGTAGAGAGAAAGGAAAGGAACAGAAAATGACCTTGGAACCATCCAGATAGATGTTTCTTCTCCAATGTCTATGATTGGCTGTTCCCCCATCCTCCCACCCACTCTCACCTGACCCCGTTCTCTAAACTCCCAAGTGGCTGTTCTGAGGGGAAACTACTATTCAGGGTCACAGTGGAGAAGAAGGGATGTTTTGAAAGTGATCAGGGAGAACCGTCTGGAAAGGGAAGATGGGGGCAGCAGGAGAGAAGGGTGCTGAATCAGGTGTCTGGGAAAGTGGGAGAGAGAGATGATGAAAGGTGGGATATGGAAAAAAAAAAAGCTGGAAGGTGAGGGGGCTTTCTGCAGAACATTTAAAGCTATGGGATTAATGATGAGGGATGAGGTGTGGCCAGGTGGCTCAGTTGGTTAGAGCGCAAGCCCTCAAGAACAAGGTTGTCAGTTCAATTCCCACATGGGATGGTGGGCTGCGCCCCCTGTAACTAAAGATTGAAAAACGGCGACTGGTCTTGGAGCTGAGCTGCGCCCTCTACAACTAGATTGAAGGATGACTTGGAGCTGATGGGCCCTGGAAAAAACTGTTCCCCAATATTCCCCAATTTAAAAAAAAAAAAAAAGGAGTCAGAGAGCTGGGTTACATGTTAAAAAAAAAAAGTGTACCAGGATTCTACTGGAAAAATCCCATCTCTGATCCTAGTTTCTTTCCGTTCTACTGGACTCTCTCCAACACTCGTACTAAATTGATTGTTTCCACACCTCCGCTCAGCTCCCACCTGGCCTCACCATCACCCACACTTTGCCACAATTCCTGGGTGCTGTCCCACTTCCGTCTGTAAGCCCAGCCTGGTCTTCAGTGCTCACCCATGCAGCTGCCCCCTTGTGTCGTTCCACCTAAACATTCTGTTCTTGTCCTAGAGAGCTGACCATGCTGCCACTGGCAGGTCACCCCTCGAGGGGAAGGCATCTTTATGAATCACTTCCCCTGAGCACTTCTTCCAAATATTTTCCCCAAGCCCCATTTCTACTCGTCTCTTTATTCGTTCATCAGCTTTTTATTGAGCACCTACTGTATGCCAGAAACTATACGAGCCTGAGGATATAGGATGAACCAGCCACTGTGCTTTTCCTCTCAGGTTTCCCAGGGAAGGTCCAGCTCCATGAGATTACTGCCGTAGGCACATGCACTGTGCTCCATGAGCTTGGAGAAGAGTTTGCTCTGAAGATGGCAGGGTGACATTTGGGCACAGCATGCGTGGGGTTGCTCCAGGAACACAAAGAGGACAGTATCACTAGCAGATGGGCCGCGTCGACTGGGGACGTGGTGAATCAGGGGCGATCACCCCAATCTGGCAGGGTGCGGTCTGGGGCGTGGTTGGACAGGAGGCAGGAATACAGATGCAGGTCTGAGGTGGGGGCTGTGTGAGGAGCTTGAACTTTAATTTCTGGGCAGTGGAGAGCTATTCAAAATGTTTTTAAGACAGGAGAATGAAATGATCAGATGTGCTTTAGATATACTGGAAGAAGAAAGGAGGATAGATTGGAGGGGATGCAGGAAGGTGGCAGAGAGAGCGTTTGGGGGCTGATGGACTTCGTTCATTCATTCTAAATATTTTTATTGAGGGTTGCCACAGCTGCCACGGCACTCTCAGCTGCAGGAAAGCAAAAGCGGACGGTTCCCTTCCCCTGCAGTGGGGCAAAAGTGAGACGCAGCAGGATGCAGACTCTGGTCACGAAGGGATATCCAGGACCTACACGAAGCCAGTGTGCATGAAGAAAAGGGGACAGATGGCAGTATTTCTAGGGCCGAGTCTTACCTCCCTCCTGTGTCACCACCTTAACCCTGTTCACTGTGGTCCCAGCCCTCACCACACTTTCCCTGGGACCTGACCTCATGGTGAGGCCTTGGAAGGGAGTGGAAGAGAAGGAGCAAGTCCAGCCTAAGAAAACAGCCTGAGCACAGGCACAGGAGGTAAAAGAGCCCCCAATTTTTCCAGTCACCTTTTTTGGCAATACAAAAGAAATCAGAGCAAAACTTTGATCTTCGGAGCCTGGGTGAACATGTGTTGAAACTGGCACTCCACCCATTTCTGCAGTTGTGTCAAAGCAAGACAGAACAAATTGATCCACAGGGTCAGAAGAGATCCCTCTCAAAGCCAGTGTATTATTGTTTTGCTTTTTGTTTTATTTCAAAGAAATACTTGCCTTATAAAACTAAACGGAAGGTTTGGAGTGGGGAGGTAGGTTCTGGGTCCCAGACCCTCCACTCAGTTCTGGTTGATTGGAACTCTTGGCTCAGTCCCAATGAGACGCCCATTGTCTTTCCAAGGCCAGGCCCCTTACGTTGTGCCAAGGCTCTATAGCTGCCTGCACTTGGGATTCTCATTTGCAACTTAGGTGGTTGAAACAGATACAGAACGAAAAACAATTTACATGGCTACTTGGAAAAAGAAAATGGTTTTGTCATTGGCAATATAAAGCCTTACTCTAAAAGCAAACTTCTTAAAAAAAAAATAAGTAAGTAAAAATAAAAAAATAAAAGCAACCTTCTTTTTACCAAGATGGTTCTCACTGGAGGGGTTCTATCCTGTCCCACCGCCTAGGTGAGCAGTAATCACTCAGTTTACTCTCCAAGTGAGACGTGACCAGAGCAGAAGGAGGCAGCTCCTTCCAGCCACCCCTTCTTACTATCCAGCTTTTATCTCATGCCCTCTTCCCACATGTTCTAGGAGGCAGCTTTGTCCCTGATGCATAGCCAGTCAACTACCTTAGCTGCCCCTGTGAGCCCCCGTTTGCCCTGGCCCCATGGCATTGATAGATATGGAGGGCAATATCTATACTATCAAATAGCCTTCCTCCCAAAGGGTGGCTTGGAGGCTGGGTCTGCATAGAAGCCTGGGGGCGGCCGAGACCTTCCCCAGGCAGCCCTCTGCCCAGATGCATGGACATCCTTCATGTTCCAGTCACGTGAGAACTCTAGGTCACAACAAGGAGACAGAGACTGGTTTGGGCTGGTTTTTCAGAACTCATTAAACCCTGAGGTTCATTTATCTGGAGTGTGTAAAGAAAGGGAGAGGCAAAGGAATGCTTTACTATGTCACTGTCCAGCCCAAACACTCTCACTGCCTTGGCTGGGGTGCCAGCCCCGGTGCGGGTTCCAGCTAACTGCACTGTGCAGGTAAAATCCAGTTCCTGGCCCGGATCTCCCTGTGCCTCGGAAAACTGTGGAATTCTTGGCTGCCAGCACGATTACATTTGTCAAGCTAATGCACTGTATTGTGTTGGTCATGCTGCTGCTGCTGCAGTTGTCAAGGTTCCGGCATTTTCTGCAATGAGGACTTTATCGGTGTGTGTGGCTCAGGCTTCTAGGCATTGAGGATGGTCTGTGTGTGCCAAGTGCTAACAGCAGGTGAGCAGCTCAAGAAGAAGGCAGGCAGCCACCTGGGAATGAAGGTGGGGTCCCTCTTTCTTCCCATTACTCCCCCTTTCTCTTCATCCTTCCTCTCGGATCCCCTTCTTTCTCTCTCTCCCTACTTCCTCCTTTCTAACCCTGCTCTCCCAACGTGGACCCAGACCTTATCTTGTATCATCAGAATTCTGAGTGTTAGATGTCTCACTGATGCAGAAGCATAAGCGTGTCTGCATCCCTGTGAGTCATTTCCTGTCTTAGTTACACCTGAATAGCCAGCGGTGTCTCTTGCTCCTGGCCTTATGGGGTCCAGCTCTCCTTAAACAAAATGAAACTGGAGCTTTTCTTAGGCCGCAAACACTGGCTCGGCCCCTAAGAGGCTGGACACTGCACTTGGCACCAGACCTGCACGTTCTCATTGGGGACAGGGACCCAGTCATGGTCCCCTCCTTCCTCCACCCCCAGAGGCAGCCTGGCTCCCAGCTCTGCTCTCAGTGAAGGGACAGGATTCCACTTGGGAAGGCTGGTAGCTGCTGCCTCATGGTCCGTGTGTCACTTTTATTATTATTTTTTCCTGATACAGAATAATTAATTATTGGAGGAGGAAGAGCTGCTCCTTTGCAGCTAGCCAGTCTTGGCCATGCCCAGCTCTCTGCCAGCTGGGCCAGGATCCCCTTGCTCATTTGATGGAAGGAGGCTGAGTGATCAATCCACAAGGTCATCCCGAGGCCCAAGAAACGCCTGGAAGGGCCTGTTCCAAAACAAACAAACAAACAAAAACAGCAGCCTGGGCACTCTGCAAAGCCTGGTTTCTGACTCTCTGAATGACCTTGGAAGAGTCATTTTTCTTGGCTTCCGTTTCCTCATCGGGCAGTAGAAGGAGGGTTGCTTCCTACTGCAGTTAATATGGACTGACCTGAAGGCCAGGATGGTCATCTTTCTCCAAATGGACTCAAAACTAGCTAAGAATGCACATGCCAGCTGGCAGGAAACCAGCATCACCATGTAGGTTTCGGTTCTTTGCGTCATCTAAGAACCCCCAGGTTGGGGATGGGCAGGTTTATCCGTCCATTGCCCACCTCCCTGGTTCCTCTTCCTCGATTGCTTACTTTTCCAACCTTCTCCCACTCCCCTCGTAGGCAGTGGGGCCATCTGTCTTCTTCAAGGAGCTCATAGTCTGAAGGCTGATCACTTCCTTCCTCCCGCTTCCGTGTCCAGTGAGATTTGATGCCTCCCACGGAGCCCTGACCATCAAGACGTAAGAGGCTTACTTGTATGTGGAATCCCTCACAGGCTTGCCTGGGATTCATTATTTCTAAGAGCCATTCCCTGGATCTCTCCGGCTAGCGCGAGGAGGAAAGTGAAAAAGCAAGAACCGAACAGTACACGTTGCCTCTCCAATGGGTCATGTTCCTATGATGCAATCTCTGTAGCATTTGGTTCCGGCTCTCAGGGTCTAAAAACCTTTCAGTGAAGAAGGCGCTCACACGGAGAGAGGCGAGAGGGCTTTGCCTCATGGTGGCAGAGTTCAGTAAGTGAGAGGAGCAATGGCCTCGCCGTAATGCATTTGGTTGGCGTCTTAGTCAGTTTGGGCTGCTGTAGAAAAGTGCCATCGACTGGGTGGCATATAAATAACAGAAATGTATTTTGTACGGTTCTGGAAGTTGGGAAGTCCGAGATCAGAGCGCCAGCATGGTCAGGTTCTGGTGAGCGCCCTCCTCTGGTTTGCTGATGGCTGACTTCTCATGTATCCTCACAGCAGAGAGAGGAAAGAGCTCTCAAGGCCCCCTAGGATCAGGGCACTAATCCCACTCAGGAGGGCTCCATCCTCATTACCTAATTAGATAGGAATCATTTAGCCTAAGTTCCCCCAATCCTACCCCCCACCAAGAAAGAAAAGGGGGCCTCCGTGGATGTGTGTAATGGCTGGTGGAGCCAATACTCACCTCTTCGCATGTGGAGGAGTGTGAAGGTCCGAGCCTGAGGGATGAGACAGGGCAGCGCTCCCAACCCCTTAGAAGGCCAGCTACCATTGCCATGGAAATTGTGAATTTAGTATAATTGGATAGTGGTCATGACTTAGCTCTAATTTGTACTTTCTACTTTGGAAAGTACTTCCATATTGTCAGCCTCTGTTCTTAACCCCATGGGTAAGTTGGGGCAGTGTGGTTATTCCCACTTCACAGATTTGAAACTCCTTGTCTGAGAGCTCCCAGTGGCAGAACTAGAACCCAGGCCTCCTGGCTCCTAGCCCATAGCTTCCTTCTTCAGCTGTGACAGCCCTATGGGGTCCAGGGATTGTTGCTGTCACCTGAGCTGTTGAAATACCACTTCTGTCATTGGCGAACGGGGAGGTGCAGTGGCCGGGACGGGGACATTTTTTCGGCCCTACGAATGATTTCTTTATACCTCTGAGCACAACCCCTGTCAATGATTAGCCCCCATGGGAATAATAGGAGGTAGCCGTGCGCACACTTGCTGGATAATGCGCCAGGCAACTGGCTGAGAAGCGGGGATGGTGAACGGAAGTCAAGGACTCGATGAAATTTAAGGGGACTGAATGCAGAATTAAACTCAGACAAGACCTGTGAAATTCTCACATCTTGTTGGCATCTCTCACAGGGAGGAAAGAAGCAAGTACAATGTATTACAAATTGGAGTTTTTGCACAATGCTCTGGAGCGTGGTGCTTCCCAGAATGGGTTTGTTCTGCCAACATTCTCCCCATTCAGGGAATTTATTATTGAGTAGGTTAGGAATTAGACACTGGGGCGGTAGTGACGCAGACGATGGAGTCCCTCCCCTCACGGGGGTCCTTTCCAGCCAAACACTGAAGACAAGCCATTAAAACTGAAACAAAGAGGGAGAAAAGTGACATGAGATGGCGAGGACAGGGGGACACAGCCTGACAGGTAAGCTAGTTTGGGGCAAGAAAGGAGCATCCAGGGGGGCTTCTTGGATGAAAGGACATTTAAACGTAGACCTAAAGGATGAGTGAGAATTAGCAGGGGAAGAGGAGGGCGAACAACGTATGTGGAGGCTCAGAGGCAGGGGAGAACAGGACATTTTCAGTGACAGAAAGACATTTTGTATGGGTGGTGCAGAGAGTCGAGGAAACCATGAGATCTGAGGCTGGAGAAGTTCAGAAGGGCAGTCAGTTCCCAAAATGAACTCAGGGAGCAAAGTACATCCTTTTCCAAGGAACTGGGAAAATCAGAAAAACAAAAGCAGGTACTCAAGTGTGAGGGGGATGGGGTGGTGGGGGGCCTCCGAAACAGGAAGCTCCTGCAGGAGATGACAGATGCCCTCTTCCTGGAACCAAGGCGGGATTGGGAGCTGTGCGCATATTTGCTGGATAATGTCTAGTGTGTCATCTTGAGGAAGTCACTCCAAGTCGGCAAAATGGAAGGGCGAGGAGGAGACAGGTTTCTCCTGTGCACGAGGCATGTGCTGTGTTTATTCACTTAGGGGAACAGCTAAACCCACCTGTCAGTGCTGTGAAACTTAATCATTGCTGTGTGCGTGACCATGCCCAGCACACAGCAGGCCCTCAGTAAATGCCAGCTGAGTTAGACTGTGCCTGGGGGACAAGGCAAGAGCCCTGTTGTAGCAATGGGAGTGAGAGGTCAGAGAGAGCCATGCCGTGGATACCAGTAGGCTCCACCCTGAGTGTCAGCGCCAGGCGATGGGCAGAGGCTCTGGGGGTGCTGTTTGAGATGAGTTCTGGTTTCCCTGTTCATCAGGAAAGAGGGTGCAAAACAGGTCCCTAGTCATACATCCCTAGTGATACAAATTTGCCACTTCTGGTCTAAAAGCAAGATAACTCAATACTGTATCCTTCAGCTCTAAACCTGGGATCTTTCCGTGTCCCTGCCATGGGCTGACCCTGCAAGGAGGAAGTAAGTGGTTCCATGGACGGGCCCCAAAGTTCGGCAGCGAAGCTCAGGTCTGAACACTGATCACTTTGTGCTTTCCCATGACCGGCTCACCGAAAGGAACCTCCCCATTCAGGGAAGGCACAGGGGCCTGTGGGCACCGGGGAGTGGGTACTAAAGCAAGTGAAGGAGAAATTAAAGATGCGGGCTCTGCCTGAGACACTGAGCCCCTGGCTGGGATTCTGCCTTTTAGAGCACAACACAAACAAAGCAGGCCCCAAAGGGGGCTTCACCTTACTTAGCCACTGAAGTCATAACTGTCCTGATCTACCTTTTGAAAGTGGCCAACAGCTTCTGCAATCAATCCCAGGCTTCCTTCCTTAAAAAGGGGAGAATGAGAAGTTTCTCCTTGAATCCACAAAGGTCAAATATACAAGTCTTCTAAAATCCAAAAGATTTAACTACTGGTATGCACACATCCCCTCACACACTTGTGATCCGGAAGTCGGACACCCAGGCCCCAACCTCGGCAGGTGCAGCCTGTGCAGCCCTGTCTGTTCCCATGGCGACCAGCATCCACTCTTCACACGCAGGGACCCACACTGCTCTGTCTCCCCAGTTTTGCTGCGACGCGGGCATGGAGCTCCAGTGAGGCCGCCGGAATTTCTCTCTGTGCTATTTCGGTGTTGATGGGAGGCCTGGAAGTCTTTGTTCTCCCTGGCTGGTTATGTAATTTTCAAGAGAAAAGGCAGAGCAAAGACTCAACTGAACTCTCCCAGAGTTTGCTTTTCGGGGAGGAGGTAACACCCCGTCCCCACCCCAGGGCCGGACGTTCCTTCTGCTCACTTTTTCTTTCAGCCCTCAGTATCTCTCCTCTCACCCCCTCACGGTGAGATCAAAACAACTGGGTTCCCTTCCTGTTTCTTACTGGGCAGCGTCCCCACCAGCATGTTCTGGAGGAAACCGTATAAGGAAAACAAGCCAGAGCGGGTGGCATCACTGCCTCGGAGGGACGTTTCGACCTTTGCACATCCCCGGGGAGGATGCTTGCTGGGGCCTGGGGATCTGTGGCTCCCTGCTGGAGACATATTTATTTTAGACTAAGCAGTCTTTTGGCTTGGCTCAGTTGCTGTCCTGCCAGCTGGTGTGTGAAGGGTTACCAGGACCTCGGCTGGGAGCGGTACTGGGCAGGAGAGGCACGGGGCATAGGAAGTGCAGCCTGAGCACATTAGGTGCAGCCATCTGCCCACGCACCTGGGCTTCCGCAAAGAGAAAGGGCTTCCTGGCACGGGCAGGTTGCTTCACATGAACTCCTTCCTTCAGCTCACTTCCTGGGTGGAGGGAGCTGTACTTCATTTCAAAATCTGAAAGACCAGAGTTGTTTCTTCTAATCCCTGGGAGCACTGCTGCTGCCTCCGAGGGTAAACACAGCTGAGTCTCAAGGCTGACAGTCAAAGGTAACACAATGATAACGGCCTCGGGACCAACACTTCCTTCCTTGGCGAGGAAATGCCTTCCAGTCAGTGCGTTCTTTTTGAGCCTGCCTGTGTGGCATCTTCGCGGGGACCCTCTCCCTCACCCCCCACCCACTCTGGGAGATTCCAAAGCTTTCTTTTCTAGACCTCAGGGACACATTTTTCATTTCTCTTTCCATTTGGGTCATACTTTGTCACAATTAAAATCTTATGCAAACATGTAGCCATTCCTGTCTCCAGTGGTATTTATTTATTGAGTCCGTCCTATATGCCAAACACTGGGCTAGGCCCTGGGGCTACATCAGTGAAAAAAAGAGGGATAAGGTACCTCTCCTCCCTGAGGTTCTGTCTGGCTCTAGAATCTGATGAGATCCAAGCTAGGTAAGACCCAGGACCCGGCCCAAGGACTTTCCAAGGTCTCAGGCCAAGTTTGCCTCTTTGCCATCTTGGAAACATCAAGAACAGCAGGTCTCCAAGCCCCTCCTCTCCATTAGTTATCTTCTGCTATGTAAAAAATACACCCCCCAATTTAGTGGCTTAAACAGTGTCTATTGCCACATAGTTTCTGTGGGTCAGGAATCCGGGCATGGCTTAGCCAGATGCCTGTGACGCAGAGTCTCTGGTAAGACTTCAGTTGGGCTGTAACCTCGGGGAAGATCTGCTTCCAGGAACTCACATGGGTCTCCCCACAGGGCTGCCCCATGACATGGCGTCTGGCTTCCCCAGGAGTGAGCACCCAACACGGAAGCCACAGTCTTTTAATAACCCAATCTCAGAAGTGACATCCCATTATTTCTGCCATCTTCTGTTCCTTAGACGTGAGTCAGTAAGTCCAGCACACTCTTAAGGAGAGTGGCTTATGAGTGGGGAACCAGGAGGGGAGAATCTTTGGTAGCTATCTTAGGAGCTGCCTTCCACAGCATCCAGGAGCCTTCTCTGATTTGCCTGGTGCTAACGCCTGCTCCACGTGTGGTGGGAATCATGTCGTTAGCTCCTGACTATTCTTGCTTCTGTAATTATTATTCCCTATAGGAGTGGAAGCTCCTTGAGGTCAGGAGCTATGTGTTTTACATCTCTTTATTTCCCACTTAGACCAACCATGCACCTAGCTAGTTACTATCATTAGACAATCAGGTTCAAGTTAAAAAAAAAAAATAAGACCCAGTAAAAATGTCTTAACCATTGGGCTTGACCATCTCACTTGGCGAGAAAGCTGGAGGTAGGCATTTCCAGGCTTGGCTCAGCTACTCAACAAGGCCCTCGCCTCATCTGCCATCTACAAGGAGCTGGCCTTTGTCCCCAGGCTTGTCCCCATGTGGTCTCAAGGTGCCTGCTGCAGCACCAACCCCACTTCCTCCCACAACTACATTCAAACACAGGGAGCAGAGGAGGAAAACATTTTCCCTAAAGCCCCCGGTGGACTTTCCTTTCAAGCTTATTGTCCAGAAGTGGATCAAATGACTACCCTCAAACCAACCACTGCCAAAGGGGAATTGAATTACCATAATTGCTTTAGACTCATGGCCCTCAATAGCAATAGGTGTGGGCGATACCACTGGCACCTAGGATTCTGGAAATACGTAAGGCTGTCACACAACCAGGAAGTGCTGTTGGCATTGAGCGAGTTGGGACCAGGGCTGCTAGACTTTAAACAATAGTACACTGTACAACTCCACGAAATAAATAACTCTTTTTCTCAGATGCCGGTTCTGTCTCTGCTGGAAACTGCTGGTTTAGATCAGTGATTATCAACCAAGGATAATTGTTGCCTCCTCTACTGGTGATCGTTTTCAATGTTTAGAGACATTTTGGTTGTCACAATGGGGGGTGCTATGGGCATCTAGTAGGTAGAGGCCAGGGAGTCTGCTGAATATTCTACAATGTACAGAACAGCCATGCAGCTAAGAAAGATCTGGCTCAAAATATCAATCGTGCCGAGGTTCAGAAACCCTTGGTTTCGACCCACATGACTCATCCCTGAGTTGAGCTCAACAGCTCGATGACTGACCCAGACCTGGTTTCAGTTTGTCCAGAGGAAGTGGGAATGGTTCCTGGGTCGGTAACCAGTGTCAGCTTATAGGGCCTTTGCGAGTTAGCCAGCTGGGCAAATGGTCAGCTCAGCTCACTTCTAGGATGGCCAGTCCCTGCAGCCACAGACTCTGGTATATTTGAGGTTTACAGTTGGATAGCAGTGTTATGGTTGTTTGAACTTGGTGGGGTTTTTCCCTCCACTCTTAATCTCATTTAGACATTCTTGTTCTCAGTTTCTCTTTTCATGAAGTGAGCTTATTAACCGTGGCCTCCACACCGGGGCTGAACACCGGCTGAAAAGTGGGTACTTCTTACTTGATTTAAGTACAAAGTGTGCCTACCCCAAACTTGTCCTTCACTAGGCTCAGGAAGTCACACTGAGCCGATGGTGAGAACCACCTATGTCTGCTCAGATCATGTGTTTCGGTGATGAGAAGTGTGGGCTTTGGAGTTAGACAGACCTGAGTTTACATCCCAGATTCATCACTAACTAGTGGTGTGACTTTTGGCAAGTCACTTCCTTCTAAAGGCTTCATGGGAGAACGCTGATGACCTCATAGGGTTCTTCTGAGACCCAACGGAAATAATTAGGAACAGCCCTTGGCCCACGGTAAACCTTCAGTTAGAATACTTACCCCATCTTCATCATGTCGTCTTTGCCACCTCTCCAGAAAGCTGTTAAAATGCAAGTGGGATTTAGGAGTGAGGGACGTCAACAGTGCCACAGAATCACAGAACCGAAAGGAGGTAGCTTGTGGAAATCATTGAGCCTGAGCCCTGAGCCCAGGAAACCTACAGGTGAGCTTAACTAAGCCTGAGGTGGGGTTCCAAACTCAGGGTGCCTCCCTGGGTGTGTCAGGGGGCAGACCTGGGATAGTGCGACCGTGAGGGGCAACAGGAGGACTGAGTCTGGGAGGAAGGAGATGGGGACAAGAGCTGGCAACGGGCTTGGGTCACAACGCTCTTCAGTGCTTCCTCTGGAACGAGCTAGAGGATGTTCCTACACAACCTAGAGCAGGAATTGGCAAGCTACAGCCCCCTGGCCAAATCCAGCCCTCCGTCTATTTTTGTAAGGAAAGTTTGATTGAAATGCAGCCATGCCCTTTGTTTGGGTATTGTCTATGGCTGCTTTTGTGCTACAAAGGCAGGGTTGAGTAGTTGCCACAGAGACTGTCTGCCCTGCAAAGTCTAAGATATTTATTCTCTGTCCCTTTATAGAAAAAATGTGCCGATCTCTGGTCTACATAGCCTCTAGTGACTAGGATCCCGAGCCTTAGTGTCAGACGGACTGGACTGTGACGGGAATGTTGCCCCTGGAATCATGCACTGGACAGCCTGTTCCACTGGAAACACCAGCCCTGCCTGAGAAGGATTTCCTACAAGTTTTGGGGTACTCAGGAGAGGGAAGAAAGCAGCATCTGTGAAATGTCAGCACCTCACTGGGGGGTCCATAATTCCTGCTGAAAGTCAACAGCATGAGGTTTGGGAGGATCTGATCAGGGGAGGAGGTGGGTCTAAATTTAGACTTTCCAAAGCTTCTTTGTAAACCAGAGGCCCAGGAATCCGAGAAAGGGACCGTTGGCACACTCCATCTCGTCTCTGGTTTGCCTCCACATATTAAAAGGTTGGATGTGTGAGAGGATAATTGATTGGATTCAAATAAGATAATGCTGGCGAGTCAGTGAGAAATCAGTGGAGAGATGAAGCTCCACTGTTCGGAGCCCTGGGGTAGATATTTCTACTTCTGTGGTGTTTTTTACGATGTTTACTATGGAATTGTGGGAGCCTGAGCTTCCCTTGCAAGAGTGATGTGCGTTCTTCTTGCTGGATGTTACTCAAGCACAGCTGAACTGATGACTTTTCCTTCTCAAGGCGAATGCCAATTCCCTGGTTTGAAATCCCACTTGTCATTCAGAGTAGCTCTGAGCCCCAGCTCCAAATGGAGAATGTTTGGGCTTCATGCCAAGAGCTGCTGTACTTACTTCTCTGCCCAGGTGCGTATACCCAGATGCCAAGTCTGCCCGTCCCCGGGACCAAGGGGCCCATGCCTCTGGGTATATGACACAACAAGTGAACCACTAATCTGAAACTTCTTAGGTGCACAGAAGGCTTTTTAGGTGTTTTGTAATCAGTCCATCTGTGGAGAAAGACAAAGGGTTGACAGTAGAGATTATAGAGAAATTATGGAAAGAAACTTAGAAAATAAAGAGTTTTGAGAAGAAATTAAAACAGTAACATCAAATGGGAACAGAGAAATGGTCAGACGAGGGCTGCCTGGTTAGTGTTGAACTTCTAAGAGAGGCAGCATCTAAGCAGATGATACTAAGAGGGTTGAAGTTCAGAAATTTGGTTTGTCCGAGTGGTTGGGGCTTGTTGTGAGAAGAGTCCTGTTGAACAAGCAGCAAGCATAGGACGGGGGCGCTGAGTGTCTAGGAGATGTGGGCATCACAGTTATGGAGACGTCACTCGTGTTCCTCGGGTACTTCCAGTCTACAATTATTTTCTAAGTGCTCCTTTGTGCCCTGGACTTACACTTAAAGTCTAGTTGGGAGATGCACATGCATAAAAAGATCAACAGCAGCCCAGATTGTTATATGGTAAGTGTCAAAATACGGTATACACACGAACGCTCCAGGAGTTTAGTAAAGGGGACATGTCACTAAGGACTGGAATGGATACATCAGAGAGGAAGTGAGACGTCATTTGGATTCTGAATGATGGGTAGGATTTCAACAAGTGGGGAGGAAAGAGGAGAACATTTCAGGAACTGGGAAAGTGCAAGCAAAGAGGCAAGGCAGGAGTTGAAAGAGCATATTTAGAGGTCCTTGAGGAAGGGGCAGTGGCTGGAATCGGGACTTCACAAGGTGCCGTGGTACCTGCCCACTGAACCTGACAGCGTGTTAAGGAAGATCCCTGAGACACACACACACACACACACGCAGGGGAGAGAGTCCCTCCCCTCTGTGAGAGGGAAAGGGAAGAGTTTTAAAAATAAATCAAGCACCTCTTAATTATTCACAGATTATCTGCATTGCAGCTGATGTCAAACAAATCCTGCTTTCGCCTTCGGGTGATATCATCTCCTCTCTGCTTAGGCGCTCATTCCCGGCTCTGTTTACAACCCTGTGAGAGCTGGAAAGGAAAGAAGGCTTAAGCCTCTCCTCATAAAGCAAAATATATAATTGCCTCTGTTTGCTGTGCCCTTGGGAACCAGAGCAGGCCTATGGTAGAAAGTGAAAGAAGCTCCAGTTTCTGTACCTGACCTGAGCAGGAGTCAGAGGAGGGATGGCATGGGGCATTGGGATGGCTCTTTTGTTCTCCTGAATTAGGGATCCAGGAGTGGGTGGTCCCAGCACTGTCTCTAACTGGCTAGGACTCCTCAAACAGAGGGAAAAGATATTCATTTATCATCTCATCAAATGTTTATTGACCTTGTCTATGCTAGAAGCACTGAGCTGGTGTTCTCTGAACCCTAGTACCCTCATGTGCAAAGTGAGAACTTGGACTAGAATCATTGTGTCTCAGTAGGGGTGCTGGCATTTGAGGGCGAGTGTCGGTTATTCACTGATGGGGATGGTTAGCAAATCTGACCCTGCCCATTAAAATCCAGTAGTGACACCTCCTCAAATGAGCCAGGGGAGCAGGACCGTCCCCATGAGGACCATTGGTCTTGTTTGTTGTGATTGCTTCCCAGTCTGAGATTCTGCAAGTTGATGATTATTTTGCTGCTGGGCCCAATAAAAACACACAGATTTTTGAAAACACACAGCTGAAGATTTGATGAAACACCAGAATAGTAGATGCATCTTATTCAAGTGTAAGGGAATTTTCAGCAACGGCAACGATAGGTAACATCTGTTAAGCCATTACTAAGTTCCGGACCCTTGGCAAATTTCTTGCATTAGAAGTTTTTAGAGAGGATCTGATTATTTACTATTTTGGATCATCTGTGTCCTCTAATTTGCCTTTCTAATTTCAGAGCATTGACTTTTGTTTTGTTTTATTTATCATTTGCTGAGTTGTAGCGTTCAGATATGAAAGTATCCCCACTGGGGACCCTACACAGTATGATGAGAATTAAGAAGCAGCCCTGGCTAGATTCACTCCTTTGTGTTGGATGTAGTGTTTGTTCTCTGTGTGTCCATGGACTTAATAAACTTATAAAACTTGCCACTTCCTTAGAAGCTATGATATTAGTGCATTTACTTCAGAGGTCTGAATTTACATTGTGAATTTTGCAGATTTTTCTTCCCATTTATGTCCTATGCCTGTAATTTGCATCAGCAGCCACCAGGGGGCAGTCAGGATTGGCTTTGACCCATTGCTTTGAAGAGCTAGTTCCCATCATCAAAAAGAATACACTTCACCATGCCAGTCCTGGTGTTGCACTAAGAAGTCTGTGCCCTGTTTTGCTGGGCAGAGAGTCCCTTTATTAGGGTAGCAATATAATTTCCTTGTAATTTGGTATGTGTGTTTATGCCACCTCTGTGGAAAGCAAGAGATGCAATTGTAATTAAATCTCAGTGCATGTCAAATTCCCTATTAAAGTATTCAAAGACATTTGCAAAAGAAGGAAGAAAAGGGATCCAAGTGGAAAAACAAGATTGTTGATCCTTTATTTTCTGTGTGCAACTAGGTACATTTTACTTTCACCCTTCCCAGCTAGTGATGTGTGTATTTGGAGAGCATTAGGAATAAGTTTCACAAAGGTCAGAGCTGATCATTCCCACCCACAATTTGTGAATGTTAACCTTTCGGGGAACAGGCATTTACATAAAAGGCACACCATTTGATGATCTTATCAAATCAATCCATCTTCTCTGTCTTCCAGGGGAGCGCTGCACACAGCAGGAGGGGTGGCTGGGCCATGCGAGGCCTGGAATCCCCTGAGCAAGCAGTGTTTCAGCTGGCTGGACAGATCAAATAACACTTGGGCTGGTTAACAAAAGACACGCAAGTGGGAAGGTGTTGGAAGCCGGAGTGTGGAAATTTACCCAACGTTTTCTTTGACAGAGAAGGAGACTCGGTCTGCAAGATGCCACATTTCTGCAGCCTTTCTGAGTCTAGCAAAATACAGTCTCTTTCACGGTGGTGTGGATGAGAGGGTGACAGGATGTTGCCCCCATCTGAAGCCTCCAGAGGATCCCAGCCTGGCAGCTGAGCTCCCCTCGGACTTGGGACTTCAAGTGTTACTTTATGGAGAGCTCATGGAAGGTGCTTGGGTTGCTCCAGCTTTCTTCACCGATGCTCACCAGCCTGGTTTTGTGTTGCAGAATCTAAGGTGAGCTGATAAAAAGGGGGGTTAGCAGAGGTCGAAAGAAGCCCCTAGAAGCCTCCAGAATCCATTATTGGGATCCCTTCCTTCTGCTCAGGACACAGAGAGCAGCTACCAAGCTGTCAGAGGCTGTGATACAACTGAGCTTTGGAGCATCATCAGTAAGGGAACACAGCTCAGTAGCAGCTCCTCATTTCAGCCAGAAGGAACTTCTTTTAACAAAAGGATTTAAAGGGGAGCGTTTCTGCGCCTTTTCTTTGTAGTCCATTATGATGGAAAACTTCATGCTCACGTAGATAATGAGACTGGGTTTTTCTTTCCAAGATGCTATATTTGAAAGAAGCATGAGCTATTCTAAGTGTGGAGGAGGACTTGGGATATGCAAGAGTTGGTGGACAGCCCTCTCCATGCAGGTTAAGAAAACAGTGTGAGCTCCAACTTCTGCAGCTCAGCAAGCATGGATGTGTGCCACTCTTGTCTCCAGAGAGCTGGTGGCAGTGACATCACCACGAGAAAAAGCATCCCTCCACTTTGGGACTTGACAGAATGAGGTGTGCTGGGGAGACCACTCACCGGGACTTGGCCTTTCCTGACTGCCCCTCTGTCCCACGGGCAGCCCCTGAGCACCCCTGAGCCAACCATGGCCGAAAAGGGCGACTGCATCGCCAGTGTCTACGGGTATGACCTCGGTGGGCGCTTTGTTGACTTTCAACCCTTGGGCTTCGGTGTCAACGGGCTTGTGCTGTCAGCCGTGGACAGCAGAGCCTGCCGCAAGGTGGCTGTGAAGAAGGTCACCCTGAGTGACTCCCGCAGCATGAAGCATGCACTCCGGGAGGTCAAGATCATCCGGCGTCTGGACCATGACAACATCGTGAAGGTGTACGAGGTGTTGGGGCCCCAGGGTGCCGACCTGCAGGGCGAGCTGTTCAAGTTCAGCGTGGCCTACATCGTCCAGGAGTACATGGAGACCGACCTGGCCCGCCTGCTGGAGCAGGGCACGCTGACGGAGGAGCACGCCAAGCTGTTCATGTACCAGCTGCTCCGCGGCCTCAAGTACATCCACTCGGCCAATGTGCTACACAGAGACCTGAAGCCGGCCAACATCTTCATCAGCACGGAGGACCTTGTGCTCAAGATCGGGGACTTCGGGTTGGCGAGGATCGTGGACCAGCATTATTCGCACAAGGTATGTGTGGCCGGAATGGCTGACGGGACGGCCCATGGAATCCTCAAGAATGCTCAGTGTACAAGAGGGAATTCCTAGCTCCTTGGGAATCAGGAGACTGGGGTCAGTCTCTTGGGGAGGCTGGAGGGTGCTGGAAAGGTCACGCTTCTGAAAAGTTGTTGTTGGCAGGAAGGAGGTATCTGGTTCTTAGTCTTGGCCCTGGTTACACGTGGCCATGACCTGTAACCCTAGGCTAGATAAGAGAGAGTTGGCCTAGATGAGCTCTAAGATTTCTTCCAGCTTTAAACGCTATGGCTTTCAAATTGTGTGCTTGGTGAATTTCCCTCTGGCATCCTCTCACCCCTGCTGTCCACCTAACCACCTCCTCTCCCTGCTTCCTGCTCAGGACTCCTGATGAAGCTTCCCACCGTACCAGCCTTACCCGCCAGTCCCTCTTGCCCCCTCCTCCCATCAAAGCTGACCAACTTTGTCCCGTTCTCTCTGTCAGTGAGTGGACAAGGGACACGATCAGCTAATCTGATCAACTCATCCTCCATATCCATTATCCAGAGAAGGGCTCAGCTCTCCAGAGACCCGGTCCCCTGGCTCTTCAGTATGATACTAAAGCTATGGGTGTCTGGGTGGTGCTATTGGGACACCATGTGGTAGGTGGCTAAATGCTCCACCCTCAGCAGAGATCAGAGATGACCCGGCCACGCTGGTGGAGATACTGACACTCCTTCTCCAGGCCCTAGACCTCTTCTTACCTAATCCACTGTTCCCTTCCAGGGCTGGGAGGTTCTTAAATTCTATCCCTCATCCCCCATCCCCCGGTCCCTGCCACTTCAGCAGAGCCTGTAAGCACCTCAGCCTGAGCACATATCACCAGGCACCCCTCAGCAGAGCTGGGCTCGAGTGTCATTTCCAACCTCCTGCCAAACCCTTTACGCCATGAATTTTTATTAGACTAACAACATTCCCTAGGTGCACCATAAACTGTTGTCAGCCAAGGGGCTGGGGTGGTTAATGAAAGGGGAGGGTAGCTGACCTTGAACATGCTTCAGCGCCCTTTTTGCTGCAGTCAGAAGGTCACAGATGCACAGACAGTCACTGACCTGTCTGGTGCAGCGGCAGTGGGACAGTGTCTAGGGCAGGGAGAGGCAGGGCTCCCTGTCCCCCCCTCACTGGCTGGAACTTGGACTCTGGCCCAGATTTCAAAGCCCAAATCAGCTCAGCTGGCTCCAGCTCCTTGGTGCCACCTTAACCATGAGTTTGCCCTCTGCCCGCCTCCTGCAGCCAGGCCATCTGTCAAAACTGACAGCCAACTCTGTAGGCAGGAATGTCCATGTAAAACAAAACCAACAAACAAACAAAAACAATGTCGTCCTGTCTTCCTATTGCCCTGTGCTGGTTTTTATGTTCTCTTCTAAGGAGCAATGACTCCAAACAATTGAACCAAAGGTTTTAACTCAGATCAGTTTTTATTTGGTAATAAGAGAATCCATGATACCCTTATTTCTGGGATGCATAAAACCACCTTCTGAATTGGAATAAACCAGTACATCGGGAGTAAAGGTAAGACCTTCTTTGCTGACAGGGTCTGACTAAGAACAGCACCTAGAAAGCCTCCAGGAAAGTCAGGGAAGGCGGTTTGTTGGGGAAAAGATTGGCTGTAGTCATAATTCCTAGGAGGTGCGCGGTGTGAGGAAGTGACGCTGTGTGAAGAGGCAGGGGTCTGGGCTCCCATCTGACGGGGCTAGCTTGGGACATGGACGCTCCCCCTCTGGGAGGCTCAGTCTCCCCATCTTTGACAAGGATGAAATACGTGCCCTGTCTGCCCCACTGGTCTGAAGTGCAGCATGAATGTGAAGCCCCTTGGAAAGTAGTAAGGACCGCATCCTTTCATTTCACGAGTGTCTGCTGAGCACACGCCGGGTATAGGCCCAGTGCTGGGAGCCGGGGAGGGGACCCAGGTTCACCAGGCAGGAAGCCACTTCTCTGATTGGGACTTTCATTTTCCTGCTGCAGAGACATTTAGATGCTCTGACTTACTCTTCTTGGGCTCTCTTCAATAAAATCAGCTGTTGGAGGTTTTTTAAAAACCATTGGAGCCAGTTATGAACCCAGTAGGTGTTCACATCAGCTCTGTGTTTGGCAGGCACCCCCTGCCCCCACCTGCGTCCTCCCTCATATACCTTGTGCTTCTAACTTCCTCCCTTCTCTTCCCTGAGTGATGATGAAGAGTTTTGTATTTGGTGCTTTTATTTATGCCATGTGCATTTAAATCAGTTCTTGTTTAATCCTCACAATGCTGGGAGGCATCTAGGGTAAACGGTCCATTTTAAAACAGAGAGAACTGGTTTTCTCGAGATTGGCTGATGGTGGCAGAAAGGGTACTAGAACTTGGGCCGTCTTGCATCTTGATGTATGGTTGTTCTGTATGCCATCTCTTTCATGAAGGCCTTCTGGGTCCCCAGTGGGAAGTAATCTTTCCTTCCTCCGAATTTCCGTGTCGCTTTTTCCCCATCTCATAGCCCAGATCTTCTAGCACCAACCATTATGTCTTATGGGTGTTGGTGTCTGTGTCTTTTGTACTCTCCTAGGTTGGGCGCCCCTTGGTTCCTTGTGGGCCATCTTATGTTCATCGTGGTTCCCCCAGGGCATCTAATCACTGTGCCTGAGACATGGCCCAGTTGATTTTGCTGGCTGTCTAGTGATTCACCACTACATTAAAGGCAGGGAGCCAGTTGAGTTCTTGACTCCATGTGGTTAGAAGGTTTGCCTCTCAGAAAGAGACCACACAATTCTTCCAGCCAATGGACTGGTTGGAGTAAGACATATGCATGTACTCTCCCTGGTGTGCATGGAAAGACGATACCTACATGCAAACTGCTCTAAACTTGACCCCTCCTAAAATGTTATGGATGCTGCGTTCACCTTGAAAAGGTCATGCTCACCTGGACTGCAGCTCGCCCCCGTGTGTAAGTTACATAAAAGGTACCCCTTTCTTCAGGTTGATTCGGCTCAGTGTGGGAACAGATGTCGTGATCCATCTGGGTGCTGGACCAGCAGCTTCAGCGTTGTGATAATACCAGACAGACACCCCGACGTCAGTTTCTCTTCCACTGAGATGGAACCAACTCCTGATGTGATGACCAAAGTCCTGAGGCCCTACCTAAAAGATGCTTCCCAGCCTGTGGTCCTATTAGGGACCCTTTTCTGCCTGCCTTCTTGGCAGGCCTGCTAATTAGTTCCTTATTGTTCGTGTTGAGAAGAGGCAGATGAAGGGTCAGAGCGTGTTTTCCTTTGAATTTATCCTATTAGGAAGTAGGTGATCTCAAAAGAGAAAAAAAGCATTGTTGAAGACTTCACAGAGTTCTGTGTAAATTCCAAGAAATGTCAGGGGCCCTCAGGAAACTGTGCAGAGGTCTGAGTAGCATGTTGACAGCCTGATTAGCTGTGGGAACACTCCCCTCCAGGAAGGGGCTGCCGGTGGCCAGGGAAAGGAACTGCCTTTCATCCTGGCTCGGGCTGCCACAAGACTGCCAGGAGACGTGCCTTTCCTGGGGGCAGTAGGCAGAAAATACCCAGGAATGAAAGCAAGGATAAGAGACCCATCAGAATTTGGGCAACAAAGGCTCTTGTGTTTTGTTGGATCATTCGAAAAAGTCTAACTTTCCTGCTGAGCCGGCCGCCTTTGGGTCCTGATCCTCTCTACTTTACAGTCCTCTGTCTTCTTACGTCCTTCAGTCTCAGAATGCTTTCACACGTGGCCTCCATATCTCATGAAGTTCCCTTAGAAATCAATGAATACAGCGATTCTCAAAGTGGGTGCTGGACCAGCAGCTTCAGCGTCACCTGGAAACTTGTTGCAGATGTCAATTCTCAGGTCCCATCGCAGACCTACTGAGTCAGGAACTCAGGGTGGGGCCCAGCAAGCTGTGTCTTAAGAAGCTTCTGGGTGGTTGTGCTGCTTCACTTTTCAGAACTACTGGTCTGGATAGATGTGGGATGGCTTGTGTGTGGACAGACGGCCAATGCTCGTGATGTGTGTGCTGATGCTCCCAGCCGGGATTCTCACGCTTCAGCCCAGTGAAGAAGGCTCGGGACTCCTCCCAGATAACACAGGTGTATTTGAAGCAGGTGCCTGAACTAACAAGGGTGGTTAATGGGGAGGGTGTCGGGCACTGTGACGGGAAACTGTGAAGGTGGCTTTAGGCAGGATGACGTTTAGGGCCTCGGTCACACTGGAAACTGTCTGGTTGGTCAACCATCACTCAAGTTTGGCAGAAAGCTGCACACACCAGGGACCTAAACCAAAAGGACTATTGGTTCTGTTTAGGTTTGATTTTAACAATAGTTAGGTGATGTGAACAATGATTTTAGGAAACATATACTCGTGCTGGGGTAAACGACTTCACTAGGTGTTATTTAAAAATAGACATTGGTTTTCACAGTTCATGGAGACTGAGTGTTTTATGCAAGGCTCAGCAAATTACTGTAGTTTGTTAAAGCTAGCGGTTCAATTCAAGGTCCCAACACAGGCAAAGAGGTACATGACGTTGAACATTTGCAGCTGGCTACGAAATGCTTTGTGCAGGGTTTTGGTCGGCAGTGTTTATGCCGATTTTCATGTCGACCCACCTCACTTCCTTCCTCCCTCTCCTGACCACTCTGTCTTCCTTTGATGCCCTCTTGTCTGTCTAGGTCATGATAACCTCCACCTGTCTGCCTGGGAGGACACACAGAACGCTTCCCTAAAGCACACATTCCCTTGAAACTGAAACTAGGAAGAGGAAAGCTCTTTTCAGTGGCAGAAATAGGGTCTTTGCTGGTAAACAAGAGAGTGTCCATTTGGTGTTTTATGTGCTTCTATTTTGGATGGTCTCCACACTGCAGATGGAAAACCTTTCCGGATCCCAGAATAAGACGGGCGTCCACAGTGCTGGCACTGGAAGAGGCCCAGCCATCCTCAGAGCCTGGGGTTTCATGAGAAAATGTGGAACGATAACTTGCTGAGGGCCCAGCCAGAAGTTCTTAAGCCACTAAGCATATTATTCCAAGTCGATGGAGCTGAAAAGATGTATTTAAAAGGCTATGAAATCTCCCTTTTTAAAAGGGAAAATATGACCTAGGGAATTAGAACAGGGGTTGTACTAGAGAGTCAAGTGTCCCTGAACACTCAGGCCGATGTGGCAGGCTAATTTTGCTGGTTCAGTGCTCCCCTTCTCCTTCTAACGATAGCCCTGCCCCTAGGAGCAAGGTCTTCATGCTGTCCCTGGGCCTCCTGGGGTCCTCTTCTACCCATTCCCAGAACACCACACCCAGGCCTCCCTTTCTTGGAAGCAACCTCACTTAGCTCCAGGGGCAATATTGTAATATTTAATAACTAGCATGGCCCAGGCACCAACCAATCAGAAAGGAATCCAGCCAGAGTCCTAAGGCAGGGTCCTAGAGGTGCCCTCCTTGCAAGGAGTTGATTCTTTATTGCCTGATCACAGGGAGGTCCAGGAGTATCTGGGAATGAGGCCAATGAGATGAGTGAGAAAATCAGGGGCCTGGAACAGTGTTTTTTTTCCAACCAGTTTATAGGTATTTCATTATTCTAACAACAAGCCTAGCTGTACCAGTGCATACCAGCCATGCTTTGCTGCCTTTCTCTTCATATCAAAATTCACTCTTTTGTATGTGCCTGTGGGTCTGGTTCTCTGCTGGGGGTGAGTGTTTGACTGGTTGATTAAATAGATCTTTAACTTTCGGAAGTTTGACTATGCTGTACCCAGGTATGGTTTTCTTTGTATTTATCCAACTTGGGATTCATTCAATTACTTGGATGTGGTGCAAACTACTTCACTAGATGGATCTGTAAGTTGATTCTTTTTTTCTTCACCAAATTGGATTGTAAACACAGGAATATCTGTCTATAGAATGAGATGGTGTCATGTTTGTGGGATATTTACAACTTGGGAGTACTGCTTCAGAGACTGGAGCAAGGACAATTATTTTTTTCTGCCCCATTTTCTCTTTTTTCTCTTCTGGGCTCCGATAACATGGATGCTTACTCAGCTTTGTATTGTCACAAAAGGTTGTCTAATTTTTTTTCACTCCTTTTTTCAGAATGAGTAATTTCTATGGCTCTGTCTTCAGTTTACTGACCCTTTCTTCAGCCACCTCCAATTTTCTGTCATTGGTTGAATTTTTTTCATTTTGGATGAATATCCCTCCTGGAATTTCCATTTGGTTCTTTTTCAGTTTTCATTTATGTGATGAGATTCCCCATCTCTTCACTCATTGAGACTATATTTTCCTTTAAGTCCTTGAACATATTTAGAATAGCTGCTTTAAAATCTTTGATAATTCCAACACCTGAGGCATCTCAGGGTTTGTTTTTCTATTGAGTACACTTTTTTTCTTGAATTTAGGTTACATTTTCCTGCTCCTCCACATTTCTAGTAAGGTTTGGTTGTTTACTGCAGTTCATACTCTAAAAGAAGCCTGAATTATATTGTCTTCCTTTAATGAGTGGTGAATTTTATTCCAACAAGCAGTTAATTTACTGATTGTTCTCCTTAATCCTGTTAAGTCTTGGTTTTAGGCTTTGATAGGGCAGGCCTAGAATAGCTGTTACTCTAGAACATGGTCCTTACTCCTATGACATGGCCTTTCTATTGTCTCACCTGAATGCCTGGAATGTTAACAAGGTTTTTCCCATCTGGCTGGGCTGGAACTCCTGTGGATCCAATCTCTCCGCAACCTCTAATATCCCTGTTCTGCTCTTAGTTCCAAAGTAACTGTTCTCTGCTAGATCTTGCTAGAGTCTCTATGAATGTGCAGCACAGCCCTCAACCAAAGATCTATGGGGGAACTGCCTCCCACAACAAAATTCTTTCTACCCTACGAAGCTTCTTTCTTTCCAGTATCTTCTCCCACCAGCTCCAGATGCTCCAGCAGCCCTAGACTCCAGTCTTTACTTTCTTAGCTCAGTAGACAGTCATGTTCTGCTTTGTTCCAGCTCTTTGTGCTGTGGTTGGGAAAGCCACCCAGCCAGAGTGCCAGGGTGAACATGAAATTCACCTTATGGATTCCTTCCCTTCTCTTAGGGATCCTGAATAGCCCACTGTCCAATGCCTAAAAACATCTGCTATGGATGAGTGTCCAGTTTTACAGTTACTTACAACAGGAGGGCAAATCCAGTACCAGTTACTCCATCATGACCAGAAGTGGCCAGCTGTATTATCTAATGATGTAATGCTCTATGTAGCTAATTATCTTTTAATACTAGATTTTAAGCACCTTGAAGGAAGTGTTGATGACTGACTTATCTCTACATCCCTATTGCATGCTTAATGAATACTACTAAGTGGAATTAAGTGGGAGAGTCTGGGATAGGTGTTGAATAATGTGCTCCTCTTTCCCTTTATACCAGTAGATTTGCTGGTAAGGGAATTTCCTTTTAGATAGTATCTTCAGTCTTCGTGAAAAGGGTCCCAAGTTCTAGTCCTTCTCCACTATCTCTCCACTTGGGTACTCCCAGTTTGTAAATGTCTCAGGAACATGACACTGACTTATTCTACAGACAGATATTCCTGTGTTTATACCATGTTTCCCCAAAAATAAGACCTCGCCGGATCATCAGCTCTAATGTGTCTTTTGGAGCAAAAATTAATATAAGACCCGGTATTAGATTAGATTAATTATATTATATTATATTATATTATATTATATTATATTATATTATATTATTATATTATAAGACTGGGTCTTATAATATAATAAAATAAGACCGGGCCTTATATCAATTTTTGCTCTAAATGACGCATTAGAGCTGATGATCCAACTAGGTCTTATTTTCGGGGAAACATGGTACTAAAGAAGGATGATTATAGAATTGAATCAAATCCTTTTCAATTTTCTCCTGAAATGTGGTTTCCTTGTTCAGCCTTTGCTGTAGTTGCCTGTTGAGGAGACAGTAGGATAAGAGGGGCGCGTCACATTGCTGTGCTTACCCTGACTTTCCTGGCTGCCTCCTGTATGAGGACCACGCTTCTTTGAGCCGGGACACACCGGCTCTTATCTCCAGCTTCACCTGCTGCCACCCCACTCACCTTGTGCTATAAAGTCACTGACTTGCCACCATTCCCTGGAAAACCCCATACTCAGTGACAGCTCTGGTCCCACACACTGTTCTTGCTGCTCCCACATAAACTACTTATCCCTGCAGATCCCGCTCAGAAGTCCCACCTCTGCAAAGCTTTGCCCAGCTCCCAGGGGAGAGGTAATTACATCTTCCTCTGGTTGCCCAAAGCAGTTATCCTTACATTATTGTTATTATCTGTTTACATGCCTCTTCCCCAATAGACAGTGAGGCCCTTAGGAAAGAATATGAATATCATTCATCTCTGTATTCCTAGCACCTAGCACAGTAAATGCTTATTGACTAATGAAGAAGCCAAGACTCTGCCTTTCGACTGAATCGAGTATGGTCCTGAAGAGCCTCTCAGGACAAAGCTTTCAAATATTTGAAGCCATCTATCATGTCCCTTGCAATTTCTGCATCCTAGAACCCCTTCATCTTCATACAATAATATTCGGACACTGTTCTAAGTGCTCAATATGTTTTAACCTACCTAATCCTCATAACAACCCAACATAATAGGTACTGTTATTGTCCCCATTTTATAGATGAAGACACTGAGGCACAGAGAGTAACTTGTGCAAGGTCACTCAGCTAGTAAATGGCAGAGTTGGGTTTCAAAGCCCAGCAGGGCTTTCAGAGGCCATGCTTTTAGCCATTGAGTCACATTGCCTTGTTGGCTATTCAGATGACAGTGTTTCCAGAACTGACACTATCCTGAATCTTCTTTCATTGACCATCTCCTACTTGTCAGACACTTTCTTAAAATGTGTCTTCCAGAACAGGTGCTGTGTGATTTAACTGGCAGAGTCGATGGGAATGTGATATCTCTGCTCTGTAAATGAATCGCCATTCATGCTGCAGGTGGTTTTTTGGCAACCATGTCACACTCTTAGCTCCTATTGAGCTTGTAGCCAACTAGTGTCAAGCTCAGTATTCTCTATTTTACATGGCTGATGTTTTTAGCCCACGTACAAGGCTTTATGCTTATCCCTGATAGATTCATCTAATAGGCTTCAGGCAAATATTCTTTTTTTTTTTTTTTTTAACTTTTATTTATTTTAAGTGTGTTTTTCCAGGACCCATCAGCTCCAGGTCAAGTAGTAGTTTCAATCTAGTTGTGGAGGGCGCAGCTCACAGTGGCCCATGTGGGAATCTAACCGGCAACCTTGGTGTTAAGAGCACCGTGCTCTAACCAACTGAGCTAACCGGCCGCCCCCTTCTTCAGGCTAATATTCTAACCTGATGAGATCTTTGTTCTATCACATAATCTTATCCTTTAGAGCTTTATAATTTGAAGCCTGTCTGGTAGGACTTCACCCATATCGCTGATTTAAAAATGTGTAAAGAGAGTAGGTGAAAGGCTTAGGTGACACTGACCCGAAGCTAGCATTCCTCAGGTTTAGTTGTCTAACCAGTGGTGAATTCACATAATTATATAGTTGTCTGGTTCACGTTTCTTCATTGTCTACAAGGATGCCCTAACAGATTTAAACAATGGCCTTGAGAGTCAGGGACATTGTCTATAGAATCCTCTCATTCTACTTCAGTACAATTTTAAACTCATCCTGAAGTAAAAAAAAGATCCCGATTCAAACTGGGTGACCGGCGGTGACTCTTTAATTCCTAGACACACAGAACTCAGATGTTGGCAAACATTACCAATTTCCTTAGAGAAAACCTGATCTGTGAAAACCTGAACTTAGCAAATTCATGTTGCATAGTTAAGTAAACTATGGCTCATCTACTAAATAGAATGGTATACCAGTATTTCGATGGTGTTTTTGAAGAGTTTACAATAACAGAAAATGTTTACGTAATGAGTAGGTTTAAAAAGCAAGAGACAGAGTGGTATAGATGCTATGATCGTAAGTTTAAAATAAGGAGAAAAAAATATCATATAAAAAAATAGACTAGAAGTAAAAACTCGAAAATGTTAACAATGGTTGGACAATGCATGGCTTTTCCTCCCTTCTTTTTATTTTTCTACAATTCCCCAATATGTGCAACATGAATACGCATGGTTTTATCACAATGAGCTTCTCAGGTGAGAGGTCAGGGAAAGAGCTGCAAGAGTGAGTTTACCAAGAACATGCCTAATACAAAAATGGTGGTAAAGCTGAATTATTCAGCTCCTGAGAGAAAAGGGTGAAACACCCTGATATCTGGACCAGGAGCATGTGTGTGCTGACCCTTGATGGCATTCTACTCTGCCATGTCTACTGTGTCATAGACATACGTCTTACCTGCCCTCCCAGTGTGGCAGCCCAGCCTTGGCGGCTGCTTCCGCTGCAACTGTGGGACAGGCTGGCTGTGCCATGTGACCCTCCTCATAGGTGGGCTGGACAGGTGCTGACTGGTGACTTGTGCCCCTGAGGAAGTTCCTTACCCTGCCTTGGGCTGGCTCCGTCTTTTCATAACAATAGAGCCTACTTCATCGGGCTGTGTGAGGAGTAGATGAAGTGTGTGTGAGATGCTTAGCACTGTGTCAGGCATCGGGGAAGCAGTCAGGAAATATTAGCTCTTCTTTTTACACTATGACTATTAATCACGATTTGGGGGGACTGTCCCTATTCTCAGATGCCTGAAATTGCACCACTAACAGTAAATGTTATTGAGGCAGTTGACCATGCTTTAGTATCTCTTCTAAGGTGTAAATTGAAGGCACGAAGAGAAGAGGGAAAACATTAGAAAACCTTCATTTGAATGAATTTTGTCAAAATGGATTGGTTAGGAAGCACTGGGCTTGGCAGAGTGTTTTTAACCCAAAGGAAACCGGAATAGGGTGCCCCCCCCTAAATTTCAACACTTTTGCAATTTGGCCAAAGACTAGCTCTAGTACTGAAGTTACTCACTAGGGGTGATATTCGAAATATTTAACAATTGGGAATCTTTGGGACCAACCTGTCAGAATAGGTATCGGCGGTGACCAATCAGAATGGGTCCCTGCTGTGAGCACCCATCACCCCTCTCTCTCCCCACTTCACCCTGCAAAGACTGGAGAGCAGGACCTGGCCTCCCCACAGGTGCTCACTTAGACATCCGTCAGCGACTTCCATATGCAGGCACGAAGAGCAGCTGGCACAGCTGGTTTGGGAAGAGCAGGCCCTTGTCCCACCGCTGCCCCCACACTCTTCTCCTTGCTTCCTTCTCCTCTTTTCCATGCTGGCATATTTGCCCGCTACTGTCCACACACCGACCAGATCCCCTTGTTGGCTGAGGCAGCAGGAAAAGAGGAGCCATCCTTATTCTCCCTACTGCACCACGCCGGCCCCTCCTCTGTCCCCAGATGACCTGGACAGCAGGTTTCTGAGGTTTGAGGGACTCTAGGGTATGGTCATGAAGACTTGATTGCAGTATCATCTCTGCAGAACTGCTACCATCCGCAGAAACCACGTGTCCTCCCGGCCGCGAGCTCAGTTAAGCACTTGTGATCTGCGGGACTCATCTTCTTGGGATGGATTTTTCCTATTTTGATTCCCTACACCTTTTGTTTTGGAATTGGAGTCGCAGTTCCCTGTGCAAGAGGACAAACCCGAAAGCACGGAATGACCTGCCTGGCCTGGCTTCACAGGCCTGAGGAATCAGTGCCGGAGGAGTTGTCAGTAGATCATAAGCTGAGCTCAGAGGAGACGAACACATGAGGGCTGAGTTGTGCATGGTCACCAGTTGCCCCCAACCCAGACCCCAAACAATTTGCAAATGCTGTGTGGGGTCAGAAGCTAATGAGAGAGCATGAACAGCCGATGGCTTCTAGAGCTGGGGAGCAACATCAGTATATCTGCCATGACATTTTTCCTCCAATTCACAGTAACGCACCCTGGGAGTTCTCACCATGCCAACTCCAGACCCTCACACCGACCGCCTAAAGGAGGCAGGGCAGGTCTCACTTGATAGCTGAGGACTAGGGAGTCCCTAGGCTTAAAGAGTTCATCTAAGGCCCCACTGCTAATGAGAGAGGCAGAGCTGGGACCAGAGCTGCCTCTGGGGACCTGGAGCAGCTGAAGCAACTGGGCTCAGCTCCAGGACTGGAGAACTCCCCTGGTACGTTCTGTGATGAAAAGAGGGAAGTCATGAAACAGGGGTCTGGGGACAGAGCCAGGAGTGCAGTTTCCAGGCTCTCGGCCTCACGTGGAAAGGTACTTACTCAGGTAGTAAATCGCCGTCAACTGTGATTGGATGGCCATCAGCTGTGGCTAGTTGGCCGTCA